>NC_135278.1:16589500-16903000 GCF_051311805.1 Agelaius phoeniceus | reverse complement strand
GACTGGGGTGAGCAGCAATACCAGGGGTACAGCTGCAAGAAGCTTTTATCCACTTTAATTTCTTTTTTTAAAAGCACCCAAGTATGAAATGGACCCAATCTTCCACCACGAGCTGCTCTGAACATCAGCCACAGCAACGAAAACTGGAAGACAACAATCTGGCTCAATGGGTCAAACATCCTTCACTTGGAAAAATCAGGCTGGAAACCCAAGAAACCAAACTCATGAGCTGCTGTTCTGACTTTCAGGGCCCCTCAGTATCTGCCACAGCTTCCCAAAGCCATAGTTAAGCCTCTTAAACATAAACTCTACTATTTCCTTCCTCCCATAGCCACCTCTTAGAGTACTTCTCACATGTCTTGTGGGAAAAGGACCTTTTTATAAAGAAAAAGTCAAATATTTTTTAGAGGTCGTGAAAAAAAAAGACATTTTAATATAACAATTTATTTTGCAGCCAATTCAACTAACTTCTGAAAGAAAAACATTTAGTCAGTATTAAAAAGCAGAAAGCACCTTACATTTTGATTAATTTGATACTCCTGTATTATGCATAAAGCCACTCATTCATTTTGCCCTGCAAACTATTCTTATCCAAGAACAGATACGATCAGAGCGAAGCAGTGAAAAATTTTATTAAAGTAAACACAATCCCAGTGGAACATGCTTGTTATGGAAATACACCAGCAGCTGCTAAAAAATGGGCCATTTCATATGGATGTAATAAATATTTTCATGGACACCTATCTACTGCTCTTTCAAAGTTTTAAATGCATAACTAGTCAGAAGCTTTTCCTGGTGTCTGCCTAAGCAGATGTCAGTCACCTACCACATATCAGACATTTAAAAAGCATTCCAATAGGAAAGAAGAACAAGGTAATAAGGTTGGGAGCACATGGGCAGGTTTCCTCCCAGCTGAACACAAAGCCCAGCCCTTGTTGTGGAGTCACATTCTGATCTTCCCTATGGGTGGCAAAGAAACACCTATGGATCTGCCAAGAAATACCTTTCACACTGACTGGCTTAAAAAGGGAGCAACTACAAACAAAGCCACATGCAGCACTAAGTGCTCTGCAACAATAGATGGGCAATGCCAAATAGCAATTTCACAGCAAGCAACAGGGCTGGAGCTGATCCATCTCCTAAATCTGATGGATGAACTTCCCTAAGGCATGATAAAAATGTAAGTGCTGTTTTCTAGCGAAGTTGGGCAGCAGCTCCACACTTGTGAAATGCTCAGGTTGCCAGTCAGATTCCTGCTCATACACCCCAGATTTCTCTTCTGATGAAGCTCCAAGGCTTGTTGTACCTGCTGCTGACAGACCTGGATGGGTCATCCTCGAGCAGTCCTTGCCTCTAAGTGAGCAACTAAGCAGCAGATGGGGACACCCAGGAGCACACCCCAGCTCTCAGCTGTGTTCTCACCTGTGCTCCACATCTGCTCCACTTCTGCGGGCCCCCAGTTTGACTCAGGACTTTGATCTTCCTTCAGCAGAAGATACACCATGGGTTTGGGGCTGGCTGGCTCTCTGCCCAGCAGGGATGGACTGGCACAGCCTGGAGCTGGAAAATCCCTCTCTGGTGCCCCCCATCACAGCAGAGTCCCAGCTCACCCAGCACTGATGGCACATCTGCACAGCAAAACCCAGGAGCACAACCCCGCAGAGCAGCCAGCTCCAACACCCATCAGCTGGAGATCTGTCCCTACTCACCTCTGCCCTTGCTCAGGGGATTGAAGAAGCCTTGGGTTTTAGTGCAAGAAGAAAAGTGGGGAAAACGACAGGGACACTGAGGGACAGCACCAGGCTGGGCCCTGCAGCTGCTCAGGAAGACTCAACTACAAAACCCCAGAGTAGCCACGGTTCACTAAAAGCCTGAAAACTGACATTCCCAGACTCTGGGCTCTGCTCAATTGAATGACAATAAAACCAGAACTGTTACTCTTTTTTTTGTTTGTTGGGAAAGTAGCAAAGTTCTGTACTCTTCACCTCCTGAAAACCATTTTACTTTTTATTAACTCATAATATTCTAAATAATCTTCATCTTTAGTTTATATTCTTATGCTGAAGTTTTAAAACCAAAAAATGAAAACCAAACAAAAAATCCCCAGACCTTTAACACGACATGAACTAAATACAAGCCAACATCCACTCTCTCATTCTAAGTCTAAGGCCTAAGCATGTTAACTTTACATTACATTTACATTACTCTGTATTAAGGATCTTTTGGGGTTCTAAACATGCTTATACCAGTGCACACACATATATATGTATGCCCACATACACACGGTCAAAAATCATCTCGTGTTTTCATGAAAATTTCTGACCCCTCTTTACCACTGTTTTTGCAAATACTGCCTTTGTGAAAAATGTATAAGAGTAATGAAATTCCTGGCTGAGGCTTTAATCTCAAGTCACTTCTATAAGAGGGGGTGGATCAGAGAGCATAATTTGCTGTTATCGCACTGCTCATCTCCTGTGTTGACAATAGAAATCCTCCTGTTAGTTTTTCTTAGACAAACGTGACCCCAACCTGATATGACACTTTATTTTTTCAGCTGTGTAACAACAGTCTTAAACCAGGTGCTTTCTAAGCTGCATTATCCCATTTTGGTAAACTTTTGTGTTGCTATCAGCAAGGTAACACATTAAAAAAATTTTTTCTGGCCTATATTTGTAGGCTTATGAATTAAATACTGTGTACCAGCTTCTTGACATTTTCACATCTTGCCAATAACAAAATATTTGACTACTTCATGTTTTTCACATACTTAATTAAAATTAAGCATGGATTGGCAGGCTTTTAAGGAAATACCAGTAACATTCCAGGATAAATTGAAAGCATTAATGCATTTAAAACATTTGTTTTCCTTTTTAAAATAACTGATTATTAGTTTTTTCTGGAGGTTTTGGTAGGGAATATCTGTATTCTGTTGTTTTTATGCCTGCATATTCATCAGTCTAAAACAATTTTAGACCCCAGCCTCTTTGGTCTTGTGTTTTAGTACTTGCTGGCACTAGAATTTTGCACCATAGCCCTCGATTTATAGCCCTCATTTAGCCATCATGCTATTCAAACCCCTGACTTTAAATATCCGCCACACAGATATGAGTAACAAAAAGAGACAGAGTATAGCTATTGTGCCTTCAAAGAAAAGCAATAAACCATTCTGCTTGCTCTCCTTCATGTTCTTTAATTCATTTCATTTCATTTTAACTACCCAGAACAATTTCACCAGCCATTAGCCTGGAATGAAACCTTACAAAGGCTGATTGTTGTTATAAAGATGGGTCCCAGCACTCCCTCCCCCTCCTTTTCATAAGTTTTAGGACAAATAGGCTACTTCATAGCCACAGCTTTGTTTTTTAAAAAGAGAATTCTTGCGAAGCAAAGGACAGACAAACTGCTTCACATCCACATTCAAAAGACTCCAGAACAACATCCACAGTGAGCTGGGCTGGCTCGGAGCCCTCAGCCCGGACCCTGAGCAGGGAAGGGACAACAAAGGAGGGATCCCCTGTGCACCAGAGGCCACCCCACACCACACACAAACACTGATGCTCTGCCCCCAAACCTTCAGCAAAGGGTGGGGGGAAGCACCAAGCGCTCAACTCCACTACAGCCAACTCTAAATGTGGTTTAAAAAAAAAAAAGGCACCAATTATATGAGCACATTTTTATATTTTGCAGAAATAAACCTTCATGAGTGTCATTTCTGACAGCCTACGCCAAGAAAAAGCTGCACATTTTTGTCTCACTGCATCCATGTTTGGAAAACAATCTTAACCAAAAAAAAAAAATAAAGACACATTTCTATTTTTTCCAATTTGTAAAGAGCTGCACACCTTACGTTGAGCATCTTTGTGGAAAGCTGTGAAGAAAGATCTTCATTCTGAAATAGTGCTCGAGTGCTGTATTCTGCTTTTTTTTCCTAACAAGCTGGTGGCATTTCCCCAGGCCTGGACAGTCTCTCTGCTCAACGTGAAGGCCCCCAGCCCGTAACAGCTCTGCCCCAATTTAGAACGTGTGTATATGTAGCAACATCCCCACAAAACGTTCACAACCCTGTCCAATTCCCATGTATTTTTGATCCTTCCCAACAAACAGAGCAGAGAGATCTTTTCCAACAAAGTGTCAACAAACTGTCTGAGCAGACAACTCCCTCCTCAGTTTGTATATTCTGTGGTTTGTATTATTTTTATTCCTCGTTAAGTGTCACACTTGTCAAAAGAGTGAACGCCACTTTTCCATAGTAACACGGTTTTGTGATGGAAGTTGTGAAACCTTCAAGACTTACAGATATTTCCACAAATATCCAGTATCTGCTCAAACATTAACACTGCAAGCTCAGAAAGCAAAGGAATGGATTTCTCTGTTTTCTTTTCCAGCAAGGTATCAAAACTGCTCCTGAAATTTGGGGATTTTTTCCCTCTCCCAAGAAGAGACAAAGACTAACTAATCAACTGGCATTTCTTTTATTACACCACCAGAAAAAATACTTAAAAGTAATTCAAAGTAATGATAGAAGCCAAAAATTACTTTTTATGTAGTGACAAAAAACTTGGAACATGAGATTATGTTGAGTGTGAGAGTGTCTATAAACAGAGCTGCTTTATCCCATCTGAGCTGTTATTGGTGATGCCAATAATCTGAGTTTGAAGGCGAACTCTGCAAAGCTGCATGTTTTACTACTCACTTCCAAATTATGTAAATGAACACCACATTATACTACACCTTGTTGGAGGTATGCTTGGTAAAACAGCCTGATGTATAAATTCTAATACAATTATAATTTGTTTTCACCTGACAAATTCATAGAAATCTGTAGAAATTATAGAATACAAACTTCACAGGGAGAAACACCAGAGCAGAATGGCAAACACACAGGCACCCAGCACCTTCCAGAATGTTCACTTATGTCCCCTCAACACGAAGTTACTGCCACCAAGGCATGGCTTTTATTTTTGTTTGAAACACAGAGACACTGGAAGCAGTAAGTGATCTCACACAGCCTCTAACAGCATCAATTATCAACACAAACACCAAGAAAAATCACCAGCTGCAGGTCTGCACCTCTGTGGAGGGTACAGGGCTCCATGACATTTAAAAACTGAGGTGCCATGCAAGGAAAACTTGAGGAGGACTTCAAGTCAAGAAAATACCTTCAATAGGAACAAGAAAGGAGTTCCAGCCTGAGTGCAGAATGTATCTAATTTTATTAACTGTGCAAATAAAAATATCTGTGAATTTCTACAAAACAGCTACCTGCAGAGCAATAAAATACAGCAGGACAGCAGGTGCTGCTGGAAAGCAAGCAGCATTCCTGCACCCTTTTGCAATTACACCACTCACAGAAATCACCAAAAATCCTGACAGAAACAGAAGAGATGAGTTTTCCTGAATGAGTAAAACTCCACAGAGATTAGCCATGCTTGCTCTGTTCTACACAACTGTGGATTTGATAAGACACCAGTAACCTCAGAGCCAGTCCAGAACCAGCTTTACATGACAGAACAGTTCAGCTCCTCATTCTGGAGCACGTGGCACCACGCTGAATTAGAATGTTTGTGCCTTATTACACTGTCATATGGTCAAAAAGTTCACACTGCAAGATTAATTACAACTCTTTAAAGGAGGTACTGCTGTACACATCTTCAAATGAACACTTAATCCTCTCCCTGACATTTATTTAGATGTGGACTTTTCACCTTCGTGCCACCCTGCTCTGTAGGACATCATTTGCTATCTCAATTAAGCTGCATCAGTACTTTTCATTCCAACTTTGCTCTCACCACTCTCAACAGGAGAAAACATCATTTGCTTCCAGCTTCACAGTTTTCATACAACTACTGAGAACTGTTAAACTGAAATATTGTTCTGTCCCACAGGATGAAGGGATGGCCAGGAATAACTCGCCCTGGAACAGACTGGCTGTTTACATTTCAGCAGCACTGTGCAACCTGCCAGGTGGCAACAGCCACACACCTTTTAACATCTCCAGCTTCAACACACCTGACATGTCCTAATTCCTGTTCTGAGGGTTCTGCACTCATGAGGACAGATGCAGTAACTCACTGCTCTGGCTGCATGCAGGTGCTGAGGCACAGACAGCTCCATGATCCACCTTGCTCCAGGCAAAACCTCTGTGAGCTAAACATTCAGAAAGTGCAAAACCTTTCACATCTCTAGACTGCTTCTAGGAGGTATTTTTTATATATATATATATATATATATACACACATACACACACACATACACAAATATATGTGATAGCATAGAAAAGCTAAAAAAATCATATAACAAAAAACAATGTTATACATGCTCAAATCAAACAGCAAACAAAACATTTTGGAAAACAAAATACTGTAATTCATAATAGAGCCTTGATGTCTATTTACAGACTGTCCTGAAGGTACTGCTACAGAGACATTCATATTCCAAATAACTTTGGTCATCTGCCTCCCAGGCCCTCTGCTGCATCTGCTCGTCACCATGCAGCGACAGCAGAGGCAATTCGGGCAGGTAAATTTGGGCACTGCTGCACATCCCACAGTGAGAGCACTCACAAGGCTGGTTCCTCTCTATCCCTGCAGCTCCACATACACAGGTACAGAGTCCCTGTCTGCAGCCCAGAGCAGCTCAGGACTGCCACAGGATTTTAGTGACAAGCAGCAGCGTGGGGTCACCTCGGCGTCCCAGCAGCACATACAGGAATTAAAACACAGCACTCCTCAAACAGCCACTCCAGGTCACACCCAAGGCTGCATTTTCCTCTTGCAAACACAGCTCCCTGTAGTGGGCTGGAATTCACAAGTTCCACTCCTTCCTGACACATCAGTAAATCCAGACGATGAGGCTGGAGGCATTAAACACTAATCACAAAGTGGCCATGCAGGGATGAAAGGGGAGTGAAGGCACCAACTCCCTCATACCAACAGCTTGGAATCACAGGATACACAGAGTAAAATGGCTTTTACAGAAGGGCATGAAATTGGGGAAAATCACAGCTAATTTATAATGCAAACTTTGTACAAGAAATTATTTTCGCGCATGCAACTATCACAGAACCTTCCCACAAGAGCAAGAAGCAATTCAGCAGCAGACTGCAACCTTAAAATAAGAACTACATTAATTATCCATGAGGGAGAAAAAAAGTAAACCCTGTTCTTTAAACAAGCAGAGTTCCTATACAACAGCTTATTTGTCCCTTCCATCCTTGCTACTTACAGGGCCACAAAATACAGATTGGCACTGGGGAAAGCAGCAATAAGGAATGTGTCTTCTGGAGCATTGTTTCCAAGTTCAGCCCAGTCCCACAGAAGCTATAAAAACTTCTAAGTCTGTTAATTCTTTTATATTTATTGTACATGCTAAGATGCTACGTAAGAAGTGATTTTAGAAACCCCAAACTTTATAAATAGCAATGCAATTGCTTTGAGTTGTGGCCTGCAGCCATCTCCTCCTGTAATCAATGACAAAAATCAAGCGACCTCAGCAGCTGCAGGTCACCCACCAGACCAAAATCTGGGCTGGAAATTATTCCAGAGAAATACCCAAACCCTTGCTGAAAACTCATGCAATAGATCTCTCTTCACTTTATTAATATCAGGGAATTCCCACATAATATTCTGAACTGAGTCCCACAAAAAAGGTGGAGACAGATTTTTGTTGTTGATACTTAAAATATTCATCCTTATGGGTGAAATATACTTAATTGGTTTAGAAAACACATTGGTTTTACAAAAAAAAAAAAAACCTTAAAACCAGTAAATCTGTAAAACAGAACATTTTTTATACTCTTATTAACTGCAGTTTGCTTAATTGCAATATTTAAGTCATGAGCAGATCTAAAATTGTCAGATGCATTTAATTGAAATACCATCCCTAGAGCTAAACACCGAGTGTTTATAATAAGATACATGTTATTCACGATTAGCTAACTGCTCCCTTTGCATGGAAAATCCCACAGAAAAAACAAGGGAAAACAAGGGAATGAAAATGCACTACAGGGTGGGGGGGAAAGGGGAGGTGTTTGCTTCAAAGGGGGTTTTGGAGGGTTTGGTTTGGGTTTTGTCATTCTGCATTTCACCAAGTGATCTTTGTTCCTTTCTTTTCTCCAGTATCTCCAGAAGTTATGTCTTCATGTAAAAAAATGAATGAAATTCTTCCTAATTCTTCTCACCCTTCCTCCATGTCCAAAATCATAGGTACCTTCATCAAGACATCATCTACAAAATGCCGAGTTCAAATGAATTTCCACTTTGTTAAAAAAAAACTTGATTAAGAGCAAACAGTATCTACAAACTGGAAAACATCTACAGTACCTGCACACAGTCCAGAAAAAATCACTTTGATTTATTCTGATGTTAGTTCACAAGTGCAGCACAGAACCAGGAGCATAAGCACAGAAGTCAAAACTAAAATTCCCACTGTATGTAGAGATCAGAAAGAAAACTACATTCTGTGGGAGAAAATGAAGTAAAAGAAGTGTATAAAAATAATAGGTATGTCAGTAACTTTCTTCTTAACAAGATGGACACAACACCAAAAAATTGCTGCTTAAAATAATTAAAACAATATGTTTACTAAAAAAAACAAACCCAAGCAGAGAGATAAACAAAGAGCTTCTAATTCACTGTATTTTTTCCTCCTTGGTGGTCTGTAAGGAAAATCAGAACAGTAAAATTACTAAATGCAGGATAAGATATGCAGCTGAAAAGCTCAACAACCCAGTAATACACTCTTGTTAATTTGACTTTTTGTTATTTGCTTTAAGATCTCTACCACAAAGTTCTGCTCAACATATTCCTGCTTGCACAATCTGCACCAGAATTAGTGCCTCTCAAGTAGCAAGTGTAGCATACACAACAGTCTCAATGAGAGAGGCAATTAACAACTGCTGCAAAAAATAATTATATATAAAGATGGTTTGAAAGACAATACTCTATCTAAAATGACCTCACTGTATTCACAGCACTGATAAAACAGTTTTCCTTTAAAAAATGCCGCTTTTTTTATTCATCAAAAGAGAAAAGCCCCAAGGTCACCTGTCAATAACAGAACAAACCCTCAGTAAATCACAGTGCTTCACAAATAAATTCCTCATCAGTAATTAAAACCAGGCCTCTCTGGCCCTGTGTTATCAGCTCATCAAATTCATTGCTCATCTAGAATAACAGATCCACATCTGCAGTCATTACAGCATGCCAGATAAATCAATCCTCTCAATGATGCTTTGAGCCATCTCTGCTCCCTTTTAACCAGCCCGATATTTATTTCCCCCTGACACTTCTGACATTCTATTTACTGTAGGCAAATGGAACTCATACGGCACCTTGTAATGGCTTTACCAAACCCCATTGTGGGGCATATCTTCCAAGACTGATGGGTGCAATAAACAAGGTTTTATGGTGTAAGTGTGAGCTTCCAACTTCTTTTTTTCCAGGAATTTGACTTCTGCAGTGAAGATGGTTTATTACATTTGATTGCAGGTGGAAAAAGCTATATCCACTTTGAGACCTGTCAGCTAAAAGCAAGCAGAAAACTTGTGAAATAATATTATTTTTGTAATTTTATTTTCTCATTGATAAAAATACAGAATAAAGCATCTCCCTGTCAGGACTTGGAAAGCAAGGCCGTAATTTATCATTCCACCTCCACCCTCCCTCCCACCAAATCAAACACAGGTCTCCTCTGTAAACTTCCAAAAGGTACAACAGCAATATATAATCACCACACACGTACAAAGTCCACCCCAAGCCCTCCCCAGCATTGTTGTGTACATTCAAATCTGAAGTACATGTGGTTAAATAGGCACACACATATTGACAGATGAGGCCAAACATGCTTTTGTGGCATCTGAGCCCAGCAAAAATCACAGGTTTCTTAAATTTACTGCACAAACCAAAACTTTTCACTGTTTAGTGCATTCTCCAGCAACAAGCATCAGACTGTTGGGTTCAAAACAAGAACATAAAGTGTTTCCTTGAGAATGAAACAAACAGCACAAGAATTACTTTTCAGCATAAATTCTGATTGTTGGTACACTATCACAGCTGCTCTATTTAAGGAAACAGAGCGCAAATCCATTTAAAGGAAAAGAAAAAGCATTCCTACAATCAGAAAATAGTCTCCCAGAATATAACATGTGTTAAGAGCTCTGAGGGGTTCAGCAGTTTGCAGAACTTGAGCAGATCCCCCTCCTCCGTGGGGGTGGTGTGCTTCCAGTGCATATGGACATTCAGCCAGGAGATGCCTGAAGCATATGCCACCCATCCAGGAGCCCCATTTCCTCCTAGAAACCCGGGGTTCTGTGATCACTCCAAGGAGTGATCCTGTGTATGATCTGACTGAAACAGCAAATTTGTGGTGCAGGGAGGAGAGGCAGCTCAGCTCAGCCCGAGCCAAGGCCTGCACCTGGATGCAGCCCTGGGAACGAGCGGGGCTCATTATGCACAGCTCCAAAGTGACTTGCATTAAATTACTGTCACACTGTTAGTGGATCCCCCCTTTAGCATATATTATAATTTTATTTCTGCCTCACTTACAGCAATGTGAAAAGGCAGGGAAAAGGAAAAAGCCCTTTCTTTGAACAAAAACAACATCCGAGCCCATAGGAGGCTATGAATCCTCAGATCCTCCTTCCAACACTGATTCAAAAATGACAGGATATAGTCTTTTCCTTAATGAAAAATCTATATTTATCACTCTATTGTTCTTGTGTACTGATCCTACTGCTCTCTGAGGCCAAAGTTTGAATATATTGGATTTTGAAATAATAGCCCAAGGCTCTGAGATGCTGGGTCATGATACATAAATGATGAGAGGGTTGTTCCCTATTTCTCTGCTGCCTACCACAAAAACAAAGTACAAATTCCATGGTGAAGATCTTCAGAAGTCTACATTATCTGCCAAGTGCAAATTATATGGGTTATTCACAGAACTATAAGTGATAAAATCAGGCTATACTGAGAAAGATGATCTGCCTGTTCTAGGAATGAACTGGTAATTTGTTGCTTTAATATCACAAAGTAAAGCCCTATTTTTATGTAACCACAGATGTGACAAGCTCAACTCGTTTGGATTTTTTAATCTTAATTCCATTTGAGCTTGCATATAAATGTTTGAAAAGATAAATTGATTTAGGACAAAGATCCAGCATCTGAATTTATCAATCAATCTGTTATACTTCACACTTTGATTCCTAAGTGTAACACGGGTTGAAAAAGAAGCAACCCCCAGCTCTAGACTGTTGGTACTGGGAGAATAAAGAGATAAAAAACCCTCTTTTTTTTTTTTCCTATAGCAAAATTTAAGGCTGCTGTTATGATGAAAGCATAAAGGGGGAAATCTGGAAAGTATTTTTCACCTTCATCCCATAACAGAAGAGTTACTATGACAGAATTCTGTAAAGCTGCACCTTCTTCACTGCTGTATTTTCAGGTATGGGGAGGAGTTGCCTCTCTAGATTTTGTTTCTCTGACCTTGAGTGACTCTGGCTGAAGTTTTCCAAAACAGCCACTGAAATACTCATCTTGCCCCAGAAACCAAGGGAATTTCAGGGGGCCCTGGGGATACAGCTGCTCTTCATACTTTTTGTCAATTACCTGAAAATCAAGATCTGAGATTCATAAACTACTGGAGCAGTTTCACATCCAGTGCCCAGGGAGAATTAACACCTTGGGGAATTCCTGAGATTACTACACCACTAAGTGCCATGGAAATGCAAATACAACTTCGTTATGATTAATGAACTTGCTTTTTTAAAATTTTGTTTAGGAGTTACACATATAAACAGAGTACATGCATAAAAAATAAAATAAAAAATAGTAATTTCTCATGCAACAATCCGTACAACATCATTTTGTCCAGGCATAATATGTTTCTGGGAAGTTTTACCTGTTAAAAAATGCTTTGATTTCCAGAATCAAATGCAACCTGAGTTCTGGAAATCCACAGCATTAAGTGAGATGAATTAAGAAAAAACCAAACCAATTCCTCCTGCCAGGCACAGACCTGTGACCAAGGGCTCCAGCCAGGACTGGAACCAGTCTTCTGGGGCAGCTGATGAACTCAAAGCAGTTTAACAATGTATTTTTTTTCACATTACCTATTATCATGACTTATTCTCTCCAACTGTCTTCAGGAAAATAAGTTACAATATATCTATTAAAAAATATCTTATAGGGAGAGGTACTTCCCTTTAAAGTTTTTATTTTGCCATATAAAAAAATTATTCAATTCCTAAAATCCATTTTTAACATCCAAAGTGGGTTGTGAGAAACCTTCCAGCCCAAAAGACCTGCACTATGGAATACATATCTTACTTTTTGTGATTATTGCATGTGTATTTCATATTATACATTCACACACCGAGTGACTGTTTGGTTTGGTTTTTTAAATTAACTTTAATTGCTTACCCAAGGTGAATACATTATGCCATTAAATAAGAATTTTTCAGTGTTGGGAGGTTAAAAAAAAAACCTAAATCACATGGTCAATGCTCCTGAATACCTTTGCTCTCATTCCTGACAGTTTCCAAGATGAAAGTGCCCCTTGAATCTACAGAGTCCCCTCTCACTGTTTTCTGTCTGTCCCACAGACTTTGCCAAACCATTCCCAACAATGCCACGTCAGGAATCGTGCTGCTCCTTGCAAACTGCTCAGACACAGAGCTTTACAAGCAGGCTGTCTGTACAGCTTTAGAGACACACAGACACGAGTCTGAGCTCAAATGTGAAGAGACAAGATCCAGTTGTGATACATCCCAGTATTTCCTGAGCAGAAGTAACTACACAGAGCCCTCAGGCAATCTGTTTATATTTGACTGGATCCAGAATTGATGTGCCCCGTTCCTATTTCACCCTATTTGCTGGCAGAGGGTTGAAGCTTAGCAGCCAAGGAAAGAGAAGGCAAGTGTACATAAAGGGGGTACAATTCAGGCACCCTCACTACCCCCAAACCACTGCTCTGTCCACTGCCAAAATCAGCCATTAACCTCCTGGGTATCAATAACAATACTGCCTATCTCCTGCACATACAGAAGTGTACCAACAGCAAAACTGCCAAAGAAGGCACTTGGAAAATACAAGATTAACCCTTCCCCAGTCCTGCTTTCTGTGATAGGCAGCTGACAACGAGGATTTGTCAACAGCTGAGGTTGCAGACACCAGAACAATTCCTACAGAAGTATTAATCCATGGGTCTGTACAGCCTTGAAATCCCAACTTCACCTTCTTATGCATCACTAATTATTTTAATGACTGCTTATTTCTCCTGACTCTTAAAATACACAGAATATGATCACGAGAGGTTACTTTGGAGAATGTACATTCCAAAGGTAACCTGTGTACAGCCCCCACAGTTTAAAGGGGGATCTGCACCCTCCCAGTATTTCCAGTAGTTTTTCCACGCTTTCCCACAACACTTTCACCCAGCTGCAATTTGAAAATCGTTGCATATCCCAGCTTGAACAACACTGAGTCATGGACAGCTAATCTCAGCTCCATGAAGAAAGTCGACCTCTCTAACGCTTGTGAGTCATCAAATGTACAAGTCCAGCAATTTCTGAAAAACCAAGATCAGAGATTATAACTTTTAAGAAATAGCAGAGCTGTGGGAATATATTAAACTGACCACACAAATATGCTCAGGCTGTCATTTCATGCTTGTGAACTATCAGACTCTGAAAAAGAGATGGAGCAGTGGGCACCCTCCTGCCATGAAAAGCAGAGACTGCTGTTTTCTGTTTATCAAAATGGAGTTTCAACCATATGGGTGAAGAAAAATCTTCATATTATTCTTGGGATAGTCAAGGAAATTTGACCAACACCTCTTCATTCTGTATCACCCACAATTCCAGAAACTGTGCATCATGTAATGTACACTGACATCTGGGTCCTTCAATATTTAAATCTCCTACCATTTCTCAGTATTTGCCAAAACCTCAGACCAATGACAGGATTATGCGTTTCTCCAAAAATATTCAATTACCCCAACCCACAATAAGACCACAGAAAGGAATTAATTTGGATTTCTAGCCTAAATTAAGTTGGAATTAGCAGACAAATCAATAACTACGACCACTCCTCTGTAAGAACTCTCATTGCTCTTAAATGTCACAGCTGGCCTAGACCCTACCACTGATACAGCATTTGCTGTAAGATCATGATAGAGGAAAAGCATAACAGTTCAATGTTCTGTGCAATAATTATTTTAATATGCAACTTGATTCATATTGAAATAGCCTTTGTCTTCAATGATTATAAGAGAAAGTCAAATCAAAACAAAAAGAAGCAAAAAAGCAGTAGGTATTAACTGTCCTACTGTTTACTTGGGTGTAATCCTTTCCTTCACAAAGTACAAGACCAGTAAGGTATGAGAGTAATTGAAACACTCATCTCTGCTTCTCTCATCATGCCCTGCATGGGCAGTAATCAGAGAGGTCAAGACTGCCTTGAATTCTCTCACATTTAAAAGACTTCACAATCTGACTGTGTAATGAAAGGCTGCTGGATATTTTAGCAATCATCAATTATGCCAGCAGAGAGAATTGGTCACTCTAGGTAAGCCCAGCACTCCAGCCACCAAGAGGAAGAATTCATGGGAGTTAAATGGACTTTCTGAACACCAAGAAAAATAATGAGATGGCTCCACCACTGTACCTATTAATTGGGAAGTCTTAGAAGAATTCATTCCTGTTCAACTTCTTGCAAGACCAACTTAATTCATAAAACAACTCACTATCTACCATCTGTTGTCACATATCATTACTCAGTGCAAACTGCCCAGTGGAGAGATAAGAAAAACATCTGAATGAGCAGCTGGGTAAGATAAAGCCCTGAGCCTGTGCAGACACAGAAAAGAAAAAGATACCCAAGTCCTTACTGCAGATTACCTTCTTCCAATCTGCCTCTGCCTGAGAGCTGGGAAATGCAGGCTACAGATTACAAGAGTTTTCAGATTCCTTGTTGATGCTAAAACCATCTACAAATGGTCTCTCAGCAGGTGCCCATCTCAGAAAGCCTGACCTCAGTGCCACTGTCCTACAGAATTAAAACACCTCAGCCAAAAGCCATCAGGCTTAAGAAATTCAGCCACACAAAGAATGGCAGCTGGAGGCTGTCCAGCATGCTCTCCATTGACTTATCACACACTATCAGCCCCAGCACAAAGCCTCTATTTTTAGCTCTTCTTGTGGTATCTACATCCAGCCAATCTAAAAGAAACAGAAAAAATTAGTCTAGGATTGTTTGCTCCTTAATTATCATAGAACTCCCACCCAAAGAAGAACAGTTCTGCTCAAAGCTTTCACTGAAATTTAAATCCCTGATGGATCCCAGAACCTTTTACTACAATAAGAAATCCCATCTCCTTTTTGAATCTCCTATAATTCTGCTAAAATATATTTAGACCTTGTGTGACAAAATTACTTACACAAATATTCTGGCACAAAGACTTGGTGCAAGCCCTCGTCAACAAGGTGGTCTCAACTTTCCTTCTGAGAAGATTTTGAGGGGATAATGATGAAAATACACACAAAGATAAATGTGAACTGATTTAATTCAATCCCATTGCTGGAAGGTACAGAAAGAAATGCAGCCTCCCCATCCATGAAGTGTTTATGAAAACATTCCACCAGCAATTTACATCTGTGTCAGACAAATGGAAGCGGTGTCAGAACTTGCATCCTTTATGCTAAACCATCCAAAAACAACACAGAAAAGCCAGATTATCCACCCCAGTCAGCATTTTAATTGTTTAAAACTCATTTGTGTGAGGTTTTT
This sequence comes from Agelaius phoeniceus, assembly GCF_051311805.1. Lineage (NCBI taxonomy): Eukaryota > Metazoa > Chordata > Aves > Passeriformes > Icteridae > Agelaius > Agelaius phoeniceus. Next base: position 16,887,218 of record NC_135278.1, on the reverse strand, counting down.
CATCCTTCTTAAATCCCTGTGATATACACCTAAGCACTAACAAAAAGATTATTTTGACATCGTTGCTTTTGGCTTCTCTTGGGGGATACCCACCTTTGTAAAAGCGTTTCACACTCTCCTGGGCAAGTTAAACTCCTCAGATTGTATCAGCAAACCTGTGTCCAACAGACACAGAGACACAAGCCTGACACAAGGCAGGGAAGCTAAGGCTCCTTAAAGAATGGGGCAGATGTTGGAAAATGTCTTAGGGAGTGTGGAAGGTACTGGTCATCTACACACAGCATCCTGTGAACCCATATATTCTCATGCATTAATACTTTCACACATTTATAAAGGAATTAACACACTCTCATAGACGAATACCTGAAATTTCAGTTAGTCTCCAGAATAGCTTTATTTTATTGGTTAACTGCACTCAAACTACATACAGAAAGTACAGCAATAATTGAGTAATGGGAAAACAAGAACAAATCCATGACCAAGCTGTCAGAGCTATCACCTGGTATGAACTGGTTTGTTGTACCTCTAACACACTGATAGTTTGGGCCCAATGTGAAAATGTGCCTTAAGCAGGAGGATCTGTTATAAAGGCCTGACTTACAAAAAACAGAACTTGCTTATGGAATAGTAAAAAAATGAAACACAGCAAACTGGGCTGAAAGGTCTTTGAGAGGTCCAGGCATGATTATTTCCTATAAATATGCTTAAAATATAAATTCACGATTGCCTAAATATCTAAATTTAAAGGTTTTCACCCAAAGGGAAACTCCACAAACTAGGCACAGGACACTGAAGAGATGAGCACTCTCTTTACTTGGACACTTGCACTTTCACATTAAAATGCAAAGCTGTGAGTTTCTTTAACCACCAGTTAAGTACTCAAAAAAAGAGAGACTGAGATATGTGAAGTATTTAACAGGCTCAGGACATCTTCCAGTACAATGACAAGCACTTTGATAAAACACAAACTACAAATGAACAAATTCTGTCTTTCAAAGCATTCTATTACTAAGGCCAAATGCAGAGACACTTGCACTCATTGCTTATGAGAACTGGAAGAGAAAGTACTAAGTTAATAATAATAACAATAATATAGAATTTAAAGTTAATATGGAAAATTATGGGTGAAGATCAGACAGAAGAATTATCCTCTTATGAAAAATAGCACTAGAACAGGACTAGCAATAGCACAGCAAGCCTTTATTATTGCTTTTTGAACACATACACAAATTTATCTTGTACTGCTATAGTACTTTCAGCAGTTTCATTGTCAGGTCCCATTTTCTGCTTCCTCCGTTCTCCCCTTCTCCTGATTCAAAACCATCCCTTTAACACATCATTCCTAATTAGATGATTAGTGCTTGGAAGGGCAGGAGATAAGTCATTTGCATAATTTAATCATAAAAAGAAGTTAAAGATACAGATTTTGCTGTTCGTTTGTACAATTATCTTCACCAGCCTGGGGGGCTGAGATATTAATGTGATTAAACAGTATTTCTGCAAACAGGCAACTGTGTGTCCTCTATTAAAGCAGAGCTGGAGGCAAATGAAAAATTAATTTTAGAAGACAATCAATTTTATTCTACATGACTGTAATAAATAACAGCCCATCTGCAGACAAGTCATTAGGCCCTGGGAGGCTACACGTGTCACAAAGTCTAAATGACACACAAGGCCGAATTTTCCACCAAAACCAGAGTCAGAAATAGCCCAGCAATGGCCATTCCCCTTCAGAGAGTGCCAAGGATTTCCCAGAAAAGCCAGGTGCATGTGTGAAGTTCTAATCACCCACCACCATTTGGGCTTGTGCAGTGTTCACACAAACACAGGGACTTGGTGCTTTGCCCTTCATCGTGTTTTCAGCCTTTTCTGAATTCTGCAAGAGTAAATCAAGATTTGGCCAAATAGCCAGGGTGCTACCAATGATGCCATAACCTTTATGAAATGTATGTGCTAATTAAATACATAATAATTATCAGTTTACTACTTTTTAAACTAAGGTACATAAAATTATTTTTCACTATTCTTTACATGCAGTCGACTCCACTTAGAATATTAAAATTCACTCCCGGATTAAAAATAATCAAGAGAGTCTCAAATACATGAAATATGATTATAATCCAAGTAAGGATTTCTGAATATGAGCAATGTACAACATATGCACAGCAACAAGTTTATAATATTCCCTATACTAAAATGATTTGTATTTATCACCACCGGTAAACACTTCCCTCAATGGAAAAAGTGAATATTCCTATTCACCCTCTAATCCCTGATTCTTGACAAGTGTTTACCAGGCAATGCAAATGAACATCTATTGACTCTCCCTCCTCCTGGCCCATGTAGTGCCTTTCATCACAAAAATGCAGATCTTTACTGGAAAGGTTTGGGGTTCCACTATGCACTTTCTCTATATTTTTTTTTTCCTGTACAAATATATGGACTTAATAAAATCTATTCAAATATGAGATTCACTAAATACAGAGGGGATACAAATGATGTCTCAAGGATTGTTTCATTATTCCACTTCCAAATTTGCATGAAATGTTTCCTGAGGTGGCCCAAAGTAACTTACAGATAATTCATTGCCATGCACTGAGGTTTGGATGCTTTCTATGCTGGCAATCCAAAAAACACAGAAATCAGTTAGAAGATTCTGGAACAGTGTAGAACCATTGTGGAATTTCACCTACTATGAGTCAAAAAGACAAAGCAAAGCAATCTCCTCCTCCACAAGAGATCCAAAGCCTTGTGTTCATTCAGTCTCCTCTGCAGTCTTACACTGGCTGGGTCAGGACATTGTGAAAAACCAACAGCAAAAAAAGGAACTTCCAAATTTTGCCCACAGCCAGACAAGCAAACTAAGCAGTCAACCTAAACAAAAACACTCTTTGCCCACCTACTGTCTGTAAACTTGTTTACTTTCACTCAGATTCTCACAGTGCTAGATGCTACAGAGGATTATTCTGGAAACAACCTGACATCATCAGATAAACTACTTCATGTGCATAAGATGCTAAAAAGAGCTTCTAACTAAAAAGCAGAAGAGTAAACAGTAGGATCAAAAACCCCTGCAAACAAACACCAATATCAAAATATGGTCAAGAAAATTTTCAACTTTGAGCTTAATAGACACTTCTAAAGTTTTAAAGACAACTCAGTGACCAGCACAGCAAATGAAACCTGTGAGTGGTGTCTGCTGTTTGTGTATTGAGTTATTGTGTTGTTTTTGTGAATGACAGGTCAATCTAGATGTGGAGGAAAGATGAAGCTGTGTGGCCACAAGAACCTGAGGATGTCAAAGAGAAATTCTGTGACAGCCAAGGAGGGGAAATCATCATCACAGACAGAACAGCACACTCAGACCCTAATACAACAAACCACCTCAATGAAATGCAGTCCTGCTGGAATAAGCCCCTCACATAGCTGCCTTACATGTGAGACTGAACAGCAAAGATGCTCATCCCTGCCAGGCATTTAACTTCTTATTAATAGCTAAGTTTAAAAAAAAAACACCAAAAATATGGCATTTACTATCAGAAACTTCACATGAATGAATTAAAAAAAGTTCTCATGAAGACTTTCTATCCAGATGAGAATACACCAGTGTTAAAAACTGACCTCAACTGACCTTCACTCAGTGAACACAAGTTCTTAAAAATGGCTTTAAAAGTCTAATGCCATAATCTGAACTACTCCATTGCACTCTCTGTATTACTGGGAAAAGATGACTACAACAAATGTCTCACCAGCATTTTTTGTTTTGCTTCCACACCAACAGGAATAGAGATTCTATCCTTTGAGGACAAAAGATGGAAAAACTAAGATGGAGCAGTTATTACAGGGCTGTGGTTGTGGGGTGGGAGAGGTACATGCACACTAAAATTCTGAAGAAAGCATATTTAAATAGGGCAAGGTAAGTGAATGACCAGAAACCCTCTACCTTAACATGCAAGAGAAAAGTCATTCACAAAACTGCAAGACAGAAATGTTCTCAAGGTCCAGCAAGAAGAGATTTGTTCGAACCAAAAGTCAGTTGTGTGGCAAGCAAGGCAATTCATAAAAACAGAGCAGAAAGAAGTGACAGCAATTCTGGTTGTGAGACAGGAAATCTTAGTTCATAGAACAGCAGGATCAATTAATGCTCTTCAGCACTGCTGGCCACGGGCACCAGTGAGGTTTGCAGAGTGTTCCAGCAGCAATTCCAGCCAAACCCTCACTGAGGGCTCCTGCAAGAGGCACCACGGCTGCTGAGAGCAGCACATCTGGGCACGGCACACACCTGGAATGCAGCAGGGCAGCACAGGGTGCAGCCAGCCTGGAATGAGCTCTCTGCAAACAGCCAGACAGCCTGGCAGAACATAGAAATGATTTTGTAATGGCAGGGTGCTCAACTCAAGGTATTCAGATAAGTCACCTATCAGGTACATGAACTGCCATATAAAAAAACCCAACAAATAAAAGCCTTACAAGCCAAAAGACTCCCCAAACTGACAAATTCATCTTTCAGCAGCAAGCTCATACAACAGAGGGAACAGAACACCCAGTTCATTACCCTGGGTCCTGTTTCAGTATCCATATTCTGCTCTTGTCTAACTGCCAGCATTCTACCACCTCACTCTGCTCTGTTTTTTTTATTGTTGGTTTTGGGAGGTTTTGTGTTTGGGGGAGGGGTTTCAGTTTTTCTTGTTTAGACATGTATTTTAAGTCTCACTGGAAAGACTTGACATTTTTCCTGCTTCTATTTTTCAGTATTATCTCAGCAGCTCTTTAGAAAATTGCCCTCCTTCAGCACACAACAACATTTAAAAGTACAGGGAGGAGAGGAGGCAGCTGCAGACACCTGCAGCCCTGAAAGAGAGATGCCTTCATCAGCCTCCCAGAAAACAACAGGGATAACATTTCACAGACACAGGACATTCTCTGATTAACTGTTATCAAAACAGTCTATTAGCTAAGCATGTAAAACTTGCACTAGGCAAAAACAACTGCTGCACATGTAAGAAAAACCATAATGCAGAGTATTTTAAACATGCTGATTAGAGGTTCTAAATGAAGCTCAAAATATTTTTTTTTCTTTCAACTAACTTTATCTTCTTAATTAGCAACTCTTAAGTTACTGTAACATACAAGTAACTAAATCCCCCTACTGGCACAACCTCTGTGGAAAAGTCAGGGAAAGGGAAAGTCAGCTCCTCAGCACATGCACACACACAGGATTTCAAGAAATTGCTTGTGAGACAGAGATGGCACGAGATGACTTGGTTGACTCCCAGAAAGGACAAACACAGCAGCAGTGTCTGTACTGACCTGCCTGAGTGACTCCTCTGCAGGGCAGTGACCCCAGCAGTGGCTGCCTGTGACATCTACTCCCAGATCCCACGGAACCCAGCCATCCCAATAAAATCTTTCTTCCACAGCACAGCTATTTCTACTCTGCAAATCAGTTGCCCAGAGAGGCTGAGTCTCAATCCTTGCAAATATCCAAAATCTAACTGGAGACAGCTCAGGACAACCAGCTCCAGCTGACCCTGCTGAGACAGAGGAACTGGTCTGGACCACAGAATCCCAGAATGGTTTGGGTTGGAAGGGACCTTAAAGCTCATCCCACCCTTGCCATGGGCAGGGACCCCCTCCACTGTCCCAGGGTGCCCCAAGCCCTGTCCAGCCTGGCCTTGGGCACTGCCAGGGATCCAGGGGCAGCCACACCCTGAGCTTGGCCTTCTCCACTCCCCCAGGTTTGCCCAGCCTCACCTCTGCAGCCTGCCCAGGTCCCTCTGGATCCATCCCTTCCCTGCAGGGTGTGCCCACCCCACCCAGCCTGGGACTGCTGCTGAGGGACACCCCACTGTCCCTGTCACTGTCACCAATGGCTCCATCCCAATGTCCCTGTCACTGTCCCCAATGGCTCCACCCCACTGTCCCTGTCACTGTCACCAATGGCTCCACCCCACTGTCCCCGTCACTGTCCCCAATGGCTCCATCCCAATGTCCCTGTCACCAACACCAATGGCTCCACCCCACTGTCCCTGACACCAACACCAATGGCTCCATCCCACTGTCCCTGACACCAACACCAATGGCTCCATCCCACTGTCCCTGTCACCAATGGCTCCATCCCAATGTCACTGTCCCCAACGGCTCCATCCCAATGTCCCTGACACCAACACCAATGGCTCCATCCCACTGTCCCTGTCACCAATGGCTCCATCCCAATGTCCCTGTCACTGTCCCCAATGGCTCCATCCCAATGTCCCTGACACCAATGGCTCCACCCCACTGTCCCTGTCCCCAGTAACTCTGATGAACTTTTTAAAATTAAAAGTGCTCTGTTTTAGTTCCACTGTCCATGCAGGCTTAAAAACAGCAAAGAAAAAAGTCTTGGTGTTTTGCTGATTTTAAATACCACAAGAGCATCCCAGCCTAAAAGTTCTCTTGCCACAGACTGGACAGAATTGAATTACATGCTGAGAATGTTACTCATTTACATGGCTATGACAAGCACATAAAAAACTAAAGACTTTAACTAAGGACACCAAGATAGCCCACACAGCCCTCTAAGTTTATTTAGCAATTTTAGTTCATGGCCATAGCAAATGAAATTTACACTAAATTTCTGGATTATTCTAGAGTCTCCCTCTCCAAAAATCAACACTGATTTCCATAGTTGAGAGAGCTTTGGAAAAATCCAGAAGTTTAGTTAAAACACATCATACATAAATTTATGTGTATGGAAACATTTTATCAATGAGTATGTGTGCATCTTAATTGCAAAAATCCTATATTAAATATAACTCCTGCTTTAACTTACAGGGGAGCAGAAATGTGTTCTGATAGAATATGAAAACTGATCACAGGAGCCTATGGCTGGGAACAAGAGTGAGAAAGACTAAGAACAGTAAATGCAGAATGCTGCTGAAAAACAGCCCTGAGATTCTTTCAAAGAAAAATCAGAGCTACCTCTGCTCAAAATACTGTCATCCTACCAGAGACAGAAAGGATGAGGGGGTGGCATTCCAAGGAGGCAGCACAACCTCCTGGCATGGAGCTCATTTCTGTGTCTGAGCACAGGAAACCCTCAAGTCTTGCAAGCTGTGAGATGTCTCAGGTTGAGCCTTGAACAGAATAACTGCACTGGTGATGCACAACGTGACATATTTCAGTACATTTTAGTCATGAACAGACTGGACTGACTTTTAGACCAAATTAGTAGGTAACATCTTGATTATACAAACATACTTCTCACAGCCCCTCAAGTAATTTTTCCTCTGTTTTACAAAAGAAGCACAATCAAGAAAGAAACTCTAAAATCATTACAGGAGATGACCTCAAAATTCAAGATCTACCCAACACTTTTTATGTCACACACAACTACAGCCAGTGTTAAGGGCAACTGAACCATTTAACTGAAAAGTATTTCAAAATACTTAAGACTTCACCTGATTCACTGACACAATACATCACAGAAGGTACCCAGCTCAAGGAGCAGAGTAAACCAGTTGACTTGCTGGGAAAAACCTGAAGGAACATATATTAAGGATCTTTTCAATACTTCCATTCCTATAAAATACATTTCAATACTTCAGTGACTACATGCCAAATCCTTAACTAATACTGTCACTGGAAACCTTCAATTAATGACAATATTAATGGAGCTTTATGTAGCATAGATAATAGTGCACATGCATAATATAGCAAGATACCTCAAGTTTTACACATTAGTTGTAAAAGGCCCATTAATAAGGAATAATCCAATAAAAGCTCTGTTTGTCATGGCATTACCATACTTTTTAGTGTAAGAAAAAAGAGTCTCCTTCTTAAATAACTACTAAATGCTTGGGGTTCTAACATATTGCTGCAAGCTATAATGGTTATAACTGTTAATCCAATACACCTTTTATACAAACCCATAAACACACGAGTGGAAAAATAGCACAGATGTTCATCTCTAATGCAATTTCCATTCAATTTCCTAAGTGCAGTCCCTGTGTGCAAACTAGCTTAACGTTATGTTTAGCTTGCAAATTCTTTTAATAAATAATGAATGCAATAAAACTGGTAGATCAATGGCAAGCTGAGAAATCATAAAAAAGCCTTTTGTGCTCATGCTGTTGCCGATTTCAAACTTTAATCCAGCTACAGATCAATAGTACTTTTTCTTTTTAACCCATCCCATAGATAGCAGACAGAGTGGATGTAGGTTAAATGCCAGTACCAGATATCAATTTCCAGAAACTTGATAACATCAGGCACAATTGCAATCGAACATTTTATACCTTATCATAGGAACAATATACACTGCTAAACATCACACTTTAAAGCACTGCACAGTAATAAAGGGAGCACATTAATTGGGTTTGGTTCTTACTTTCTGGAGAAGTGGTATTTGTGAGTGAGTCACCAAAGGCTCTGACATAATCTATTTTAATGAGCAAAATGGGCTCAGCGGGTCAGGATGTACTGACAAGGGAATATAATCTCCCCACGTCTGCTGGTGACAATAAACTTTACACACACGCACACAAAACAACAGCACGGCTGCACTACCAAAAATTAAAGGCAAGAAAGAAATTTCTGCTTTACAGGATTCGGATATTGGAACCTTCTGGGGCAGGTATCAAAGTACATTAGTTAATAGGTATCAGTGTTTCTTACAGGTTGTAGAGTGGAGGGAGAGGGGAAACCCCATTACCGAGACACTTTGGATAACCCTGTTTTACCAAGAGGGAACAAAGATCAAAAGCTTGTAGCCCCGAGGGACAGTTCTAATATCAACCAGGATAAATCTAAATCACTAAGAATCATTACTAACTAACATACTTGTGCTTGGGAATGCAGGTTTAATCAGAACATATAAAACCTTGCCTTGGCTTACACCAAAGGAACACATCCCAGACAGCAGGAACTCTGAAGCAGCCTCATTATGTTTGGGTTTGATATTAGTACTGTGCATGTAAATAATCATTAAAATCGCGCATTTCCATACACCTACAGGTTTTATTACACTGATAATCACACAAAGAACTTACAAATGCAACCAGCTGGGAACTTTCCATGTATTTTAAAGTAAGGGTTTGGATAACTTTGTTTGTAACTTCAGAAAATTCGTAATTATCACCTCTGGAAAGGCACAAAAGGGATTCGAGATCCTACATTCAGCAAGTACAAGATCAGACCCAAAAACACAGGAACATGTTATTCTTCCAAAAGCAGGGGTCAGTAAACATGCCCCACCTTTGATGAGAAGGGCTCAGATCCTAGAAACATTTTTAAGTTCTTTGCCCTTGTACTGGAAAACAGACCCTGGCATGAAAGGGAGGTTCACCTCAGCGAGGTCAAAACAGACTTTACAGCCCAGATTTCAACACCTTTTTAATACTAATGCTGACAAACAGCCCTTACAAAACACCAATTCCAGCCTGAAAGCGGTGAAATAAACAAGACAATTCTTTAAAACATCTCATGAGGCTCATTTGAAATATTTACTGCAAAATTACTAAGGTAGGTAGAGACCAGTTTGTCACTCTGAGGCCACTGCCATACAATAAAAGGTGATTCTTTAATTCAGTGTGTTTTGCTGTGCTCCTGAGCCCTACCAAAGTTGGTTTTCCCTGCCTTTCAAAGCAGGGCACAAACAGAGGCTGCGTGTGCAGCCACAGCCCCAGCGTGAGAATAATTCCCCATCCACAGAGCTGGTCCCTTCTGGAGGCTTTCTGAGTATAATGCTATTGCCACACATTGATATATTGGTGAGAGAAAGGCAAATATAACAATGCTAAAGCTTAAACTCATTTGAATAAACTGTGAATTTCTATTACATATATTGTTTCCTTTATCAAATTGGAACTACTGGAGCAAGAATACCAAGAATGCCAACATAAATCTAGATCCGTTACAGCCAGTTTCTCCAATTTATTCTCAGAAGCCTTAAAGACAAAAAGTCAAAGTTCTTCCGTGTCAAGGAAAGATTAGGAAAAGGAACATTCCTGATAATTTTAAAAATGAAAATAAAAGCATCACAGAGAGAAATCAGGTTTAAAAAACGATTGCACAAAATACTATTTTATCCTCTAAAGAAAAACAAAGATGACCACGAGTGGTTTAGTAAACAGTAAGGAATAAAAGCTGTGCATAGCCTATGTGGGAAACAGATCTTCATTATTCATGGCAGAGTACTTTACACTTTGTGCTATCTTTTTCTCAGAATTTAAAACCTTTCCACAAAGACACGTTCCAGCCTTTTATAGTTTGTGTTCCACAGGTTCTGTCCAAGATAATGGATACCAGACTAAACTGACCTGAAATTAACAGTGATCAACAACTTCTCCAACAGATCTGGCCCTACATGGTGAGTAGCAGCAGAAACATAATAAACAAGTATTTTAAATCTAACAGATGTTGAATCCAGACATACCCAACTTTAAAAGAAAATTCTTAATGAGGTAAAAAAGGCAAAAAGAAAAGCCTTACTTCAGCCTGTAATCAATTTGGACACGATGATATTCTATTTATAGCAATACTTTTAACATGTTCTAGTCTTATATTATTTATTCGTATCATTCCTATTACAATGAAATATTAATGTTGAGAAAGTGGTTACTCTATTAAGGAGCTAGCCTATGTTTAGATTTTAATATTGATCTCCACTATTTGGGAATAATTAATCATTCTGTAAAATCTGCATTTGCCTGCGTTACCATACGATCAGAAGTTTAGCATCTTCCCCCACGATAATGCCAAGATTAAATTTATATTTTGACCTATTCCTAAAGGCAATTTAGTTATTCCAACAGAAGGGGGAAAAGGGGATACCGCCACTTTAAAAGCTTCAATCTCTTTGACATTGCTGGCAGTGTATGGGAACATTAATGCATCTGTCATGATAACAAGCTAAGAATAACATCTAGACATCAAACCGAGCAGAGAATCCATCTGAAGTGATTCATTCAGATCTGTCTCATTGATTTATTAAACACAGGGCAACATCTGCAGCCTCACAGAGCCGCTTGGCGAAATTAATGCAAGATCAATTCAAATGGAAAAAAGTGCAAAAGAGATAAATCAAAACACAATTTGCATGCAGTTCCACAATCAGGCTTATTGGGTGCAAATGCTCAATTTTCCTCCCAAAGCAAATGAGTTTAAATGTTGTTTTATCTTCGTAGAATTGTGTGATTTGAAGTGACAGTGAAGAGTTCTGCAGGTTGAAATGGTGAAAAGAAAAAAAGGAGAAGAAATGCTTGCAAAGACCTTTTGAATATGCAACAAGAATATCATTAATACCTAATTGTTTAGCTTTTTTGTCTTTGCTACAAAAACACAGTATTTTTCAGTTGTAGAAGTCTCAGTAGAAAATTACATATGTATTATGCATATACACATGCAGGAATCATACAAATACTCCATTTTGGAGGAAAAGCATGTTACCCTTCAAATGGGGAGCAGCTCTAGTGCTATGAAGAAAGAAGGGAGTTTTAATCAAGGGTTCTCCAGATTAGATATGCATCTGATGAAAATATTCAAGTATTTTAGGAGTTTTGAACAGGCACAGACTTTCAAGATACCCAAAAAGAAAGAGGGATTTTTTTCCAAAAGCAAAACTGCATCGCTCAGAAAGTGGGAGAATTCCTTTCTCCAGCTCAAGCAGAATCCACTCTGCCAGTGATCTCTCTCCAGAGTGTCTCAAGTGAGCCTCCTCTCCAAGGAAGAGAGGGAAACTGAAAAACTGATCTTTATTTAAAAATGCTAACACCTCCAAAATGCATAGATTTGGCCAAGTCTGAATGCAGGCTAAATATCCACTTAGAGAAAGAAGTTTATGGACAATCAGATGCCTACATTTCCTATCAATATACAGGAAGCTGTGTGCAGTGCTACATGGCTGGATTGCTTTAATTATAATCTTGACATCAGTCTCCTAATAAAAGACAGAGTACTGCTGACTATAGGGTAGCTTTTAATAGTCAACATGACTAGACCCTCATTATCTCATAAAATTAAATGTCTGCATTTACTGCTTAAATTCATTTCTAAAGCCTTTTATTGTTTGTGAATAGCCAAAGTAATGCAAAATATTAGCTTAAATGGTTACTTTAAATCATAAAAAATATGACATGCACTGAAATACTCTTTTCTGGAAAGTATTCTGACCATTTATTGAATAATCCAGACCAACACTCTGCTTTTTCAGTGGCCAGTAGCATCCATCAAATACAGAACTGTGTGGAAGAGCTCGTGATCACATTCATATAATCCTATTTTTCAGGACTGACATATGTACTACCATAAACATGTTCTTACTACAGTTTTAAATTTCCGTTTAAAAATACGTCCTCGTTATAGCCTGCCTTTTTTTTTTAATTAACTAAATGTTATGCTTTACTACTAAATTTAAGCAATCCTCCACAATATAAGTAATATTCTAAGGTATTGCCCATCAGGAGCTAGATTTTGTCAGTATGTTGTACTCACTTGAGGGTGGGACCTGCAATGAAATGAGCAGTTAGTTTCATTTCACAAACCTTGCTCGCAAATTAAGAGTGCACGGTGTTGGCTAAAAATAAACATTAGGGAGATTGTGTAAATATGTGAGTGACAATTTCAACAGTGCTCCAGAAATACACAGGTCAGAGCTGCTGGACAGAGTAACTCCTGCTACAGAACACACACACCAAAAAACTTTCACCCACGGGTGTGTTTCTCTGAAGCTCTTACGAGCTCTGTACACAAACTCAACTAGAAAAATGCAATACAGTAAGCAGGAGAAATAGAATTTATCTTTTCTTCAGTTATATATAATTGATGGTTTGCATCCCAATTCAAAAAATAATTGAAAGTGCACACTAACATAAGGGATGTCGACTTTTACAAGTCAATTACCAGTGAAAGTAATGATACCCAGCATTTCTTACTGCTTTCACTGGCAGCTCTTGAGTTTACTGCAGCATTTCTACAGTATTCAAATAAATACATAAATGGCTACCAAATTTTTACAAATATTAACTAGAAAAGCAATGTACAGTATTTCGAGTTGAGAGCAGTATTTCCAAAAGATCACATATTTTCAAGCCTTTACTTTCCAGGTACAGAACTAAAAACTGTGAGCATGTCTTTTAACAGTTCTACTGCATTTGATTTGTTTGATAGCGTGCACTGCAGTGCTTCCCAGGTCACTTCACAGCAAACAAAAATAACTAAGATTACTCATGTATTTAACTATTTTTACCCAACATTCTCTCCAGTAAGTATGGACTGCTCAAGGGAAATAATAATCTGTAAATAAAATGAGGCATTAAGCATTTAATTAGCAGGACAGAATACAATTAACATTAAGTTACAATCCTTGAACAAAGTTTCAGGTGTGCTGATAACACTCCTGACGCGTTACACCTGAAACCGTGAATGCAAAACACCTGATGTGAGCAGGTTCTTCCAACCAGGGGCATCTTCATGAGGCACAGAGAAGCGAAATGTAAAGGGATTTGCTATTCTCGAACAGGGAAAAATACACAGCACTGTGGGGAGAGTTTAAGCACATTCAACACGTGTGAGTCTGAGCTGAGAGCTCTGCCTCATCCCCAGCCTTTCCCAGGGCTCCGTTCCACTCCCTGCTCCTTTCAGCCCCTCCTGGAGCATCCCTTGGCTCCTCACCCACAGCTCCCCTTCCCACTGCTCCCTGCACTTCCAATTCCCGTGTCCTATCACTCCCATAAGTCTTTGTCAAAGAGAAGAGGGGGAAAAAAAAGTTGGGAAATACAAGTTTTAAACATTTAACACCGCAGCATTTTGCGATTTTAAAAGGCTGGTTGTACAAGAGGAGAAATCATTAGACCGCATCTACAGGCTGCATCATATCAGATCCTCTATTTCCCCAATAAAAAACTTTGGCACGGTCACAGAAATTAACGAGATGTTTTTCTTTAACAATCAACTTTCATGCTAGTCGAGTCTCAGAAACATTTCACAGAAGCATTTACATGTTAAATGTGCCCCTTAGTAATCTAATGTATTGGAATAAAATTAACGTAAGCCTCAGACCGTACTTCCAAACCCATCACTTAAATAAAGCAGTGGGTGTGATGTCATCGAGGTGCCTGACATTGAAACAGGCAGCGGGAGAAGGGGTTACAGACACTGAACGAGAGCAAGGAAAAAAAGCACATAGTTCATATTAACAGACCTAGGAATAAAGTGCATCTCTAAACTGCCACCTGTAATATAAAGTGATGTGAAACAAAGCGATCATTGCGTTCAAGAATAACGCCCGGTCTGCTCCCGCTCCAGCAGCGAGGGCAGGATCAGGCCCCGCATGGCACGAAATTAAGTTATTAAAGATAAAACCCCCGTTCAGGGCTATGGGGGTCGAACCAGTGACACAAAGCCCTCAGTTACTGAACGCGGGCACGCCGCAGGTCGGATATCGCACCCAAAGCTCGCTGAAGCGTCTGTAAAGAAAGTTTGCTGCCACAGAAAGCAGCAGCAGCACGCTGACATGGAAATGTTCCTGGAGACGTCCCTCGCCAACTGCTGAAGCGGGGAATGGGAACTCCGGAGTGCCTGCCTTACACCCTGCCCCACGGCACCAGCGCTCCTGCCGAGCCCCGAGAGGGTTTTGTGTTTATTTAGATCATTATCATTTCTAAAGGCAGCAGCCATGAGGTCACAAACCAGGATTATAACCCCGAGTATGCAGGACCCAGCAGGGATCCGGGGGCTCGGTGACCGAAGCCGGGCAGGGCAGGGGCTGCGGCCGCTCCGGAGCTGCGGGAGCGGAGCCGCTCCGGGGGCACCGGGACCCGCAGCCTCTGCCCGGGCACCCGGCTGGCACCGCCCGCGGCAGCGCCGGAGCACAGCCGCGGGTTCCAGCGGGACAAATGTAACGGAAAAAACTTTTGGAGATTCTAGTTGGGGATTTTTTTTAAGGAGTGTTTTCGGGAACTATCGGCTTTCCCTCTTTGGAGAAAAGTTTGGAGAGCGGCGCGCGGAGCCGCTCCGCTGCCCGGCGGTCCCGGCCATGGCGGGGGCTGATGGAAGCAGGGAAAGTTTCCCGTGTCGGCACCGCCGCTCCCCGGCCCCGCTCAGCCCCTCGGTGCCCCCCTCCCCTGGGACCCGCGCCCCCGCCCCCGGCTGCGCTCCCCGCGGGCCGGCCGGGGGCGAGAGCGGAGCCTGCGCTCACCTCGCGTTGGTGCAGTCGTTGTACAAAGTTTCGAAGTCCTTCCTGGTGATGAGCTTGCAGCGGTTCACGCCGGGCTGGATGGCCCCCAGCCCGCGCAGAATGCGGACCTGCTCCACCGTGCACACCACGGGCGATATATCCAGCCGCTTCAGCTTGGTGTAGACCGTGTGCAGCCCTCCCACCAGGTGCTTGAGGAAGAGATCAAAGACCTGCGGCAGGCAGATCAGCTCCTGCCCTTCCACGAGGAACGAGGCCACCTTCACCCCGTGCAGGTCGACCATCTTACACTCGTTGCCGCCGCCGCCACCGCCGCCCGCGCCGGCCCCGCCGCCGCCGGCCGAGAGGAAAGTGTTGACGAGGTTGTTGGTGAGGCGCGGGGACTCCGCGGGGCTGGAGTACAGCGGGTCCGCCCGGAACAAACCCGCCGAGCCCCCCGCGCCGCCGCCGCTGGAAGTTGCGGCGATGACGGGCGGCGCGGACACCGCCATGGCCGGCGCGGCTCCCCGCGGCTGCCTCAGCCCCGCGCTGCGCTCCGTGCGGTGCCGCCGGACCGCCGCGCTCCCGCCGCCCGCACGCAGCGCCCAGACCCCTCCCCAGCGCCGCCGGGGGAGAGTGACGGCGCCCTCCAGCCAATGCGCCCCGCCCGCCGCCAGCGCCGCCGCCGCGAGTGGCTGCGGGCGCGGGCGGGGCGGGGCAGCGCCGGCCGCGCACCTGGGGCGGGGGGCGTGAGGGAGCGAGGGCAGCGCGCCCCAGCCCCGCAACTCGGGGCAAAGTTTTGGGGGGGACCCTGGGGCCGCGAGGGGCTCCGGCTCCACGGGCTGGGAGAGCGCCCTGTGCCCCGAGCTGTGAGGGGATCCCGCGGGGCTGCCCAGGCTGTGATGGGGTCTCGGTCCCGCGGGCGCTGCCCCGCGCTCAGGGGGAAGGGAGCGGAGGGGAGGCAGCGCTGGGCCCGTCCCCATCTCTTCCCCGGGGAGTTGGAGCGGTCGCGGCTCCCTGGCACGTTTGTAAGTGTTAAAACACCTGTGCCCCGCCGGAGCTGGAGTCACGGGGAGAGGGGTGGCGGTGCCAGGCTCCCTTGGGTACCCGAGACAAACGCGGAGCGGAGCACCCAGCTTGGTGGCCCCGGCCCAGCACAGGGCGCGGGCCCACGGCCACTGAGTCAGGCCTAAAGCAAGCCGAGACCCTCCAGAGAGGGGCACCAGCAGGACGGAGGGAGATGGGAGAGATGTGCAAGTTTGCGGTCGCTCACACCAGGCAAAGCCCGTTCTCGGGAGGTCTGGCACGCAGTTGTTTGAAGTTGACAGCCCCGGTGCGGCATCAGCTGTGCTGCAGCTTCAAGGGGCTCGGCCCACTCCTCACGCACCATGAGGTGCCCCGGCCTGCGAGCATCCCCGCAGCCGGCACATCCCGAGCCTCCTGCACCCATCCAGGGCGAGTGGCACAAGAACTGCCAAGGCTCCTGCATCCCCTCTCCCTGAACAAGAGGAGCCGAAGGATGATCAGACATCCAGCACCCCCAGGGCACGCTGGCTACATTGGTTATTTGCGTCTCACCCTCTCCCAGTGTTGTATCACACCACTTTTCCCACCCTCTTCCCGTTTTTCCTGTGTTTCAACATGATTCTTTCCTGTTTGTTGCCACTGGTTTTCATTCTTTATCTTTCCTTCTGTCCTAGTCCCTTAACTTTTTCATTCCCCTCCTTTTTTGTTGTTGCTTTTGTTTTTGGTTTGGTTTTTTTTTAGCTTTCTCCTCAGCCATTCAATAAACAAAGCAAGCAGAAAAGAAAAAACAAAACTTTCCAAGTTGATGCCAAGCAAGCAATACCAACAGAGCATTTCAGCTATTTCCATGATTCCATTGCCTGTGTGGGCCATCTTCTCTTTCCTTTTGTTAGGCTTGCTTATTTAGGCACCTTCTCTGCAAAGTTTAATGTTTTTTGCACTATGAGTAATCCCATTTTAAATGAGAGAAGATGACTGTATGCTAACTAAATTGCTATATTTGTGAACATAACTGATCTTAAATTACACTCTGGAGTACCCTCCCCTTCTCCCCATTGATTTTATGTGTTCTAAGAAGCCTGGCCACTGGTTTCAGGTCTCTAACCTCACTGCCTGAAACCAAGGCGGACTTTTTACATAATTTAGTTTAAATTAATATCTTTCAGTAAGAATTCTCATATTTTCTGAACTAGTTCATGCATCTTTTTAGGCTCAAACCTTAGACTGGAAACTCTGTGGGGCAGGGGCTACTTACTTTGGCAAAGTACAATCAAGCCCTGAACTCATCTGAGATATTTATGTACTAGAAGTTATAGAAATAGCAAATAACTGACTCCAGATAGAAACTTTTGGGTGTTAATTTTCTGAATACGATTGCTATTAAAACATTTGATAAATCAGATTCAAACACTGCCCTTTTAAAGCCTTTTTTTCCCCTTTAAGATTAATGCGACAATCAAAATCCACCGTGAGAATTCCTTTTCGCTTTTGACTTTAATGCCTCCCATAAGCTAAACATATTTCTAAATAAGGCTGAATTTTCACAAGGCCAGAGGAAGCCTTGCACATCAACACCCAGCGAGCTGGAGTGGCATGAAGCAATATAAAATCATAAAGGCTGTAGTAAAAGCAGTACCCTTGAGAGGTGACTGTCCATGGAGAGGAGAACTGCTCTGAAACTTCAAAAATGCTCAAGGTTTGAGAATTAATGCCAGGCAGCTGTCCAGTTCAACTAAGCATATACAAATCAACTATATCCATGAATATTATTATTTCTCTGTAATTTTGTTAAAGACAAGGCAAAGTTACTAAAGCCTAACAATCATCCAGTAATATCTTGTCAGTTATAAAGTATCCAGATGGTTTATTTGAATGGAGTCCAGCAGTACGTAATCTGAATGTGTACAAACTACTAAGCCTCCCTATAGCTGAAATAAGTATTTCAGAATATTACTTTAAAAGTAAAGTTTCATTATTTTTCTTCCTTTTTGACTGGTGTGCAAACTACTCTGTTTTCTTACCCTGGCAGCCATAGAAATACTGGTGTATTGTGTGTTAATCCTATACAAAAATTGGCTGTGTTTGTATGGCAAGATGTCAAGTAAAGGTTCCATTTGTTTGTTTTTGTTTTTGTCATCCTTGCATATGCCCCACTGGAGTGAAATGGGAAAGAGTCTTCCCTAACACAGGAGGAGAGAGGAAAGCCCCAGTCAAGAGCATTCTGGAAATCTCTTTTTGCCAGCTGGCAGGAACACAGCTCCTGCTCTCCATGGGGTACAGGGAGCAAATGATGGGTGACACACCTGATGAGGGGGGGACACTGAGGAAAACTAATGACAGCTAAGTAAAGCAGTAGGGCATGAACTAAAAATAATAATTTTGTTTAGAGAAGACTGGAAAGCTCAATAGTGCTATTTGTGCTTCATCTCAGTTTCCTGTAGCCAAACATGAGGGAGGACAATAAAAATAGGAATTCCATAGATATCACAATGTGATTCTTTTCTTTTAACATAAAAATCTTTTTCTATGGACTTCACAGAGGTATGTCCAATGTGAGTAGTAGGAAAAAATGCTTCTTTTTAGTAAAGAACTTGGATTGTCCCTAAAGTAAATGGGAGGGAATAAATGTGAACAGAGACTTACAAGGGTCAGAGGTAACTGTGGGTCCAAAATGAAAGATAAAAGATAACCAAAAGTAGCATTTGCAATGCACCCTAATCATAATGAAAGGAAACAACTCTTTTTTGTGAATTCCAGCCCAGCTGGAGTACAAGTGACAAACCCTTCTCCTCGTCCTTAACAATGAAATTTCTCAGGGCTCAGTGGAAAGCTGGTAACCTGCCCTAGTGAGCTCTGAGCTTATATCCTGAGCATGCAAAGCCCTGATGGTGCCACTTCTGAGTAACAGCTTGGAAAGGAAGAAAAAACAGTATTAACTTTCTGCTGGGTTAGTGTTTAATGCCTTGGATTCCTTGAGAAAGAGTACCCACAATTATATTAACAAATGTAGGCCACTGACGTGAGAGAAAGAAGAGACTGAAATTAGTGTGTCATTCTTTGTGCCCACATTTTTCTAGACTCGTACTTGACACTTGTATTCAATTTAGTTCTGACATTT
Source organism: Agelaius phoeniceus (assembly GCF_051311805.1). NCBI lineage: Eukaryota > Metazoa > Chordata > Aves > Passeriformes > Icteridae > Agelaius > Agelaius phoeniceus. The sequence goes on along the minus strand of NC_135278.1, from coordinate 16,867,923 downwards.
CAGCTGAGGTTTTTTTGGAATTGTGGATTAAAACTTCCCACCTCAACATCAAGGGTTTTACATAAAACTGATGAATCTAAATGTCTAAGTATCAATAGAAAAATGATCCCTTCTCTTAGGTGATTAAATGTATTGTATTAATGTGTGCATAACGCAGAATCAATAAATAATGAATTACCACTGATTGTAATTGAATGTTTTCATAATTTTATTGTCAGCCATGATAAATAATCAGTACATTTATACTGCATTAAATTAATTAGTGTGTCATTTCTATTACATACATCAGCAGTGAAGTAATGCAGTGACATCTGTTTCTAATGTTTTAAAGATGTGGTATTCCTTATTAAGTAAAAGGAAGAGTTATTAGAGGTATTTCCTGTGATTGGCAGTTATACTGGTACAGTCAAAGGGATCAAATGAAGGAACTTGCACTCTTGGCAAATGCTGCATTTCAACCCTCAATGGCAGCAAGTAACAATGATTGGAGTGAATTTTGCTTCTTTAGGATTTCACAAAATCCTGCCTGCCTTTCCAGAGAAAGTTAGAGCAGATCCTTCTTTCTAATACAGCTGGGAAGATTCTAACATGCAAAACAATTAAAGCTCTACAGAAGATCCAGGCATCCACATCCATTTCTGTATCCATTTTTCTGCCTCAGTCCTCCATATATACAAAGGAATTCCCAGCTAAGTGCTTATTAAAAAGTCTCAGATTAAGCCTTGTTTGGCTGTGATGTTCTTAAGTGGCAGTAGCTGGACTGTGGGTCTGTAATCTTTCCTGGAAGTCACACTAATGTGACAAAGCTCAGCTTTGTGCTGCTGTTCATTGTGTTACCTGCAACAGAAATAGGAAACTGAGATGTTGCAAACATGGGAATCAAAAAGTGCAGGAGTAGAATAGGAGGAACAGAATAAATGGAATATACAGCAAATAAGCACAAAGCAAAGCAAATAAGCAAAGCATAAGCAAATAAGCACTCCTCCTGTGCCAGAAGGAGGGCTGGTTTCTAAATGACTCCAGTGTTACAAATGGGGTGACCACTTGGGTGTCAGGAGTAAAACCCACTGAGCAACAACAGTTACAGACTCCAATAGAAGTCTGGGGTTCCTGATCAATGCTGTCTTTTTCAAGACACACACGGTCATCCTTAACTTTTCTGTACCTCACACCAACTTTAACAAGAAAATTGGAAAACCTAACATTAGAGCTTACCTGACTAGAGTTCTTCATTCACAAAGCAGTTTCTAATTTTCATCTTAAAATTTTCATACTGACAATGGGCATCATGATACTTAAGCAAAATGAAAACAGTTCAGACTTATTTTATCCTTTCCAATGCAAGTCTCACACATTGCTTCTGACTGATTACTGCCTACTTTGCACAGATTTGGGTGGGTGGTCTCTGGACCCACCGTGTGCACCCAGCAGTTTGTCCCCATGGCCTGCCCTGGGCCCAGGGAGCTCTGGCTGGTTTGGGAGAGCCTGTGTGGGCAGGACTGGTGGCTGCTCACTGCAGGGTCACACATTTCATACTCTGTGAGCTCCAGCCTCGCTCCAGCCCAGCTGAGACAGCACCTCAGGGCTCCCTCCATGCACTGAGTGTGGCTTGGGGCTCCTCTTGGGCCAGCCCTGGCAGACACAGCCCTTGAGAGAAGTTCTGCAGTTCACAGAACCTGCCCTGAGCTCCCAGCTCAAGCTCTATGTGAGGCATGAAGGATGAGACCATTCACTGCAGAGCCTGAGATAACTAAAGCACAAACATACTCTCAAACAAGGTCCCATCCACTTTTCCTATGCATCAAAATGTCACTTGTGTTATCATTGAAGAGATGTGACCTGCCACGATTGGCACTATCACTTTCTGTCTAACAGATGTGTAAATACCTTTCCTGAAAGCCAGCAGCATATTTGTCAGACAAAAATGTGAGTGGTACTTTTAAGCTTGTTCCAGTGAAATCCATGAATACAAGTTGCTAATGATGCCCCAGGTTAATCTGGATTTTGACTGGAGAGAGAGGGCAGCAAAAGGACCAGGACCTCAGTGGAACAAGGCTGTTTTACACAAGATACCATCATCCTTAAGGTTCAATATTGTTTGCAACTTAATACTATTAGATGTGTATTGAAGTTAAAACACACTTCATTGCAAAGCTCTGTGGACACAACTCGTGTACTTCAATAGATTCAGAAAGTCATCAGACCCAGATGCTTGTTACTGTTCCCAGAGGAACAAGATTAACCTCATCTCTCCACATTTGCAGGGCAGTTAAAGAAAGCAAAAGTTTTCCTGCACTGTCTGTGTGAGCATCTCAGCCCTAATCTGAAGGCACCACCATCTAGTGGGATAAGAAGGTATTTAATTTTCTTTACATTCTTTTGGTTTTTTTAAACATGGACATTGTACTCTACTTCAAGTAGTAAAAAAAAACCAGTTTATGGGATTTTTTTATTTATACATATAAGGCTCACGTGACCCTTCCATTAATTCTCATTTCTGTTTTAACTGCAAAGCATTTTCCAATAAAAAACCTTAGAAGTCGTTTCCTTGAAAATAGGTTTTCATAAACAGAATTTTATCAATGAGAAAACAATTTATAGCTATCCAGACTGAGTGGAAGTGCAATTGATTTATTGACTAAATATTTCCAGTATTTTATTGAATCTACATTGTGGAAATCCAATTGGCAGAATTATTAATATTGTGAAAGTAATCATCTTGAGCTCATCTTTAAAACCAATATGTATTTTAGGGAGTGGAGATCCATCCTTGCAGTTTTCCACAGAGCCATTAACTGTACAGCTTTTGGTTGTAAGCAGAGTCTGACCATTAAGTCCCATCTAAAATAAATGCCCAAGCTGAATGCAAAGCATTCCTTGTACCTCTAAGAGTGACCATTTATTGCACTTTGCCTGTGCTGATCTCCTGACTGGACCTGCTCTTATTTGGTTTTCCTTTCATGCATTTACAGTTGGGCAGAGTAGTGGCAGGGATTTTCTGTGGGGGAGGGAGAACCATCAGGGTGAGCAGGGTGAGTTCCTTTGCTTGGGTTTTACCACACAATGTGTGCATCTGCAGCTGTTATCCTAAGATGCCTCCTTGTGTTCAGGTCTCATTGATCTTGTTACAGCATTTCACACACACAGGGATAATTGATTTACATCATTCAGGAGCCCAGCTCTTTTATAAGCATAAGAGTAAATATTAAGAAATTGCCGTATTTTAAAATTCTATGGATACTTTGATTTTTTTCTACTATCTAAACCAGCAATGAAATAATAAAGATTTAAATACTTAATTACACAGATAATATTTTAGTATTCATAATGTGGGCCTGCTTCTGTTTCCATGGAAGTGAGTGGTATTTTTACCTTGGATACTACTAGACATTTCAGTGTCTTACTATCTTCAAACTACAGAAATCTTATTGACATAAATGGGGATCAATGGGTATTTTGCATTGAACATCAATTTTATGATACTGTCTTTTCAAACACTACATTTCTTCTGAAATCCATAAAGTAATATCAATCTGTGCTGCCAGTTCCTCCTGAAATCAGTCTGGAGTTCTGAGTAAAATCAATGGAACTGGTCCAAACTGGTTGAGGTAGTAAATGCCATTTTGACCCTTTGATCCTTGAACCATGTGCCTGGGAAGGTTTGAATTCCACTTAGAAAGCAAATTAAAATATAGGTAAATACTTTCATTTGGGATGCTGCTTGCAGCTGATGAAGTTCAGGATGTTCTACCTCACACTCCGTTAGAGAAATAAAAATCCCACCTAAATAAGAGGTCTGGAAGGTACAGGGAATTAGGAGGGCAGTCTGGAGAGAACAGAACACAGGTGTAGGGAACTTCAGGCCAGATCTACACAACCTCCTGAGTTCACACAGAACTTTCAAAAGCCTCTCCTTCAGAATTCTCATCTATTTTTCAACTCCCCAAGGAGTGAGGCTGGTCCTGAGGCCTTCCTGCCACTCTGCCAACTCTTGGGTCATCCTTTTCACAGCTCTGATGGAGGTTGAAGAAAATATGTTAAACCTAATTTTTTTTTTTTGTCAAGAAAAGTATTTAATGAAATGAGCTCCAGGATAGTCCATAGTTCTTTACAGGAAGTGCAGGGAAAGGTCTCACTGGGGACTCACTCTGCTCTTTCAGCCTGTCACAAAGCCTGAGCTCAGAGGCTGAATCCACAGTAGAATTGAGTCTGTCTGAATCTCAGTCAAAGCAACTCAGAGTGAGATCAGAATCAAATATTTAAGAGCAGCTTTTGTTTTGAACTTGACCAATCTCTGTGTCTCAGTATGTTCTCTGAGCTTTTGGATAAAGCCATGTTAAAGAAGTGTCTCTCTTCATCTTCAGGAGACATTATTGACTTTATCTACCCTTTTTTCCTTTTTCTTTCACATCAAGGTTGATGTGACAAATATTGATAACCCCCCAAAAATATGTAATCTTACATAAACCTGGTTTTATATTCTGTAACTTCATTGACTTTCTGATGGAATTACCAGTGACTTGGGGAGGCATAAGGATGATCAGGCCATGAATTGAAAGTACAGGTTGGAACACCTGTGATCATAATTATTTAATGCATAACCATCCTGTAGTTTGAGTTTTTAAAAATTCTCCTTGCCCATATTTATAATATTAAAACTTGCTAGTAGCCTGGGAAACCATCACTGATATCTTTCATTAGTATTATGAATTTTAGAGTATTTTGCATTGAGGAGCACTGTAAACTGAAAGTATTTCTTCAGAATTTTTTCTAAAGGGATGTCTTACAATTTGATTCCATTATGATTTTAAATATGACAAGATCTTCCTTATATTTTCCCACAAGGTCTATGAATATAGAATAAAGCAAGGTTTAACAGATACTTTGCAATGTAAATATTTTTTCCCTAAGATGTAAATGTACAATATAGTTTAAATTTAAAAAATTGAACTGAGTGTTCTATTTTAATAGATACTTTGCAATGTAAATACTTTTCCCCTAAAATGTAAATGTACAATATAGTTTAAATTTTTAAAATTGAACTGTGTTCTATTTTAGATGGTGGTCTGTTTTATATGGTCAACAGAATCAAAGAAAACATTTTTAAAAATTCATTTTGCTTAGAGTGATAGGACTTCAGACACCAATTTTCTTTGCTATTTTAATAATGAATGTTGATTGAACACACTGTGGTCACTTCAGTGCATGAAATTAGCCAGGAATTCTGGGTTTGTTGATATTTTCCACTAATTGAAACTTAACTTGAATCCAGCATCTGTCAGTGCAATCCTCTTCCATACAAAATACACATTAAAAATTTCAATTCCTGGACATAGTGAGGAAACTTTAAATTCTGTCTTTTGGCCAGAGGTTTTCCAGGCTGTGCTGTAGCTCCTCCATTGTCATTCTGACAACTCCTCTGCCTAAGAGCAGCCACTCAGGAGAATCCCCCCAGCAGGTTCTCCTCAGAGCACCTCTTGGGCAGAGCCAGCTCACCTGGGAGTTTTTACAGCCCCAGGTGTGTTTTTTAAGGTGCCTTTCTGTGTAGTGGCATGAACGTGCTTCTGTTCATTCCAAGAAAATAGGAAAGACACGATCATTTAATTGAACAAAGGCTTCCCATAGAATCCATCTTCCCAATGCCTATTTAGGGAATTCTGGCCATGCAGGAAGCCATCTGAAAAGAGGCTGTCAGAAACTGCCATCTGCAAGGCTGCAGGGAGCAAATGTTTCCACAAGTCACAGTAACCCTGGTCAGAAACAGGATTTTAGCACTTGGCTCGCTGGCCCTGATGGAAGAGTAAAGGAACAAAAGAAAATGAAGTAGCATGAAAGGTTAAGTTCTGGAAGATCAAACCCTGTTTTTCACAGATGCCAGGTATCAGGAATTGCAGCTATCACACCAGCTCTGATGATCCCTCTGTTGCAAAATGCTTTTCACAGTCATTTCAAAGTCATCAGGGAAATGGGAATTATGAAACTTTTATTTTGCTATGCACAGTATACAGCCTTTGTAGTCTTGATTGCTCATCTCTGGTTTGATGTGATATAAACTCAGGAAAAAGGAAACTGCTTTCACCAACAAATATTGTGGCTCTGAACTTTTTATAACTGCCAATACTGATAAACCCACACAATATAGATTTACTAGTTGAATACACAGAGTTTATGTAGCAACATTACCAGGGAACACAGAATTAAATCCCAGCTGGATCAGTATCCATAGTGCTGAAATACAAACAATTATTAGGAACTTTGAAAATCTTTAGGAGCTCAATGTGTACATCCAGTCCCAGTTCATTAATGGACTTTTTGAATGGTACCCTCATCTGGAAGCACTACCACTTCAGTTAGTTCACCCACTAATTTGTGTGCTACTGTCCCTGTTTAACATCCCTTGTCTGGCTCTGAAGGGCAGATTTAGGTAGCACCTCACTATTTAAAGTCTCTTTCTTAGGAGCAGTTCAAAGTGCAATCCCACAGTATTGATGTACCTGTTTTTCTGTACAATTTTATTATCTTTTTTTATAAAAAGAAGGACGTATGTAGTACTTCTAGATCTGACTTCTTTTGAAACATTTTTTCACCTTGAAAGAAAATTACAATAGCTTCCATGAAAAGTTCAGACTGAAAAAAGCAAATGAAAAACCCCAAGCACTAAAGCACAAAACAGAAAAGAATTGCACTGACATGTGAAATGTGTTAAAAATTCTTCTTTGAATCAGTCATTTAGACATACAAAGATAATGATGATGATTATGATGACAATAATTATAATCAACTAAAATTTAAATTCATCCATTTTCTTCTATGCAAATACCAATTATATTTCTTTTCTTTAAAATGAATGTGACCATTTTAAGTAGTTACTCTTGCAAATCTTCCTAATAATCTGCCTCAACATTGACAACAGCACAGCATTCTTCTGAAGTGGGGGGGAAATTCTGTCTCTTCTGGCTTAATGGAAGGGCCAAAATGAGGGGCTTTAAATAGAATTAATATTTCTGTGTGAGGAGCTACAGCCTATTCTTTATTTACTCCATCAAACAGAGGAGGAAGTGCTGCTCCTTAGGTGCCCAGGAGGTACAAGAAGGGGAGGGCAGTGGTGCTCCCAGCAGTTCTGCTCTCTGCAGCACAGAGAACAGCTCCAAGTCTCCTTGCTCCCTCAGAGATTCTGTGCTGCAGAATGCCTGAGAGAGGTGGTTGGAGTTCCAGGAGTAACTGCTGTGCCCCTGGAGAAGTTCCCTTATGGAAGAGCTGTCCTGGGAGTGCTGCAGGGATCTGGGATCTGCCAAGCCAGCATCTTACCCTGAAAAAGATGATGCTGAGACTAAAACAAACAAACAACTTTCTAATGAGTACTGTGCATTATGATTTGTTACACTCAAACCTAAAATTCTCATTCAAACTACAAGATTTGACCTTTTATTATTTTATATATTATCAATCTAAGATCACACAGCCTGGAGAAAACCCTGTTAGCAAGGCAATGGGGTTGAAATTCTAGTTGCAGATATTGCCCACTGAAAACAGATTAAAATGCAAACATCTTATAAACACATTAAATACTTCAATGTAACTGGCCCAAATCTTGTTTACAGTAGGAGCATTCTTTTCCTAGACATATAGTTTAATTAAAGTTTAATAAGTGCAATGGGGATGTCTTCTTTTCTGCAGAAGGCAGCATTTAAATGGAGTGTACTATGTTTGGATTAATGAAAAATGGATGTTAAATCCTGAGTGTCCATCCTGAACTCTCAAAAGCATCACACATACATACAGTCTGGCACCAGTTCACAGCTTCTGAAAGAAAAACAAGAGCTTTTCTCATTTCTGTGAACAAGCTGAGTATAATCTCATTTCAAATGCCTTAAAGATTTCAGTGCACCACTACTGCTACTCTCTGGCTTTAAAATCCTAAAGAGAGCATTTTTAACACAAAACTTGCTTGAACTGTAATGCTGGGATGGAAATGCTCAATAAGGGGGCCTTTGCTGTATATGAGGGTAGTAAATTCACTTATCAAAGAGGTGATTACACATACTCCTGGTTTATAAGCTGATAACTTTCTTTTTAGCCACAGCCCTTTCACAACTTCAATTTGTCCCCAAATCACCCTGCTGCAGCTGAGATTGTTTCATACGTGCCCTTTCAGAGGAAACAGAGGCAGAGCCAGCATCTTACCCTGATAAGATGATGCTGAGACTAAAACAAACAAACAACTTTCTAATGAGTACTGTGCATTATGATTTGTTACATTCAAACCTAAAATTCTCATTCAAACTACTCCCTGGCTGTGTGTACCCTCAGATAATGTTAAATTTCCACCAGTGCAGCAGCAAAGCCCAAACTAAATCTCTGCTCTTCCACAGAGCTCCAAGTGGAGCCCTGACAGACCCAGCCTTGGAACTGAGGCAAATCAGCCTCCAACAGAGATTTTATCAAAGCAGGAACAGTGTTTGCTTTATCATTTTTAGTCACATGCTTCTGGAATTTCAAATGCAGTTGTTGTATTAATTTCTAGCAGTTATCACCAATAGCCTGATTCACCTGAAAGTCACTCCCTGGCTGTTACTCACTCCTCACTTCCAGCTGGCTCCTGGCTACAGTGTGGTGCTGGAGTCCTTGGTGACACGTGTGTCTTCACAAGAATCCCAGCTGGCAAGAATTCATTTCAGCCTAGGCCTTTATAATCTTTTGTTTATGGTTCCTCTGGTGAAGTCTGGGCAAAAATACTGCATATGAGACACATCAATTCCTTTACTTTATGGACTACTTTAAACCCTTTTAATTATATGATAATATTTATGGGGAGTTTCCTAAGGGACCTTTATCAGTTTCAGAACTTAAAGTCTTGCTTTAGCCTCTCTTTTCATTTCAGCCAGGTGCCAGTTATGATTTTCAGGACTGGAGAATGCTGCTGTTTAAAAATTCCTTGATGATCTTGCACTTGTCATTCTCCTCAAATAGGAAATGCAAAACATCCAACCTGTGGCTGGCTGATGTTGTTTGATTTGCTGTATCATATCATCCATCTCCCAGACTAATCCCTGGTTTTTTTCAATATTTGTATGGGCACATTTTAAATACATATATATAAATTAAGTGACATAAAATAACTACTCCTATCTCCTGTTTAAGGCCATATACAGTTCACCTTCAGGTGTAATTATGGTTTGTTAATCAAACAGAAAAGACCAAGAGGGTGAGGCTGAGCGTTGCATGGTAAAACTTGTGCTGACTGTAATGAAGTAGGAACATGCACTAATGGCTGAAGGATCTGTATTCATAAACTGGCAACAAGTCAAAAGAGATGAATAAATTAAATGCAATATATAAAAGAACAGGAATATTTCCAGAGAAAAGAGATTAATTTCTTACCTAAGTTACAGTCTCCAGATGTGCTGGAAAAGGTACAGTTTTCCTAAACTCAGAGAACACAAGTCTGAAAACCTCACTATGCAATAAAACTGCTTCAAGTAATATTGCAAATGAAGTAAGGCAGTAACTGAATGTCATTAGACACACTTGTCCATCTTTACTGAGTCCTCCTTAAATCTTCATAAATCATAATCCTAATGAATCTTCATTTACTTACACAACTATACAGCACTCTTGTATTTCCAATCTGTTTCTTTTTTTCTGACTGACATTTTCTGAAGTATCCTAATTGACCAAGACTTTTAGATGCTGGAATGGACAAATAGTGGAACTGCACAGCAGAAAGGATTCAACTCTGCTTTGTGGCATCCTGGACTTTGAACCAACCTCAGTCTCGGGGCTGCTGCCAAGACTTTCTCCTTCTTCCTGGATACCTGTAGTTTTGGGAAACCCATAAAACTTACAGGTAATCCTTCATGGAGCTGTAGTGGAACTTTCTTTCCATACTCTGCCAGTCACACTGGGAGAGCAGCATTGTCAAAACTGTGATCCTGGGTTTTTTTCTCCTTGGTGCTCATTTTGTACAAGATAATTTTGACTGCCATGTGAGACCTACAAAATTTTTGCAGATTGCCATTAATTAAGGATTGAAAAAGCAAACTCTTTGCCCTGCATGGTTACAGAAGTCAAGTGACATGTAAACATGTAATTCTCTTTCCAGTCTCTGTAAGCAATCCCATAATTTACACATATCTTAGTAATCAAAAGGGCAACTTCAAAATGAGTTTCAGTGCTCCTTAGGTAGAGAATGTGAGTTTAATTATTGAGAGTTTTTAAAATATATTCAGGTCACTGATCTACCAAGGCCTGTATCACAAGAATATTCATACCATCCATGGGAACTGAGTGCACCTCACTGAGGATTTGCAGTACAGGGTCTGATGGCAGTATTATCACACAAGTTACATGGGCATGACTGAGGCTGAGCACTGCAAGCTGTGACAGGAAGACAAACTCAGATAATGGTCAAAAAGAGGAAGTTGGAATCAAGGTTGTCCGAGAGTTTGGAATAAATTTGGAAACCAATAATTTTTTCCCAAACACGCCCGGCTGTGGCCAGGCTGTTCCTGTGGTTAATGAACAATCAGGGTGTGCATGCCTGAGTGGGTGCCAGTTGTGGAACTGCAAAACTCCAGAGGAAAACCACACACAAGTGCAGCCCCAACCACACCAACGCTGCCCTGCTGCCTGAACTAATGAGCCATTTCCCTGGGATAAAGCAGATTATTCACTGGATGGTTCAAGCAGCTAATGGGCCCGATCCTGCTGCTGATCCTTACTCAAACTGGTACTCAAGGAGAATTAAATTCTGTTTCCATTGAGGGAACAATAGAATCAATAATGAGATTTCACATGTGAAATCACTGCAGGATAGAGACTACATAACTCAAGAAAATTAAAATTCATCATAGCATTTGCTGTTTGTTTTTGGAGGAAGAAGCATTTGATCAAATGGTGGGAGACCAGATCTTGAGATAACTAAAAACTCCATAATTCTAATTCTGATTCCTCCTAATTTTCTTTTGGACTTCAGTGTTCCTACCTGGGAAAATAAAAACACTTCCAGACCTTATGAGATTTTGCTCAGATTACTGGACTTCTAAAAAGCATTTTGATAGAGTTAGGTATTAACTACACAAACTTTAAAGTAACAAGGGTAGTTCTATGGACATGTGAAAATCCCAAATAAAAGTCAAAAAGTAAAACACCATGTTTTTATGAGAGATGTTCGGGTTGAGATCAAAGTTGGAAAAGTTGATCACAGAAGAAGTATTTAGAACTGCTAAAAGTGGGATCTTAAAATTCTCTTTGTGTGCCTTTCTGAACTGCTACTGCTAAAAAATCTGTATAAATCCTCTGCAATATGTAGGATTACATATGTGGGAATTATTTCATAAAACATAGGGGAAAATATATTTAAGCCAAATGCTTAAAAAAATTGCGTTCAGTTTTTCAGTATGCATTTTGGAATGCATTTTGGCAATCCTAATTGATGAGACCTAGTTTAACAAAATATAGGGAAATTCAGTAATCAGGGCACAGGATGTGCAGTTTAATTACGTTGGTGTGCATTTCTATTTGTTTCTAATGTAGAGGATCTATTGGTAAAATGAATGCCCATTTTGTGGTCTGTTATGCAGAAAATGTTTAATCCAGTGTTTGATTTACTCTGTTAAATCTTCTTTATTGAATGTGCTTATTCATCCATGCAGAATTGGGTATGCTGCTTTCTGTTAATATGACATTGCAATTAAATAGCTAAAGAGAAAAACATGGCAAGACATTTTCTCAAGGTCCATGAAATTCTCATAAAAATTATTCATACTTACATATTTCACTTCTACATTTCCTGATACTAAAACTGCAAACTACAGAGAAATATTTTTGTGTTGTGTGGGACTGACAAACCTTGCAGCTAAAGATCCTGAATAATCATTTTTGTCAAATAAAAAGTACTAAGGAGGATTTCTGGTCCAGTGGATAATGACTGTCATCACGAAATAGGATTGCACTGATTGCATCTTATGAATGAAGCTAACAGGAACTCACAGCACCAAACAACAGCATTTTGTGGTGGGATAAATACTTAAGCACTTGAGAAACAGTAAGACATTGACAGTGGAATAGCTCTGCTCCAGTGCAGTCCTAGAGTTATATTGAACAGTAACAAAAGGGTTTCGTGATGGTGTTCGACTTTCCTGAGTGTGCCTCCCCTGAGTAGGAAAAGGGTGTGCAAGGGGAGTTTGTCTTATCTCATCTCACCAATTTAGTGATGCTTTGTTCCTCAGCACGAGACATTCAGGTCAGGGATGATCCAGCACTGTGAGAACTCTGCAGCTTTATTTCTTTTACATGTTAAAAAGTAGAAATGACAGCTCCATCCATGGAATTGCATGGGAGCTGCACAAGGGAAGTTTTAATCAAAATCAAACAATAAAACAATAGAAGTTTTTATCAATATCTTCCTGGGACAGCTGGAAACATAAATATAAGGAACATGAGACTTGATCATACTCCTTTTCTATCTGAATTCATAACTCCTAATTTTCTCTGTCACATATTTATCAGTGCAGTAAGCAAGTGCTGCTGTTTAAATCCCTATTTTTTGTTCTTGCATGGTTGGAAGTTTCCTGCTGGCCAGTCTTCTGTGCTGCACTCTGCTCCAGCACGTCTGGCAGTACCACAGGGGTAATGTGGCCTCTGGTTTCCATTAGTCACTTTTTACTATTTTCACTATTCTTTTGCTATGTGAGCAAGGAGCTTGTAATAAGGTGTTAACAGGCTGCTAGCTGGTTTATTGTTATTATTGATTTAAGGTGCTAAGACTTTAATATAATCATACACAATGAATAATATTAAGAGATTAGTTGAAAGCCATATAAGCCATTAAATGTAGCATAAAAACTTTCCAGAAATTTCTAGCATATTCTGGCACAGGTGTTCTGTGCTGGGTTATTTTGCCTACATTGCTGTATCTGGCTTTTTCAAATCTGTGATTTTAGTCCTGCTGTTCTTACACTCAGACTGGTGTTATGGGAGGGGCAACTCTGAAGCAGGAGATTCTGGATTTTATCCCTGATTCTCCCTTTTTTTCCTTGTAAGGTGAAAGAAGAGGCTGAGCAAGACTAAAGCGTGGCTTTAGGCTTCAGAGGGAAAGAAAGAGTTAATGAATGAGTTGAGAAAAAAGAAAGGGTTTTGCATGCAGAGAATGTAGTACAGTCAAACATCTATCTGTTAATTAACAAGAAAGGACATGAAATTAATGACTGATAAAACTTTCTAACACTAATAACTTTCTTTTTAAATCTGTGTAACTTTCTTTTTAAATCTGTGTTCAATGTGGTGGCTAAAGGAAAAAATATTGCAGTTGGGAGGAAGAGAACTTTTTAAAAATGATGATGAAAATATTTTCTTGGATATATTCATAAGGAACAGTGAGTAACAAGATCAAAAAAACCAATATAATTTGTTTTGGAAACAGTGAATATGCAGAGGAAATAATAAAAGTGAAATTTGTTGTTTCTGGGGAAATGGTCAGCCAAGAAACTTCAGTGGCGTTCATAACATGGTTTTGGTTGGAGGGACCTTAAAGCTCATCCAGTGCCACCCCTGCCATGACAGGGACACCTTCCACTGTCCCTGGGTGCTCCAAGCCCTGTCCAAGCTTGGACACGTCCAGGGATCCAGGAGCAGCCACAGCTGCTCTGGGCACCTGTGCCAGAGCCTGCCCACCTTGCCAGGAAACAATTTATAATTTCTTCCTCAAATCGACCCGTAAGTCATACAAAAACACACGTGCTTGCAATGAAGCGATTTGGCTCAGGAGGTGGAATGCCGCCATGTGACTGTAGTTAAGAAGCTTAGTGATGGATGTAGGTGCTCGTAGATGTATCTATATATTCCCTACTGCATCCCGTAGCCTTGCTCCATGGCAGGCTCTGTGGATGAGCAGGACACCAGGGCAGTGAGGGATGGTGAGGCCGAGGGGCTGGCGGGTTGCAAGGGCACGGACCCGGGACAATCCCCGGGCTGTCCCCGAACCCCGCGCTCCCTCAGGAGGGTCGGGCGCTCCCCCAGCCACAGCCGCCCCTCTCTCCCTCCCTCCCGAGCGCTCCGCTCCCTCAGGCGGGGCCATCGCTCCTCAGGCGGGGCCGCCCTTCTCTCCCGAGCGCTCCGCTCCCTCCCGCCGCCGCCGGAACCCCCGCAGCCGCTCCCGCCCTTTCCGCCGGCGGCGCGCGCGTGACGGCGCCTCCCAAGATGGCGGACAACCTGCCCACAGAGTTCGATGTGGTGGTGGTGGGCACCGGTACGGGGCGGGACGGGCACGGGGGCAGCGCCGGCCCTGGCAGGGCCGAAGCTCCAAGGGGCGGCGGGGGGACGCGGGTCCCCGGCTGAGGGGCGACAGCGGTGTCTGGGGAGGGCGGGCAGGGTGTGCGAGTGGCTGCTGAGGTACCCCGGGGACGTGTCCGTGACATTGTCCCCAGCGCTGCCCCGGGCACCGCAGCCCCGCTGCAGGGCTGCTGCTCACACTGCCTGGCCAGGCGTGCTTGGAAATGGAGCTGTTACGGAGGGCCCTGTGCGGCTGCCCTGAGGAGGATTTGCCGGGACCCCGGCCTTGTGACCGGGCTCAAACCTCACAAACCGCACCTGAGATCGGGGGCTCCTCTAGTGCCTCGGAAAGCCCGGTCTGACTGACTCTGGCAGCCCTTAGTCCCGAAATCCCATCCTGCTGCTCAGGTTTGCTTTTGTGCAAGGAAAACAGCTCTGAAGAGCTGAAATTCTCTCTCGTTGCAGTATATGTGCTATAGGCTGATAATATATTTTTTACCATATCCTGCAATACAAATAGTTTAAGTTTTCAAAGTTGTTTTTCTAATCTCCGTGCCTGCTTTATAAATAACACAAAACTCTTTGAGTCTTCCTCATTAAAGCACATTTCTCTGTGTATGAATGATTGCATAAACCAGACACTTAATTCTCATCTTTCTGCACTGTCTGTATCCTGTACAACTTCATCCCGTTCAGGTGAATAATGATGGACACCTGGAGTGTCTCACTCACTGTAACTTAGCACAATATAACTACAAGAGAAAATTTTAAATACTCCTTCAGAACTAAGATTCTTGGTGCTTGGGTAGCAAAATAATCTTGAATTATTGGAATAGATTTCTGTTTGTAGAACCCAGTGAGAGTGACCTGGTTCAGATTGGTCTTGATAAGCCTTAAATTCAGCATGGAGCTCTAGTCTTAAAGTGCATCACTGTTTATAGGTCCCAAATTTACAGTCAGATTTGGTTTGCCTTTGTAAAGAGCTCAGGGTGTTGTTTGGAACACAAATGGGAAGGCATTTTTAATGTTACTGTTTGCCATGTGAAATTAGGAACTCTGGTTTTGGAGTTTGCTGATCTGTGAAATTATGTCCATGGGAGTTAAGATTCCTAGCTCTTAGAAATTGAATGAATGAATTTCTTAAAGAAATTGCTGATTTCAGTGTTCAGCAGAAAAAAAGCAATCCCCATACAGTGTATGTATAATTGTTTAAAAGATTTCTGATTTATATCTGGAGTTTTTGAGTAATTATAAAGCCATACTGCCCCCATTGTTTTGACCAAAACTGTGCTAAAAATATCAAATTTAAATTCTTGAGCAAATTAAGAGATCCCTTCTGTGTCCTAACTCTATTCTGTGGAGTGGTTTGCAGTAATGAATCTGACATTTTTTAGATGTGTTCAGATTTGAGAACATTTTGAGTGTGTGAGAAGTTTGGTTAATAGTGAAGCTGAGTATCCAACTGTAAGGATGAAATATTTAACATTGTGTAACTTCTGTGATTTTTGGGGATGATCCATTCTTTACTGCCATGAGGTAAATATGCAGAAGCTCAGAGGTTTATGAAAATGATATTAATGTTAAGCTATTTCTTATTCTAGCCATGGAGGGAACAAGGACTGTCTGTGCCACAGAGAGCAGGTCATGTGCAGCCATCAAACCCAATCTTCCCTGCTTTGAAGTGAGGTGTGATATTGGAGCTTTGGTGCTGCAGGAGGGAGGTTCTCTGAGCTAAATTCTCTGAAATATTGCTGTATTTGGGGGTGTTGATTTATATTCAGGGATGCCTTTTTGCCCACCTGGAGAGAGTACTGCTCTAACTGATTCCAAGATTCTCAGAGTTCTGCACTTCAGGAGTTGTTTTGTCTTTGCATTCCTTTTAAATAAGAGCATGCACAAGTGGTGATTAGCACTGGTGAGTGACTGAGGGTTTTTAATCTGTATTAAATTTCTCAGTGTGGAAGATTGTTCAGAGTAGAACTTTCATCTGTCTTCTCTTTGGGAAGTGGCTCCTGAGGGAATATTTTTTCCCAGTCTTCAACTCTCTTGTTTCTGTTGCTGTCACCAGTGCTGAGTGTACCTATGAATATGCAATTGTCATACCATAATAATTACAATGTTTGTGTTTAATGGGATTTTTAATGCATAGTTGTATTAATTTCTGTATGTGTGGCCTTTTCCTGGTTTTATAACTCGTGCATCTATTAAATTTAGTAATTAGACTGAGTGGTAACATAAGATTTGAATTTGTTTTTATTTCAGGCTCATTTAACTGTTTCCCTGTAGTGAGCTTAGTGCAAATGGAACCTCAACTAAATTTGAGTCATCAGTGCTTCAGTTAATGCCTAGGTTCAATTAATTCATCAGTATTGCTATGGGAAAAGGAAGTTTTCTTTTAGAAGAATTTTTTTTTTCCTTAACTTGCATGAGCAAGTTTAGAGCAAGGTGGATGTGGGTACAAAATTACTTCTGGTGGGTACAGCAGCTGAGGTTTTGCTACACTCATGGAATTTATATCCATGGTTCTAAAGGAAACTGGATTATTGCATGACATGAAACTGATGAGCAGAGCTTGAGGTTTTTCATGGCCAGCACAGCATGAGAATGGAAGCTGTTAGGACATTGTTTTGCTCTGTTTCCTTTTTTGTGGCAGCCTTGAAGTCACTCTCCCCTCCCTGTCAGCTCCAGTCTCTCCCATCCCCGTCCCTGCGTTTGGAGCCCAGTGCTGAGCTCCAGGTGCCCATCAGGCAGGCAGGGTGGGTTGGGTGGATGGTTCCTGCCAAAGCTGATATTCTCCAGCATCATCAGCCCTCAGAGCAGCTCTGCTCTTTGGGGAGTCTCTTCTGTGATTTTTATTGCTCTAGAAGCAGAACTGGGGGATGCTGGCAGACCTTTGTCCAATAGGAAAATCCACAGGCAGAACATTCAGCAGTGCTGAGTTTAGGGCAGAAAGGCCTGGAAGTGCCAAGATTTGCAGCTTTGTGGCCGTGCAGAGTGGTGTGGATACAGGTGCAGGGTCATGTTTGCCTTGGAATTCCTGCAGTGAATTGGATTGTATTCAGTGTGGCCTTCTTGTCTCTGACACTCCCCAAGAGCTGTGTTAACTGCTGGGAAAGTTGTAAAGGATATGGCTCTTTGAAAGGTGTTCTATTGACAAGTTTGTCTGCCAGTAATTCTAATTTTTTTTTTTCTAAAAAAGAGTTATTCTTTATAAAAGCAGTCACAGTAAATATTCTAGTTCTATGCAATTTTCTTTCCATTCTGGTTTTCAGTGGTTATAAATAACACATGAAATGACTTTCAAGGTAGAAAGCAGGAATCCATTTTGAAATATTCTATAAAATAAGGAGTGATTTATGGTTTCATATGATTTTGGCTGAAAGCACTCGGGCTTTGCCAGGTCATCAAAGTCCTGTCAGGAGAATCTATTATTTATTGTTAGATATGCTGGGAGTGGGGTGAGTACTTCATGTTTATCTTATGTAAGTGTAGTGTGTTAGGGAAAATCACTTCCAGATACCAACACAATTTTAAAAATATACCTTACTAGTAAACTAAGCCAAATATTACAGATGAGAATTTTCAAGTAAACACTGAAGATTGATATAAAAAAATAATAACTCCGAAGAGTTTCATTGTTGCAGGATATTTTTAGAATGTGACTAAAATCTTTTGTAATACATCATTTGGGCTGATATTTTGGTTGCATTATCTTATGTAAGTGCACAGTCTTCAGTTTCTATCAGTGGCTGGTTAGAGCTGATGAAGGCTCAATGGAAAAGCAGCTGAAGATGGATATTTTGGATGTCAGTGGTCACTTGGACTAACCCAGTGGCCCTGTCTTGTAATGTTCATGTCTGGCAGGAGGAAATAGACCCACATTTAGTAATCATTTGTAGATAAGTCATTGCCTGTCCATTCAAATGTCAGACACAGTGAACACTGGCTCACAGTCCTGTCCTGTGTCCTCTCTGTGGCTGTCCCCTTCCAGTTTTGTTACTGCTCTCCACATGTAAAGGTACCTTCATCTTCTTTACTGATTTTTTTAACCTGATTGAAATGCAGGGGTTGTGTTCTGGTCTGGCTTCCAGTGTGGATTTGGGGGTGTAGCAGAGGTGCTGTGGGAGGTTTAGGCTCCCTCTGGTAGCTCAGGTTATTTCCCAGATACTGTGCAGTGCCCCTGGCTGCTCTTGTGGGAGAACTCATTGTTCTCTGAACCCTTTGTTGTCCTTCTCAGCCTGTGTTCTGCATCTTTTCCAGATCATATTGCTGATCCTACAGAATCAGAGCCTGTAGGACTCTACTGTGAAAAATACAGAGTAGGTCATCTGCATACCAAGGTGAAAAACTCCTTTAGAAAAAGGCTTAGTAAGGTACTTTGAAATTGCAGTGTGAATGAGGAGCAGTGCAGCTCCAGGCCTGTATCCCAGCAGGAAATGGCTCCAGTCCCGTGCAGGAGCTGCTCTGGGGCTGTGCCAGGGCACCCTGGGGGTCACAGCCCCTGCTGCTACTGCAGGAGGAGGAGAAACTGCCTCAGTCTCCTTTCATGAAATGTTCACAGATGTGCAAGGAGAGCCAGCTCTCTTCCCATGGGGAAGCAGCAGTGAAAGCAAAGATCAGGCTCTGAGCTGTAGTTTGTGCTGGAGAACATTGCTTGGTGTGAGTATAATTTCTAGTAAGAAGTTAAATTTTTATTTCAAGCCTAGGTACTTGTATTCCTTTCCTAAATGTTCATTTACACCAGCTGTGAGATGGAATGCTTTTCATTGCACACAGTTATCTGTGTCTCATCAGAGGAACTTGGCAATTTCAGTGTAGGAGAAGAAACTTTTTACTTGTGGCTTCTTTCTTGACCAGTAACATGTTCTTACTTTTCTTAGTGGCTTGGCATTTCTATGCCATACTCTGTAATGCAGAAGTATTTTCTGATACTGCTCTGCAATATGAGCAAATATTAAACTTAATAAATTTTAATAATCTTTATCTTAAAATATTACATGCAAGAAGTATTTTAATTTGCAATTAATTATGAAATTATTTAAAAATTTCACAAATACCAAAAACACACCACGAGTATTTTGTAGTGAGCTCCTCCAGAGTCAGCTGCTCTTCTCTACTTACAAGTTCAGATGCAAACAAAATGTATTGCAGCTGGTGAACTGTCTGACTCCAGAAGATTGTTTTGAAATTGTCTGTGTTCCAACATTTTTATCTATTTCCCTTCAACATTTTATATTATGAAAAAGCCACTTGTGATTTATTTAGTAGATGGAGTGAAGCAAATTAAACATTTAAGCCTTTTCAAGATGGATCTTGTGTAATTCAGTAAAAACTTATCATCTGGATGCCTGCAAAGCAGTTTGCAGTGAACAGCTCAGCCTAGGGTGCTCCCAGAGATCTGGAGCTGTTTGGTTTGGAAATTGCTCAGGGCAGTGACTGCGTCCCTTGCAGGGCACTGCCAGAGGCAGCACCAGAGCTGCTAAGCAGGAGGCACAGTGTGTAAGCCTAAAATTAACTTTTGATCACACAGAGGTGAGTTATAAGTTTTCATTATTTTGTAAGACTTCAGAAATTATTTGGCTTTTAAAACTGAATTAAAGTTTTCCACCTTAGCGTTTATCTCAAACTTTAATTTTGTTGTATTGGAACTAAAAATAGAATTGGTTTTTTTGATAACTAAATAATCTGTAGCTAATTCCTCTGTTTCTTTTTTACTTCTAAAACACTATTCTAGAAAATGAGAGTATGGCTGATTTTATTTCATTGGGAATCTCCAAAAATTCATGTAATGGGGATTATCTTGGTCAGAGGTTACTGGAAAAAACCGGATGCAGACCTCAAGGTCAGCTTGCAGCAGGCACCTCTTAGAGATTGATGGAGATGAACCTGCCTGGGATGTGTCCAGCAGGGCTGGGATGGAGGCAGTGCTCGGGCAGTGGCAGCGAGGGTGAGTGCTGGGAGGGGCCTGTGCCTGCAGAGGAACCTTGCAGTCAGCACAGGAGTGTCCTGAGCCCGGTGCTTGTGCTGCCCGGGCCGGGCTCCCTCCTCCTCCTCCTCCTCCTCCTCCTCCTCCTGCTCCTCCTGCCCCGGCCGGGCTCCCTCCTCCTGCCTGCAGCTCCTTCCAAGGCAGCCCTGCAGTCTCTCCCAGCGCTTCCCAGGGCGTTGTACAGAAACATTTGATGCAAACCTCAGTTTCCTCTGCCTACTGAAGTGGCCATGCCACCATGTTTGTTTTTTTAATTAGAGCTAATTATTGTTACAATTCAGTCTGCTTGCCACTTTGTTTCTTTCCAATGGGAAGCCTAATGCAGGAGGACGGGTGTGCCTTGTAGTGAGGATCCAAACACATTTCAAAATCTGAATAGAATCCATTTTAGGGCTTTTGAGGAATCGAAGTTCAGATCAGGAGGCTGTTTCCAAGTAAGGACAGTTTCTAAAAGCACACATTCCTCTGTTGCTGGATTATCTGAAGGGAACCTGTTTTGCACAGCTCTGAGTGTCCTGTCAGAGGCAGTTCAGCTTTCCATGCTGTGATTCCATAAACTGCCATTTCTCTAAGCAGGCTTTTCCAAGTTAGTTTTTTTCCTGGATAGAGAAGGACAATGTATAACTGTATTGTAATTGTCCAGAACCCTCTTTCTTGGAAAAGGCTTTTGTTCAGTAACCACCATGCAATAGAGGTCACAGGTAGGAGTAACTTGCATTTGACAAAGCTGCCTCTTTTCCCTGTGCCCTTGTTTCTCTTGGAGAAGAGAACTCAGAAACTGGTGTGTTTCAGAATTCAGAACTGCCATGTGACAGTCTTATTTATTTCTTGGATTTCCTGAGGTGTTGTCCCCAAGAGCAAAGGGTCTCCTGTTCCCAGGTTGTTGGGAGCCTCCCCAAAAGCTGGGATGTGCTGGCCACGCTCCACTCTCACCACTGGGTATGTGGGGGACCACGCTGTCTTAGGAGCACAGGGTTGGTGAAGAAAATTGATGCCAGCTTTCAAGAGCAAGGAAGCTAATTCAGGGAACAATTTCATCCAAGGTTAATGGAAGAACAGACCTCCAGCACAGTATCAATTGGATCAAGCTTAAAGCAATCAGTTATGCCCTGGTAGCTATAACTCGGCCCAGGTCAGCCAGGCAGCACTGGTGATGTTTTACAACACTTTCTCAGTAGCTTTTATCAATAAGGAAGGAGAAACAAGTTTCTCAATTCCATTTCTAGAGTAATACTCTCTGTGCCCCAATGAGGGAAAGAAAAGCTTTTTTGGGAGCTCCAAACACAGAGTAGTTGTAGATTCTATTCCAGATGGTTTATAGAGGGAGCAAAATGAGCCATATATATAAACATGGGGGACAGCTGAGTGTGGAGCCCTCACATAATGACTGTGTGCTGCCAGGGCCTCATGGCAGTCCTGAGGTGTGTGCTGCACTGAGGTATTGTCTCCTTGCTCACAGTGGTCTGTGTTATGAGCTCTTGGTTCCAAAAATTCAACTTTTGGCCTTTCTGGGCTGTGAAACAAACATCCCAGGAACTGCTACAACTCTTCATCCCTCCTTCTGCCCCTGGAGGTTAATTCTGTGTTAAACCTTCACTTGCTGTGAAAGGTCAGCAATGCAAAACTATTTTCATTTTTTTGCTTTCTCAATTCAGCAAAGGATTTTTTTTTAATCTATCAAAAAAGTAATCATTAAAACCAGAAATTTTGAAGGGAAGTTGTAGCTATTTTCCTGGAAAATTTGCCATCCCTGTCTTACACTTCCTTCTTTGTATGGATAGAAATATTTATACTTTTGGACACCACCATGGAACTGCTCTCCCAAAAACTGACCATTTATCTGATTTGGAGGGAGGTCAGGAGGGGCAGATGGTGAGGGGAGAGGTTGCACCTCTTTATTTTGATGATTGTGTTGGACTTTGCTGGTTTGAAGAGTTGGTGAAACTGTGGCCAGGTGTACCCAGCTCCCAGGGGATGTTTCCTAGACTGAAGGTTTATTTGTTGGTGAAGGCCCTGTTCTGTGTAAGGAACAGACAGCACAGGCCTGGATTTCTGCTGGGGATGGTGTTTGTCATGGAGTGAGCCAGAGTGGATTGTGCCCTTCCACAGCTGCTTTTTCCCCTTCCAGTTCTGTCTCTGCAGCTGCTTCTGGTGCTGCTGGAAATCAGATCAGCCAAACACTCCTTGCACTTCTTTAATCTCATCCCTTAATTGAATACATGGCCTAAGTGTCTTTAATACCAGTCCCTAGGATTTTAATTGCTGATCCTGATTACTTGCTTAAACAGCCAACAGATCAGTGAGAAAGAGATTGGAGGGCAGTTGGTGCCACAGAGCTCAGGTGGTGAGCTGTCCTGCTTTTCTGAACCTGCTCCAGGCTCCAAGGCCTGTAACTGGGTGAGCTGTCCTGCTTTTCTGAGCCTGCTCCAGGCTCCAAGGCCTGTAACTGGGTGAGCTGTCCTGCTGTTCTGAACCTGCTCCAGGCTCCAAGCCCTGTAACTGGGTGAGCTGTCCTGCTTTTCTGAACCTGCTCCAGGCTCCAAGGCCTGTAACTGGGTGAGCTGTCCTGCTGTTCTGAACCTGCTCCAGGCTCCAAGGCCTGTAACTGGGTGAGCTGTCCTGCTGTTCTGAACCTGCTCCAGGCTCCAAGGCCTGTAACTGGGTGAGCTGTCCTGCTTTTCTGAACCTGCTCCAGGCTCCAAGCCTGTAACTGGGTGAGCTGTCCTGCTGTTCTGAGCCTGCTCCAGGCTCCAAGCCTGTAACTGGGTGAGCTGTCCTGCTTTTCTGAACCTGCTCCAGGCTCCAAGGCCTGTAACTGGGTGAGCTGTCCTGCTGTTCTGAGCCTGCTCCAGGGTCCAAGGCCTGTAACTGGGTGAGCTGTCCTGCTTTTCTGAACCTGCTCCAGGCTCCAAGCCTGTAACTGGGTGAGCTGTCCTGCTGTTCTGAGCCTGCTCCAGGCTCCAAGCCCTGTAACTGGGTGAGCTGTCCTGCTGTTCTGAACCTGCTCCAGGCTCCAAGCCTGTAACTGGGCATGTGGAACCTGGTGAGTGGGAGCAGACATTACAGAACAGCCCCATTTATTTATTGAGCTCCAGTGGGATCCTGTGTCATTCCAAGCATGTATTGCTGGTAGAGATACCACAGCCTTTTGGTGTGCTTTTTTGCTACATTTTTCCTAAATATAGGGAAAACATACTGATTTGGTAGAGTGTAATTGCATAAGGTGGGAGATTTTCAGAGGGATACCACTCTTAAGGACAATCACAGTCCTTTTGTTCAGTTTGAAGTGACCAGAAATGCCCTCAGGTAATGCCTGTGTGCATTACCAAGGATGTGGGTACAGAGCACCCCACTAAGCTTTGGCTGTCATTGTGCTGGCAATTACTCAATCTGATTATGAGAGCAGCCTGTGGAGAGAAGATGCTGGTGCCAAACTTTAACTCAGCTGTGTTTGCAAGTGGTATGTACCATACAGTTGTTTAAAAAATAAAAATAAAGTTGCATTTAAGAGGGTCAGCAAAACGTTCAAGAGCACAAAATAGCATTCATTATTTTAGTAGCATGAGACTGTTAACAATTTCAGCGACTCAGATTGTAAAATTTCTTTTGTTTGAGCTGCCTGCTTCTGACCAAGTTGTACCATTATTGCACTTTCTCACATATCATTGCATGGTGAGTTCTCAAAGCTGCCTGTGTCATTGCAGGTCTGCCTGAGTCCATCATTGCAGCAGCGTGTGCCAGAAGTGGCCAGAGGGTTCTGCACGTGGATCCGTAAGTTACTCCAGTCATTTCCCTTCCTCAGCCAAACCCACTGCAGGGTTTCTGTGCTCTGTCAGTGTGGGCTGCAGGACTCCTGTCTCTTCATCTGGCACCCAGTAATGTTATGTTTCTGTCTCTGCCTTATTTTGGGGGTGTTATTTCCATCAATAGAGCAGGCAGTTTTTGGAAGCTGGCTCAGGGATTTGGAACATGAGTGCTGTGGTGAAGGATGCTGTGATGGCTCCTTCTTTGCTACAGGCAGGAATGGCTGCAGCTTTAGTGCCCTTGCTTCTCACTCCTGGCAGTAATTATCCCATTCTCTTGGTGGGAATGACTTGTGTTCTTTCAGGTTTTTGTTTTCATTGGCTATCAAAGTCTGTAATAGTGTGGGCCACTGGAACTTTGATTTCTGTTATCCATGCCTGGTTTTAGCTATGATGAATATTACCTTTTAACAAAGTAAATTGTTCCCTTCATTAATGATCAGAATTATTAATTAATTTTTTTCTCAGTGTATGAAGAAATGAGATTTGGGGTTACTGAAATAACCCCAAATGTGATGTGCTACTTAGATGTGCTACTTTGATTAATCTTTGCAGGGAACAAAGGCCTGAGTTAAGCCAGGCACCAGGTATTGCTCACATATATGCATAAAGTCTTTGTTTATAGTTTACTTGCTCTCATTACCTTGTGTACCTTGTTTTATTACTTTTAATCTCCAGCCATGTTTGCATTTATCATAATATACTGCATAGGTGATTATGGGAGATAGTTTTGAAGTGGCCTATTATAAAATACTGAGTTCTGAGTTTGATTTATAAACACTGTCCAAGCATTGCCATCAGCAGTAGCTAATCTTATTCAAAATAGTCACTTCACTGCAGTGTTGCCATAAATTGCTGTAGACTGATTTTAAACTGAAGTTAGCTTCTGCCAACTAGTAATTGAAGGAGCTCTATTTCTCTGTGCCAGCTATCTGTCTCAATAAACATAAAATCTGTGGTTCTTCTCAGAGAGCTACATTTGCTGTAGATATTAATGAGCTGTTGACATGTGAAATTTCAAGGATATTTGTTAAATGATTTAGAAAAGTAATTTGCAATTTAAAATGTGGAGATTGGCACTTAGTTTAAATTTGAAGCTGCTGGAGAAAGGTAGATCAAGACTAAAAGTGGATTACTTGAAGTGAATATGCTTCCTATACTAATTGTACACATGCAAAAGATTTTCTCCTAACCATTCTCTCAAGTTTCTGCTTTTGATTCTTTATTTCTTTGCCTCTTTTAATTCTGTATCTGTAGTTATGCACCAGTTTGGTTACAGAGCATGGGGCAGTTGGGGTGAGGCATGTTTAGCTACATTTTGTATTTGATATTCAGCATCTGGAATACAACACTTGTAGGCTGCAGTTTTATTGTCTACATTCTTCCTCATTGACTTATTTATCTCTCCACACAGAATTTAATTCAAAGGCAAAGGAGGATCAAGATGCAGAATTTTAACTTCTCTGAGAAGCAGAGCAAGCTGGGCAGTTCCTGACCCCTGTTACCTTTCCTATTTTTTTGGCTATACTTTGCCTGTAGAGCACTTGAGTGTTCCTTATGTCCAAAATTTTCTATTTGAGCATCCAAAACTGTGCTGGGCCTTATTCCTGTCCCTCCCCAGTCCAAGATCCCTGTCTGTAGCTTGTTCCACTTCCTGCTAGACAATTTGTCTCACTTTTTTTTTTTTTTTTCCAAACTTGTGAAATATATGTTTTAATAGACCCTGTGTCTTCATACAGCCCTCTTTCAGATCTTTAACTGATGTGAAGTGAGGGAGCTGTGGGAGTACAGCAGCCAGAGAGCAAAACAGGTGCTTCTCTAAGCAGGTCAATTTCTTGCAAGAAAAACCAAGAAATTATTTAATTTCAATAAGGAGAGCTAGGCAAAAAAATTGTTAATTCTGGTACCTTTTGAGCTTTTTTGAAAAAAGTCCTTTTTTCTGTTTCTTTTGGTTTAGGATACAATCTCACAGCAAAGGTGTCAGAGAGTAAAACATGGTCTCACTTGGGCCATGGTAATTCCCTTTGGTCATGTTCATATCCCAGGATATAATATTATATAATGTAATGTAATATAATGTAATGTATATAATATAATGTAATGTATGTAATGTATATAATATAAATAATGTATATAATTAATATAATATAATTAATAAAATATAATATAGTAGCACAAGTGACTGCCACCATCACCCACTCTTTTGTTGGGCTGAAGGATCTCAGGAGCTGTTTGGGTTGAACCCCTCCTGGAAGCCAGGCAGCTCCTAAAGCCCATCACTGGGCCAGACTGGGAATCTCTGATCCATCTGTCTGTGCACTAATAGGTGGCACAGGAAACTTTATGGGTTTGAAACAGAAATCATTTTGTGCTCAGATCCTTGAAATCGATGTGGCAGTAACTTCCTGTGCAAAAGACAGCTGCTCTGATGGCTCAGGACTTCTTCTGGAAGATCAGGGCCAGGACAGTCACATTGAGGCAGCTCTGGGGGAAATCCTGAGGCATCAGCAGCTTCTGTGCAGCAGGAGCAGCAGCTCTGAGTGTCACCCTGGGGGCTGTGCCATGAAGGGCCAGCTCCCCAACAGGCAGCAAATGTTCTGCAGCTCTTGGCTTCTCAGTGGGAATCTCCTGCTTGCACAAGTGGCCAGGTTCTAAAATTGCATCTGTCTGCAGAAGGGCACATGAGATATTGTCTTGGTTCAGGTTGGTAATCAATCAGAAAAACTTTGTGATTTCAGTGTTCACAATTGAAATTTGCCAATTATTTCAGTCCTGGTAACTGAAGTAAAAAGTGAAAAGGTAACATAGGAGAAGAGAAAGGTATTTGCAGAGGTAAAATTGTACTTTAGCTACATTTCCAAAAGTTTGTGAAACTTTTTTCTGCTTTTAGCACTGAACTGCAGATTAGAGATTTGAAAATTATGAAGGGAAAGGAGCAGTGTTGTAATTCAGGTGAAATCCAGGTAACATGGGAGGAGTTGAGCAAATACAATTTAGGAAAGAATGTATGGTAGGGAAGGAAAACATCTGTGCTCCAACTTGGTAGAAAAAGTATTTTCCACCTGTGCTGTTGCACCTTCAAAATGATTCCTGTTCTTAGTTAGAGAATAATTGGATTATAACCCTAAAAAAGGGAGAGAAAATCCATCTTTGTAGTTTGCTAATATAGCAAGAGGGGAGCTTAGGCCTGGAGATTTTGGGACAATATTTTAGCTTTAATTAGGCTTTGATCTTGACCAGTACTTAAAGGAATTCCTCAGTTCATCTTCAGGGCAATTCTAACAGAAATACTTGGTTACAAAGGAGTCCTAATTGTAAAACCATTAGTCAGCTCTTCTCAGAATTCCTCTTCAAGACTTGCTATAAACTTTGCTCATTATGTCAGTAATCATGTCTGCTCTGTCTTCCTTCTGTAGTGTTTTCAGATGAGAAAATTAAGCAATCCTGATTCATCATGTAGTGCAGGGAAACTAATTAAAATTCCAGGATAAAAAAAAAAATCTGGAAGTTGCTACTTGAGGAGATGAATATTTGAGGTGGCATTACACACTTGGGGAGGGTGCTCAGACACCAGGAAAGGAGGCACAGCTGTGGTTCATTTTCCTTTGGAGAGGGCTGTGCCAGCTCCTCACAATGGATGGAGCTCCACACCAGGGTCATGCAGTGCTTTGTTGAACACTTTAGGTTGCCTCAAAACTGGGTAAAACAAATAATTTCGAAGGAAAACCAAGCTGATGAACAGAGGAGTGTTCACATGAAAGATGTCTGACAGCTCACAAACTTGTGTAACTTTCTGTGAAAATAATGTTAATTTCTCTTACTGACTGTTTGAACTTTAAATAGTCTAAATATGCATGACTTAATATAGGTGGAGAATCAAGGAACCCACTGCTAATTTTAGGCAGTTTTTTTCTGGGATTTCTGTGATTGTGGCATTGCTTGCTCCAACAGCTATATATTGTATTCCATATTCAAGAAACTTGCAACCAGAGCAGCACTTTCCTGAAAAGAAATCTTCATGGCCATGGTTTTTGGAAATCCCAGAAATGATAGCTAATACATGGTTATTGAATTTTTTATTCTGTAGAATCTGAAGAAACATGAAAAAATTACCTTGCACCATTGACAGCTTAAACAAAGCCTGAAGTTACCATCCCATGCAACTGTCAGTGTCTTTTAGAGATTGAAATCTGACAGAATGGGGCATTTCATAGATTTAATCCTCATTGCTTTGTGTTCTGGATGGTTCTAAACAGCAGTAGCTGTGGAGCTCACCATGTCAGTCACACAGAGTCAGGATGAGCTCCTGTTGCAGAGGGTTGGAGTTCCTGCTTGGGAGCATCTGCAGGAGGAGCTGTGCTGCTCAGGGCACGGATTGGTACCACACAGAACTCAAAGCAATGGGGATTCAACCTGCAGGAGGAGCTGTGCTGCTCAGGGCACAGATTGGTACCACTCAGAACTCAAAGCAATGGGGATTCCATCTGCAGGAGGAGCTGTGCTGCTCAGGGCACAGATTGGTACCACACAGAACTCAAAGCAATGGGGATTCAACCTGCAGGAGGAGCTGGGCTGCTCAGGGCATGGATTGGTACCACACAGAACTCAAATCAATGGGGATTCAATCTGCAGGAGGAGCTGTGCTGCTCAGGGCATACATTGAATCCCCATTGCTGTGTGGTACCAATCTGCAGGAGGAGCTGTGCTGCTCAGTGCATAGATTGGTACCACACAGAACTTAAAGCAATGGGGATTCCATCTGCAGGAGGAGCTGTGCTGCTCAGGGCATAGATTGAGTCCCCATTGCTGTGTGTTCTGTGTGGTACCAATCTGCAGGAGGGGCTGTGCTGCTCAGGGCATAGATTGAGTCCCCATTGCTCTGTTCTGTGTGGTACCAATCTGCAGGAGGAGCTGTGCTGCTCAAGGCATACATTGAATCCCCATTACTGTGCTCTGTGTGGTACCAATCTGCAGGAGGAGCTGTGCTGCTCAGGGCATAGATTGAGTCCCCATTGCTGTGTGGTACCAATCTGCAGGAGGAGCTGAGCTGCTCAGGGCATACATTGAGTCCCCATTGCTGTGCTCTGTGTGGTACCAATCTGCAGGAGGAGCTGGGCTGCTCAGGGCATAGATTGAGTCCCCATTGCTGTGTGGTACCAATCTGCAGGAGGGGCTGTGCTGCTCAGGGCATACGTTGAATCCCCATTACTGTGCTCTGTGTGGTACCAATCTGCAGGAGGAGCTGAGCTGCTCAGCGCTGCCCACACTGCAGTGCCAGGCCTGCCACACCACCATCCCTGCTTGGAACCACCTTTATTCAGTGAATGCTGCGTTCTGTTGTCTTTGCAAAGATGTCCTATTTATGTTCTTCACTCTTGCCTTGCAGGAGCTGAAAGACTTTTTCAGGTCAGTTTGTAGTCAGGAGCAATTAGGCAGTGCTCAGCAGACATCTGTCCTTCATATGCTAAGTAAGCAGCGAGGTCCAGAGCGGCAGCCCCTGGTGCTGAGCGGGGCTGACACTCCTGTGAAGTCTCTGTCAGTGCAGATAAGCCCTGTCAAAAGCAGCCCATTGTAAATCTAGTCAGGAGAATCTAACCTGAATTTAGCTTTTCACTGGTATCACACTGATCTCTACAATTTAAAAGTGGAGGAGGTTATGATAAGATTGATTTAACAGCCTTCACATTATTCTTTAAAATGCAAACCCTATCTTCCTCCCTATAGCTATCTGTTCAGGAGGGTATTTTTGGTATCTTTGAGGCTTCTGAAGTGCCAGTACACATTGCCAGAAAATAGAGTTAAATCCTGAAATAACTTTAATTTTGCAAGAACTGGTGACTTTTTAAAATGTAATTACTCTATTATTTTTCTTCTCAGAGTTGTTAAGTATTTAAGATGTGCTATGCATGACAACAAAAGCCAACTAATCCAACAGATGTTTAGAGAAATATTGGTAGAGAAATTCTAAAAAGAGAGAGCAGAGACTTTCTTTTCTCAACAGCAGAACTATTAATTTTCTGTGATTTAAAAGCAGTAAATAATCTTTTTGCAAGCAAGAAGGTGGCAAATAGAAACTGGGAAGTGCTCAGGGAGGGATGATCACTTGGTACAAATCAGTTCCTTTGGCTCCACCTGCAGTACATGCAGTTCAATAAGTGTTTTGCCAGAGCAGCTTCACAGTCTGTAATAGGCAAAATCTGTTGTGTAAGCAGTAGGTAAACAATAAACTGCACTTTGCTGTATTTGACATAGTGGATAAGAGAGCCAGTGTTGGCCAAAAAGCAGTATTATCTCTATTTTCCTTTTCTTCACACCATCACATGTGTTGTTCTCAGCATTATCCATTTACCCTGCAAATAATTTGATTTTGAACTATAGTGTGTTTGGTCAGAGATGCATGCAAGAAGGAAAATGGAAATTTTGCGTTTCATTAAGAGTTGCAGAATACTGATTTTTATCTATTCTGCATCTGAAAAATCTTGCCATGTGAAATGTTTTGAATGTATCATACTTGGTTGTTTTTTTCTTTAAATCTGGGAAAGTTGTTTTACCTGTCCAACAGGTTTTCCTTTTGTTTTTTTCTTTACAGGAGAAATTACTATGGTGGAAACTGGGCCAGCTTTAGTTTTTCAGGATTATTGTCCTGGATTAAAGAAAATCAGGTAAAAATTTCCCAAATTGTTTCTTTTAGGCCTCCTTACCATTGAATCTCTGTTGTTTGCATGATTTATTTCAAGACAAATCACCTCCTTGCTTTTGCTCTTTGGTAATTTGACAGATCAAAGAGGTTTGTAGCTCCCAGCTTTGCTGGTTGGGCCTCACCCATCTGGCCTGGCAGCTCTGATGTGCTGCCTTGTCAGTCTGATTGAGACCAGCCTGGTGCTCAGCCACACTTCTGCCTTCTTGAGCTTAAAGAGAAGCAACTGCACCATTGTTTCAGTTCCTTTATGATAATCTGGTCTTTTTATTTCCTCTTGGATTATTTTCCTCTCTCTGATGTTTCAGCCCTTTTGTTTGTCTCGTTTGTATTCAGATGATTCTTCCTTAGAGGCAGAAAAGTGGGTGCTGGATCCTTCCATTGAAATGTCCTGTAACCAGGACAAAAAGATGAATGCTGATAGTGTATTTTTCAATGACCAAAGTTTATCTGATTCATGGCAGTCCACTAGGAATCTTCCAGGGAGGATATTTATTGAGGAGATGGAGCACCAGGCCTGCATTAGCAAGTGCTGCTCCGTTATTTACAGAAGTGCTCAGAGCCTGTTGGGCCGTAGAAGATGGAAGTTCCTCAGCTCAGCCTCAGCCCTGCTCTTTACACTGTGCTGCCTCCTGGCATAAGCAGGGCACTTGCTCAGTGCCAGAGCTTCATGTTCTGTGAGCTGTGTTGGATGATTTAGAGATTCCTGTGTGCACAGATTAATCCAATCCCCCAGATCACCAGCTTTTTCCATATGGTTTCCATTCAAAGAGTTTTATCACAGAATCTGGAACTACCCTGGCTGTGGCAAACCTGTCTTTTAGGAGATTGTATTCCAAGTTACATTCAGCTCTCTACTAAAGCCTTTATTTCATTTTACACTGTATTTCAGATTAATAGAGCCAGTGCTGTAGTACAAATGTTGGCATGGTGTGATAAAGTAACCGGCTGTAACTGTTTTAACTCAAAAAACATAAATAGAAAAAAACATTAGGACAGTTAACAGGGTTTTTTCCCCTTATATTAGATGGTACATATTATTTGTGTCTAGAGAGATTTATAGTTCAAGAACAGCTTGCACAGTACAATATGTAATTTTATACTTGTTCTTTTAAGCAAAAGACAGATCTCAGTGATGAATGTGAGGACTGGAGAAAACTGATCCTTGAGGATGAAGAAGCAATTCCTCTTAGCAGCAAGGATAAAACTATTCAACATGTAGAAGATTTCTGTTTTGGAGAGTAAGTAGAAAAGTAGAAATTCATGAGCAATTTTGTATGCCCAGGGTAAATGCTCATATTGTGCTTTGGTTTTAAGTGTTTCACCATGTGCCATATTACACATTGTCTCAAAAAGCAGCCCTGGCCTCTGAAATGATCTCATGTCCTTGTGCTTTGTTGAAATCAATTCACTGAAACAACCTGATCCTTCCTAAATGACCTCTCTGGGTGCAGTGGAATTTGTTGGCCAACTTTGTGAGTTTGTGATTTACTTCTGAGCAGAAAACAGAAGTGTTGCATTTAGATATTAGCAGTAGTAGGCAGTTGTGCACTGCCATCAATTAGGTTTTCCCATTCTTAATTTGCCTAAAAGCTGCTGTTCTCATAGTCAAAAATTAAACCCCTAAATCCATGTAAAATGAACCACATACAAAAGAACAGCAACACAAATGGACAGCAGTTCTATAACCATGAAATACTTGTGGTGAAATGATAAAGTAATATTTGTCCTTTGTCCTTTTTATATGCAATGAATTTAACTTACTGAAGTTAAATCCACTGAGTATAAATTTAACTAACTGAACTGTGTATTTATTTATTCATTATTTTTTATCTTCTGGATTTTGTACTGAACTGAACATTCTCCAGAATTCCTGAGAGGAAATTCTTTGAGATAGTTCTGTAAATTTAACCTTGAATCCCTTAGAAAATGCCATAGGTAGCTAAATGAAACATCCTCATAAAGATGACACATCCTCGTAAAGAAATACAGATTTCTGTCTGTAAACACCATAAGTAGGGGAAAAAAGGTGTGAATTGCATAAATACAATCTGAAGGTCACAGACTGAGACTCTTCCAAGGTTCAGTGCTGCACAGTAATGGTGCTTGACTGGATTGCAAGTAAAATGTAATGCTTATTTTAAAGCAATAGCACTTGGATATTTTAATTGTCATCCTGTTGTCATAATAAATAATGTTCAGAACCAGGATTAAATCGGATGGAAAGGTTTTGTAGTCTTTTAAATTTGTGTACAATTTTTGACTGATAGCTGGCTCCCAAATGAGTCCCTGAGATTTCACTGAGATTTCACACTTAGAAGTGAGATTATACTTGGGTAAAATTAAGCTTTTAAGCATTCAACTTAGCTCAGTACAGTGCTGTCTGTCCTGGTCATCACCAAAAAAACCCCATTTTCCCCAAGGAACAAGGAGAAGATTAATAAACCTGGCAAAGAAAAAGTTCTCCAAAAGAACTTGAAACTTTCTGAGAGTCAATTACTGCATTTCTGAGAATTTACATGTTCTGCCTAGATTCTGTTGCTTTTGCTTAACTTTTGTAACTCCTATGAAGTAACCATTAAACATTTATTTTGAAAGAATAAACAGCTGGGTAGCAGTATAATATACACAGTGCAAATCTGAAATGAATGGCCTTAGAACAAAGTGCATCCATCAAAGGGAGAGAATACTGTGTCTACAACAAGCTGGATTGAAAAAAGGCAAATGGCTGAAAAATAAATAGTGAACACCTGTGCTGAATAAATTAACCAGCTGGTTGGCAATTTTTCATTTGACCTATCTGAAGGGGTTGCTGTTACAAGGCATTAATAAGACACATTCATTTTAAGATATTCCTTTGTTAGTACCATTAATTGATGAATGGTGGAAGATAATATTCTAAATTTACACAACAATTTGTCTGCAGATGTATTATTTTTTTCTGAATTAGGAGAAGAATTGTCTGTACAGAAGTTCAATTTGAGTCATTTTTATAGACAGTTCTTACATTATTCAGGGATATTTGGTCCTATAGGAAGGATGTCATGAATTTAGATTATATACAGTTTTTGGGCTCTCATTATAAAAACTGTGGAACTGCAAATCATGGAGATTTACCCATTCTTTAATGGAAAGTGAATAGAGATTTAAAATATGTAAATATTTCTGTTACTGCTTTTCAGAGTGATACAGAAAAATACAGTGTATTATGATATGAATCCAAGTTTATTTTGATTTTAAAAAGTAATAATCAAGTATGTTTAAAATAAGATGAACTGTTCATTGAGATTGGGAGAAGTTAGAAACAAAACCTTATTCTGAAATTTTGTTTTATAAAGGATGACTTAAATGAAAGCTTCATTCTTAGTTACTGAATTACTGGTAAGAGCTTTTGCAGTTTTCACAAACACTATGTTCCAAAATCCTAAAACAAACCCAAAATCTAAATAGAACCCTAAAATTTAATTGACTTTCATTTTTCTTTGTAGCAGAGATTACTTTTTTGAACAACATTTGACAAAGTACTTATCTCTTTGATATTTTATAGTTACTTAATGCTGGCAATCTGAAGCAAAAAGACATAATTAATGTACAGAAACAGCCTTGTCTCATTAGTGCTTCCTTATAGCAGTTCTGTATTTCCCAGGGCAATATTTTACCCCAGTCATGAGTTAAGTGCTTCCTGGTGACTGTGCCCAAGCTGGGAGAGCACTTCCAGACTTTTCATGAGTCCATGTGAGCTCCAGCAGTTCATAAATGAGGGGCAATTTTTAAAGGATCCCAGGTTTTTGTTCCTTTTTGAACAGAAATCCTGCTCCTGCTCCCATCTGCAAGGCTGCAGGTGTGTGAGGGAGCATTTTGGTGGTGATGCTGAGCAATTCCTTGCTGCTCTGGGAATTTTAACCATCCTGTTAATACTCTGTGTTTGCAGGTCACCTTTAAAATCATAGTTCATTAGTTTTCAGGCAAGATTAAATAGTTTATTCAGTGCATTAATGGCTTGTGGTATAAAGATTAAAAGATAGTTTGGAATTCTTGCTGAACTCCTTTCACTTGCAATGACACTGATTTGATTCATCTCAGTGGTAGTGTAAACTAAACCAAGTTCAAAAGTCCTGCTTCCTAAGGCAGGTGTCACTGAAGTTCAACATAAAACAAGAAGATGAGATTAAAAATGGAGGGCTGCTTTATAAGGGGAATTTTAAAGAAATGTTGTGGGCAGGAAATGAACTGTGCAGAGTGAATGTAATGTGGGAATGTCCCTCCTGTGAGTGGCTGCCTTCGTGCCCTGTGCATGGATTTGCAGCACTTGCATGACAGCATTGCTGCTTGAAGGACTCATTGGAATGGAAGGGCAGAGGGTCAACAGGAATTTGGAAGTTTTACTTCAGCTTTGCATCCAAGTGTCTGGTCCTCAATGACCCTGCTGGGATCATGGCTGCTGAGGAGCTTGGTTGTGTAAAGCTTGTCTGTTTTCTTCAGGACAGTATCCCAGCTTCATGGCCTTAATGCATATTTGCTTTTCAATTTCATGGGTTTTAATCCCTAGGGAACACCTGATCAAGTTACTGGTTTTATTTCAAAATAGTCCATTTCTGTGGTTGATGTAGCTGTGTATTGTTTCACCATG
The DNA here is from genome assembly GCF_051311805.1 of Agelaius phoeniceus. Classification (NCBI taxonomy): domain Eukaryota; kingdom Metazoa; phylum Chordata; class Aves; order Passeriformes; family Icteridae; genus Agelaius; species Agelaius phoeniceus. The sequence goes on along the minus strand of NC_135278.1, from coordinate 16,832,536 downwards.
AGGGCCTTGATTTTCATTTTGAGATCCTTCTATCCTTTGAGTATATGTAAAGTAAAACCTTAAATTTTTGTTGGTTTTTTTTCTCCTTAATAAAAATAGTCTCTTGAATGATAGCTTTGCAGCCAGAGTTTGTTAGTGGGTGGAATACCTGAATGGGCCAGGATAAAGAAATTCTAATGCTTTTCCTAGAAATACTTGAGGTTTCTGCTCTGGCACTAATTCAAAACTTCAAACAAGTTTTTAAGACTCTTCAAAAAGACTTTTCCCCCCTCTTTTTCCCCTCTGTGTTTTTAATCAGTCAGGATTCAGCTGAAGGTGTTGAAGAAGCTGGTGCACTGCCAAAGCTGCCTGTGTTTGGAGCCCCTGCTGCCCAGGGGGAGTCCCCAGGCCCAGAGAAGGAGAGTCCAGCAGCAGAGGGGATTCCTCTGGGAGCACAGGAGAGTCCAGCAGCAGAGGGGATTCCTCTGGGAGCACAGGAGAGTCCAGCAGCAGAGGGGATTCCTCTGGTGTCACAGCAGAGCCCAGCAGCAGAGGGGATTCCTCAGGGATCACAGCAGAGTCCAGCAGCAGAGGGGATTCCTCTGGTGTCACAGCAGGGTCCAGCAGCAGAGGGGACTCCTCTGGTGTCACAGCAGAGTCCAGCAGCAGAGGGGACTCCTCTGGTGTCACAGCAGAGTCCAGCAGCAGAGGGGACTCCTCTGGTGTCACAGCAGAGTCCAGCAGCAGAAGGGATTCCTCTGGGATCACAGCAGGGTCCAGCAGCAGAGGGGATTCCTCTGGTGTCACAGCAGAGCCCAGCAGCAGAGGGGATTCCTCAGGGATCACAGCAGAGTCCAGCAGCAGAGGGGATTCCTCTGGGATCACAGCAGAGTCCAGCAGCAGAGGGGATTCCTCTGGGATCACAGCACAGCCCAGCAGCAGAGGGGATTCCTCTGGTGTCACAGCAGAGTCCAGCAGCAGAGGGGATTCCTCTGGGAGCACAGCAGAGTCCAGCAGCAGAGGGGATTCCTCTGGGATCACAGCAGAGCCCAGCAGCAGAGGGGATTCCTCAGGGATCACAGCACAGTCCAGCAGCAGAGGGGGGTTCCCCAGGGTTGGAGACAGAGATTCCAGCAGTGGAGAGCCCTGGAGAGGAGCCCCAGAGCTGCTCTTTGGCAGCCAGGGCAGCTGCAGGGGATGGGGCAGGAGCAGCCCCTGGCCCTGGAGCTGCTCCCAGCACGGCCGCAGGCGACTCCGCTCCGCAACCGGCAGAGACAGAAGCTGCACCCTCTGAAAATGCTGCTCAAGAACCAAAGAAAATCACCTATTCCCAAATTGTTAGAGAAGGCAGAAGGTTTAATATTGATTTAGTTTCTAAGGTAGGAATGGAATGACGTTTTTTTGTGTAAGTACATTTACTTTGCTTAAAATGCTGACATTTGTTTTAAAATCCTTCACGTTGAGGCAGCACCTTTGAGGCAAAATAACCACTCTTGAGAATTTAGAATTGTTACCACTAAAACAAATATGAGTCATTTAATATGTGACCTTAAGTGTTCTTGAAATAAATGTCATGAAATATAGCACTTGCGTAGTACAGGCAAAATGTCTCATTTTAAATAGTGCCATTTAACAATTGTATTTTTAAACAAGAAAAAGCAATCTGCATGCAGATTTTTTATCTTTTTAAAAAGAGAAAAATTGTTTTTTACAGCACAGGGAATTTTTTTCAAAGTTGAATGCTTCACTTTACATATTATGCCTAAAAAGATTTTTCAAACCTTTGGAAACCAAAAAAGAAACTCTCTTCACGAATTCATTCAATTCTTGTGAAGACACTGCAAAATCATTATTGCAAACTTCATGTTCCAAATATGGATCCCACTTCCTAGCATCCTTGCAATGACATCTTGAACACCAGTCAGTGGGTGGTGGTTAAGCAGATAATGCTATTTTGTGTCCTTTTTATACTCTGGCTGTCCCACTGTGGGACATGGTGTTAACTGCAGCAAATCCCAGAAATTCAGACACAAGAGTGGTCAGCAGGGCAAGGCCAGGAGTTTGTGCTGGGGAACATCAGCGTCCCTGTAGTGTCCCTGTTTGTGTCCCAGGAAACCTTTATCCAGAAAGCTCCTGTGTGATCTTGCAAAGTCTGTTCCTCAGGACCACGAGACTTTTCAGTCCAGACAAACATTTTCTGTTCATAGTTACATTTCTGGCCCTCCTGTATTTCATCATATATTTGTAGCTTCTAGAAAGATAATTAAATTATATATGACAGAATCTTAAATTGGGAGGCATGGAATTGACCTTTGCAAAGGTGCCTCTTGCTTCAGGGGATTTGGGGAGCAGCTGGTGAGGATTTTGTTGGGTACTTCATTGATCTCTTCACCCACCAGTTCCTCTCTGCTCCCTGTGCAGTTGCTTTACTCCCGGGGCCTGTTAATTGACCTCCTCATTAAGTCCAACGTCAGCAGATACGCGGAGTTCAAAAACGCCACGCGCGTCCTCGCCTTCCGAGAGGGGAAAGTAGAGCAGGTACCAGAAAATCGTGTGCTGCATGTGTTTCATCTCATCTCCTCAAAGTCAAGAAGCTTTAAATTGGTTTTTGAGTGTTTTTTTCCTTAATTATGATTCTAATTTAATTTCTGGAAGAAAATATGTTTGTATGTGTTATCTAGAAATACGAAAATAAAATCAAACCGAACTAAAATAAGGTTGTGCAGTCCAGCACATTGACATAAATCCTTACCTCAGGCTAACTGTTTAGGCCATGACTGATTGGCAGTTAATTCTTGAAAATTCAGAGATTTTAGGTTTTAAGATTGTGACTAGACTTGATTTGTCTTTGTTACATACAAGAGAAGTCAGTGTGATAATAGCAACAGGAGATATTGGCACAGTTAATACAAACTCTAGTGATTTTCTCTGCAGTTAGAGATGCAAGTGAAGTTGAAGGGAAATTAAAAAAGATTTTTGAATATTCTTATTTTAGAAAATTGGTAACTTTAGTTTCAATAGAAATTAGGGGACATAAATATATAAGAAAATAGCTGTAATTGAAAACAGTAATTTGTTATTTAATCAGACTGTTATTGCTTGATGCTTTTACATTCAGAGTGTAGAAAATATTTGAAATTATTAAAAAATACTTTGCAGGTGCCTTGTTCTAGAGCAGATGTCTTCAACAGCAGGCAGCTGACCATGGTGGAGAAGAGAATGCTCATGAAGTTTCTGACATTTTGTTTGGACTATGAACAGCACCCTGAGGAGTACCAAGGTAGTGTCCCATTGAGCAAGGCCCACTCCCTTCTGAGGGCTTCCCTCAGGGAGGCACAGTTCTGAGAGCTCTCCTGTGTTTTCACCTGGTTTATTTTTACAGATTCATTTTCAAAGTATGCTTTGACCTTTTTGTGACCTTTTCACTTCAGCGTTAAATTCTTCTACTTAAGCACTTGCTCTTCTAGTTCCCACATCATTTATTATTTACATTTTTCTTTAACAGCAAAATTATATATTACAGCAAGGTTGCAAAATGCTTTTTGTCATTTTTAAGTGTTTTCCTCCCTTCCCCCAGGTATTTTTTAAAAGAATGTGATGTATCTGAATTTTCTGTCTGTTTTTTTGGATTACTAGGTAAACCTTTACAATGCTTTACAACAAATCAGAAATGGAGAAAATGGAATTTTTTAACTATGAAAGTAAATGTAATTTAATGCTCTTTAGTTGTAAAGGGCAAGTTCAAAGTGCTTTTATCAAGTGTTGGCTTATTTAGATGAGAGGAAATCAGAAGAGATTTGAGCTATAATGTGTGAAGAATAACGAGCATCGGGTCAAAGAGGGAAATCAGCTCAACAGGAGGAAGGTGCTTTGGGCTTGTGCTCCTCAGGGTACAAAAAAATGAAGTGGTGTCCTCAGTTCTTGGAGTCTAAAAGTAAATTAAGGCAAAGAGAAAAAAATCTGTCAAAAAGAAATAGTGAGGAAAGAAGAGTACAAACATCAGAGAAAATTATTAAACACATGCAGGAGAAGAACAGTCAGTATCAAGATCTGGTGAGATTAAGAAAAGGAGAGTCTGTAATGAACTCCAGAAAATCCTGAAGGGGGAAAAACTCATTAGGCTGAAGTGGTTTATTGATTACAGGTGATCTCAGTTTGCTGCTGCTGGAAGAAATGGAGGTGCTCAGAGCAAGGATATTGGTGGTATTTAGAAAATTTATTAAGTAAAAAAAGGAGATGCCACATCAATTTTAAATGAATCCATTGATTCATGTACCTAAATAACATTAGATTTATTTTACTTACAGAGACAGTTAAACAGTTTTTGTTCCTACATTTTAAAATAGCCTGAGAAGTAATTGAGAATATTTTGAGTCAGATTAGGCTAATGTAAAAACTTAAGAAATGTAAAATTGCTCTTGATGAGATCATTACATTCGTGGGAAGGCAGACTTTTAATAGGAAGAGCGTGAAGAATTTTTTTAAAGCTTTTTTTTCTGTAAAATATGGAATTATATAAGAAGTTTGAAGTGAGGAAAACTTGAGAATTTTTTTAGAATGATAAAACAAAAAAAAAGCCCTTGTCATTTTATAACTTTGTGCATGGCTGTACAAAGAACAGTAAGATACAAGATACAAGTAAGATGCTTGTAATAAAGCAGTGGTTGAATCTTGAACAGAATATATAGCTTGATAATATTGGGCTCTGCACTGGGCTCTGAACTAGTTAGGAATTTATCCAGGACTGAAAGAAGAGCAGATCTCTGAATAGGATGGAAGTGTGCTATTGCTTAAATACAATCGTGCCCTGGCAAAAAATCTTTTCATTGTGAAGATGACTAAAGTTTTTCAGAGATGTATCAATGCCAACATGCTTTAAACATCTCCCAGAAGACTTGTGTTTCCTTGAATTTCAAAATGTGCCAGCAATAATATTATTTTAAAGGGAAGATGGAGTCCTTGATCCCTTTCTACTCTCTGTCTCATCCCCATTTGTTTGTTGCAGCAAGTCATCAAATTGAAATAAATATTGCACCTTCTCATCACAATCTCTGGATTGTGGCACTGTGTGAGGGCTTCTCTGAGCACAGATACCCAGTCTAGCACTGCAGTGGGGATGCAGCACTCCTGTTCTGGAGTGGTGTAATCTGGGTCATATTTTGGGTATTTTACAGGACGCAGCATCCCATGGCACTTCAGTGGATTTTAGTCCACAGTTTCTCACTTTTCTCTCAGGGCTGGGAAATGGAGTTGGATCAAGTCTAGCAATGAATAGGTGATGCCATTGGAGACCCATAAAGTGGGTTTGTGATATTTTGAAATATTTTAATGGAGTGCTGTTTCTGTTTTCTGAGAACTCACTTTCTGGGAGTAGTTCTTCTAACTTTCATTGATTGGATGATCCATTTTCAGCGAGGTGTTTGTTGAAAAACTCCCTTGCTTTTGTTTACTGGGATCACAAGCCCTCAGTGCCTCGTGTGCTTTTCCCCCAGCCTACGAGAGCAGCACGTTTGCTGAGTTCCTCCAGACAAGGAAGCTGACCCCCAGCTTGCAGCACTTCATCCTTCACTCCATTGCAATGGTGGCAGAGACTGACAGCAGCACTCTGGAAGGGCTTCAGGCAACAAAAAAATTCCTGCAGTGCCTTGGCCGCTATGGCAACACCCCGTTCTTGTTCCCTCTGTATGGGCAAGGAGAGATCCCACAGTGCTTCTGCAGGTAAGCCTCACTCAGCCAGACACATCCCAAAAATTGTCATTAAGAGGTGTCACTCACCAGGACACTGCTTTGCAACATTTTTCATTGTATTACAGATGCAGCTTGTAGTAGCTGCTGGATGTGGTGGCTGCTGTAAGTTAATAAGTGCTAGGAAATGAGAAAGCCATAATTTAACCCATATGTAGCTGCCCCTTTTTAAATCTGACAGAGGAGACTCAGGGATATCTGTCCAAAAGGGTGACTGTGCATTTGAGTAGGTTAAAAAATTTTGTATGTGAGTCTTCCCTGAAGCTGCAGGAAGATCCATGTTGTCAATTTGTGTTACTAATTAATGCTGAGAATTCATTTACAATTCACAGGTGTATATTTAATAATGAACTGGATTGTTCTGAAAGAGAATGGTGCCATGTGTCCAGTTTACAATTAGATTTAAAACAAACCTTTCTACATCACAGACTTTTATACAAACAGGGCAATTGCTGTGAAATCATGACATGATTTTGTAGCTCTCTCTAGACTGAAGGTTCCAGCTCCTATGAACTGAGCAGCAGAGGAGATCCCATGCAGCTCTGTTTCACTGTGCCACTGCTACATTCTGACATCCCAACCAGCAGCCATATGTTCTCCACTCCTTAAGCCTTAGAAAGCAAGTAAAACAAAAAAGGCCAGATTATTCCAGGATAAAGCAAGATCCCCTTGGGTGGCAGTGCAGTCCCTGCCCTGGCTCCTGAGGTGTCCCTGGCCCGTGGCTCTGGCACAGAGCTGGTGCTTGGTGCTTTTGGGTGCAGAGGGTGGGTGGTTTTCATTTCAGTTGTTTCCAACAGTTCAACTGCCTTTTAAAAGGCTGAGGGTTTTTTTTTTTTCATCTTTGCTTTTGCTGGCAAGCAGCCTTTCCATCTGCTCAATGTGGGTTTAATGTGGTAACCTGTAGGTCTGAAGTAAACATTAGCTCTGTTTAAAAAAGCAGCTTTGCCTGGTGAGGCCAGTTTGTCTGAGTGATATATTTGTTGTACATCAGTCCCTTAAATAGCAGTGCAGGGTCTTACCTGCTTTCTTTGGTGCTGGACAAGTTCTGCTTTTTACATGTGTGCTACTATGAAGTTGTGGTTTAGTGCAGGTTGTTGGGTATTCCTGTTTGTCTCTGTGATAGATTCCATTTCTCTTCTCCAGAACAGTCCTTAAAGTACTGCCAGAGGAATGGCCTCAGCAGCTTGATCCTGCTGGGCTGTGTAAAGGGTGGATGCAGTTCTGTGTTGATGGAAACATTCTGGAATAATTGTGCTCCATGGAATAGAAATGTTATTTGCTACCATCTTTTGTCAGTACCTTTCATCTGCTCCTTGAGCTGTATTTGTATGGTGATTTAAAGTGCAGACCTACATAATTAGGTGATTGAGCAGATAATTTGTGAGCAAGAATTGGGCTTAGGTAACTACTCTGCATACAGTCATGCTACAGAACTTGTGTTTCTGGATTTTATGGGTGTCTTTGTGTCTTTCTAGGACTTCATGTGAGGCCAGGTACCTGTATGTGACCAGAGATTAATAAATCACAGTGTTATCAGAGCCATTGAAGTAGTACAATTTTGGCAGTTCAACCTTCCTTGGCTTCAAATATCTGGGGGAAAAAAGTAAATTTAATAATTAAAATTAAAATTTTGCTTGCTTGTTTTCCTCTGTAGATTCTTACCCATGTAATTTTTTCTTATATTCTCAGAATCCCTTTGGCTTAATTATTTTTTATTTAATAACCAGCACATGCAGTTTTCTGATCTGTTACAGCAGTGTATTTCAAGTTAGCAGTAGAGGTGTCTAGAAGTATTATAAATATTCTTATCAGAAAATCATTCTGTGATGACAGGAGTTCTTCAGATGGCCTGAACTTTCTATTTCAGATCACTGGTTGCTGCATTTTAGGGTTTTTTTGCTAAAATGTATAACTTCTACAACAAAGAGGGTATTTTACTGTATGGAGCAAATTAATCTGTCAAACCAAAAAGTAATTACACTTTTGAAAGGTTTGTATTGCAAACATTCTAATACAAAACTTTTTTTAAAAATTGTCTTTTCTTTGTGAGTGAACAATCTAGGAGGCAACCATAATATTTTTGAGATTAATCACAATTTTTAAAGGTGTTCTGCCCTCAGGACTGTGTCTTGCACAGAGTGAGCTGTGTCTGAAGAATGCTGCTGGGGCTGTGGAGTAAAGAGGCAAAGCCAGAGCCTATAGATCACAGCCTGCAGCTTTTATCACCAGCTTATCAGGGGAAGGTGTCACCTGGCCTGTGATTTCTAACCACTGTTCTATATTCTGCTTTAATGTAAACCTCTTAAGCGTTTCTTGCAGCCAGTTACACTGTGTGTTCTCATCAAGGCTACTGTTATAAATGGCACACATGCATATTGATGGAATGAGTCAAAGACATTTGGAAGTCACATCCTTGCATCCCAAATGAATCCTGCATAAACACCACAACCTTTTGGAGCTGCTGACGACACTCCAGTGAGCAGGAGCGCTCTTCCTTCTTTATTGGTTTAAGCAGGGATGGTTTAGGAGAGAAAATTAAACTTTTATATCACTGTAATGTACATCCCAATATGGTGAGGTACAGATGGGAGGTTTCTGTCTCCATCAGTTGAAGTTGTGGAACAAGGAAGGTCATTGGGAGCCTCCTGCTCTCCTGAGCTGACAAAAAAAAGCAAAACTTTACTGGCCCTTAACAGCTTCCTTTGCTTCCTTCTTGGTACAAAACTGTTCTGACTCTTCCTTTCTGATGATGTAGCAATAGTCTGGTGTTAAGTACAAGTGAATATAATAATATCTCATTCTTGAGGAAAATCCAGATAAGCTTTTACATCTGCTGCTGTGTTTGCTTTGTGAACACACTGAATTTGGGGCAGAGCAGGCAAAGTTTCACTTCAGTTTGGTTTCAGATTCTTTCCTCTGGACTCATGCAGATATGGACATGCCAATGGAATTGACTTTATGAGAAACAGTAGTTTTCTGTGAACTTCTAGAGGGAATTAGTGCCTGTCCCCTGTGTCATGTCACAAAGGTTCTCCAGGGACACTTTGTGTCTCTTGTGTCTTTGTTATCCAAAGAATTGAATTATCCAAAAGCTGACAGAGGCAGCAGGTGCTGGAATATCCTTGGCTGCTTGGCCAGAGGAGTTGGTGAGTCCCTGTTATGGGCAGTTGGTTAATGAACAGACCTGGAGCTTTCCCATTGTGTATTTGGTGGACAGTGTCACCCTTTGTAAGAGTTCCTACAGATTCTGGCTGAAATTGTAATTTCTGTCTCCGTGACAGTGACAGCAGTAATTTAGTGATGGAGCAAAGATCTGATTAAGACACTTCCATCTCTTTCAGTGCCCATATTTACAGGAAGATTAAGAGGCCAGGCTGAGATAAGATGGATAGTGTGATTGATTCTGAGGGTTCCTGTATATATTTAAAAATGAATAATCAGTTTTACCTTTACATGTGCACTATTATCTGCTAGAGATGTCAGAGCTTCTGGGGTAGTCTCAGGTCCTTTAAAATTCCCAATTATGTCCCTTCCCCAGTCTAGGAAGGTTTTACTGGTCTGAAATCAAGACTGGACTTCAATAATTTATTAAAAATTGGGCACACCATGTTTTTCAGCTAAATCTATACATAAGTATTATGTCTCTGCATGTCAGCAAGATGCAGAACTTTTCTGTGTGTAAATTGCATGATTTAGCATGTTAATGAGAAATTAATGAGAAATTCAATCAATGTGAATTCCTGGTGACAATCAGGTGTGACAGATTTGAGTGTCAGCACATGTGAAACAATCACAGGTGATTTAAAAATCATAGTGAGGTATGAGTTCAGTCCTCCATTTCAAAATACCTAATTTTCATACTTATCTATCTCTTATTACTTATAATTATTCCATTTCTTTGGATCAGAAAATATAATTGGAATTACTGACAGTGTATCACTATTCCTTGAGTTGTGCTGAAATACTGAATAGTACCAGTAGCTGCAGTGCTGCTTTCCTCTAATTGTTTTCACTTGCATTTCAGGGAAATAATAAAACTTCAAATATAGTTTGGCCTTTAAAGACAAACTTGATATATTTCTTCTCACTTTGTTGGCAGATGAATGCAAAATGGGCAAGCAGAGTTAGCAGGATTGTTTGTAGGAGCAGTTGTTTGTTTTTCCCTCTAAGGAGAAACTCTTTCTTGGGATAAACATGAGGGAAGTGAGATAATCCATCATTCTGAGACCTGCTCACTAGTGATGGATGGATAGATTGGTAAAGTAACTCAATAATCTTCATTTTTTTCAGGTTATTCACAGATCAGTGAGCCTTGTCGTTAATACAGCTGTGGAATGCTTTTGTGTCCTTGCCCACAGTATTTCTCAGAATTTGACAGGAAAAGACTTTTAATTTGGAAATAACCTTTGTTGTAAAATGCATTACGTGGATGAAACTTAGAGAATACCTTCCCATTTTAGATTTTATCTTCTGAGTGAGTGTTTGTCAATTCTTTGTTTAAAAAATTACTTGCAAACATGAGAGCTGTTCTGCTCCTTGTTATTTCTGACTAGAAATTGTGTTCTGCAGGAGTTTATACCTGGTGAAGGCCTTCAGCCATTAGAATCTATCACATGGGATGCTCTCAATCATGTGGATGCTGTCAAAGTGTATTGATTTCCCATCCCTAACTAGGCAGGGAAAAGTTTTCAGTCAAGAAATTGTATTGTCATTGTCCTACTCTCATTCTTGATCATCTTGATCCATTTTAAAAACATATTTGGAACCTAAAAGCACAAAATACAAAATGTTATTGTGAGATGGCTTTTTCAGGGTTTAATAATTAGGGTAATGGTGATAATAGGAGGGAAATGTATCTTGCTATATTATTTGGAATTACCTCTTACCAGTCCCTTAGCAAGGGAGTTCCTCCCTGCTTGTGTGGGGATGTGCAGGTTGTGCCTTACAGGGTCTTCCTGAGAATTCTCACTCAGACATGTGAATATTTGCAGCATTATCAGGAGAGCTGTGGAAGTGACAGGATTGTTTATTACTGGAGCAAATCTCAGATGAGGAGGCAAATTGCATTTAGCAGAGTCCTTTTTCATTACACCAGAAGACAGAGAAAGGTACCTTCCTAAACATGACAGAATTAGTAAAATGGCCTTGAATTTCATTGAGGGTTAAGAGAACTGGAATTTTTGTGTCTTTTCTGGAGGCAGAGAACACAGAAATGGGTTTTAGAACTAATGTTCAGTGACTGCTCCCAGTGCCTGGCTTTTGTGCCTTGCCCTGCAGTCCTGCTCTCCCCAGCCCCTCTGGGAGGGCAGAGCTGTTGTGTGATTGCAGCTCGATGACCTTGGCTGAGGAGCAGCTGCTTCTCCTGGAAGGTCCCTGGGGTTTGGAGCCAGCTCCTTCCACCTCCCCAAGAGGAGCCTTGGGAGTGCCTCTGCACCTCCCTGCCCTCACAGCAGCACAGAAACAGCTGGACTCTTCTATTCCCTTTTTCTTCTTTTCCTCTCCAGCTCTGTAGCAATTTCTTACAGTTGCCACAGTGCTTTAACCACAATTGCTAGGCCACTTAAACACATTGCCTGATGGTTTCTCACCTAACCTTCATAGAAATCATCAGTTTCTTGAGTTTAGAATCCCAGAGAATGATGCTTAACCTTGATTCACTAAAGAGTAGTGTTAATTGCAATATCATTGAAAAAATGAGGTTGATAATGTGGTTAATTTTAAGAAGCAGCACTTTTCTATTGTGACAAGAGTCATCAGGAACATGGCACTTTTATCAGCAATAAGCTGCTGGTGCTGCATTTGTTGAAATTACTAATTACTAGTTGAAATGAAAAGACAGATTAAACATGGTCTCTTTTTTTGTCAACAGAATTTCCTCAGCTTTAGAAACACCCTAAGAAATCTACACTGGCACAAAGCAAGGCTGAAGTATAGGAACATAAAAATATATTTTATAAATTTAGATTTTTATTGCATTATCTTCTTACATTTGAATTATGGAGCTGGAATTGGGATCTTGGGCCTGTAAAAGGCAGCAGTGACTTCCCCAAGCCCAAAACTTGTACCTCACATAATAGGAACTCAAATGCTAAAACTCCTGGAATAATTGTACTGCAGTGCAGTGTGGTCATTCAGAATCCATGAACAATAAATACCAACCCTTGCCAGACTCTGATGAAATAGACTTAAATTACCCCTGTTTTGTAATTGTGGAGAGAAGTGCACAGAGGCTCTGTGTAGGGTCAGGGATCAGTAGCTGGAGCTTTGTGCTCTAAACCAAACCAAGCCCAGCAGTTTTTATCTTGTCTGTTTTACTGGCAGTGTTCACTACCAGAATATTTCACAGGATGTGAGTGGGTATTTCTGTATATGCAGTCTAAATCCCACACAATCAAAAGGAGCAATTTCTTAGTTTTAAAGTTAAATTTGGTACCCCAGCAGTGCCATTCCAGCTCCTCTTCCTGCAGCATTTCCCAGTCCCAGCCTGGGTTCCCAGAGGGAGGGGGAGATCTGGGGATAGAAATCATCTTACCTTGGGCTCCAGGCTCAAAGTGCAGTTTGTGGGTGAGCTGAGTGCTGGGGGGAAGTGCAGGAACTTTGGCATGGGTGTAGGATTGTCGTGTTGCTGATGGATTTAAACCATAGGCTGCTTCTCTGATCTCACAGGACCTTTTTGAATTTCACAGGAATAATGAACACAGCCTGCAGGAAAAAGTCAAAATATTTGACTCTTCATCTGCTTCCCTAAGCATTTCTGTCACATCTTTTCCTTTCCATAGCTCTCCAAATGCCAGGACAGTTCAGGATGACATTGATTATTTTTTTATTAGTTTTTTGGTGCTTTTTTTTGGGGGGGTGGATTTTTGGTGTTGCCCAGGTGGATGCACACACCAGGTTTTGACTTTGGCATGGGAACTATGTGTTGGGAGGATCAACCATCATTTTTTGTAGCTGCAGCTATTTTATTTATTTGATTTGTGTCAACTCTACCTGTTAATGTTTTTGGAACACAGCAGCACTGGAGGAAAGGCTGACATTCTAGGGGCCTTTCAGGAAACAGACTTTACATAAGAACCAGGTCACAGCTTGCTCTGTGTGTTAAAATAAACTGAAAGGGAACAATTCATTATCTCAGCACTTGCCATGTTCTTCTTTGATCTTTCTCCAAAGCTTGCAGTGCTGTACATGGAGTATTCAGCTTTAAGGAGAGAAGCAAGTAGTTTCTGCTATAGAAAAAATGCACAGTTAAAAAATAGTCAATTTTTAAATTAATCACAACGTGCATTTTAGAAAGCAGAGGACAAATTACATGCTAGAAATAAAAACTAGATCTTGGTGTAAAATTATTAGATACAGTTTTAAAATTCTTTCAGAGTGAACTAAGGTTAAGTCTGTAATGTGAGTGTTTTTGTGGTATCTCACTGTTGGAAATGGAGATGTCAAATGGAGAGACATTCTATTTTTGTTCAATTAATATCACAGAGCATTACATCAAAGCACTAAACTCCTCTTATATCAACAGATGCAGCAACCCTGCAGCCTATTTCCTCTCTTGTTACATTAGTGTTTAATTAAAGAAAACAACTAGTTGGAGGCAGTTACTTTCTGTGAAATGTAATGAAGATTTATTTTGTAAGTGACCTTCACTGTATTAGCTGAATCAGTAATCAGTAAAATTAATAGAATAATCAAATTATATACAAACTCATAAATCACTGCGAATATGCTGTCAAAAATGCAGCTTTTAATATGTCCTATTGTTCCACAGCTGTATTAAAAATTGCAGCTGCTGATTTCTGCCTTGATGGGGTCTGAAATGGCATTTAAAGGCTGTGTATGATGGAAGGCTACCAGGCCAGAAATTTTCACAACTGTTAATTTAGCTGTAATATGATTTGATGTCAGCAGGCCAAAGTTGAAGCTGAGTACAGTGTTGTTGCTATCTTTCAGCAAAACTTGAATTATTGGTGCAGGCAGTGGCCAGTTAATTAGAGTAATATCAGTTTAAATGTCTGTCATTTGGGGTTAATGCTATCAAAGAGTTGCCCTGTACTTCAAGTGCAGTCAAATCATCTTGAATAGCCCATTGTATCAAAGTAATGCCAGCACAATGATTTTTCTTTGCCATAGATTATTGGGGTGCCATTTAGTTGAATATTTCAGTTTCTGTATTTAAATAATTTTGGCAAGTCCTTCCTAGCTGTGTCATTTTTCATGCTAGGCTGTTCTAATAGGTGTTTAGGCTGTTTGTGATTGTTCAGCAACACAATCCAAATTCCTTTCCATTTTCATTTTAAAAAAGAACTTTTCTGCTGGCCTATGAAAACTGGTCATGCCCTCATCCCCTGGATAGCAGGCTACTCTTGGAAAGAAATAATTCACATTTTTGTGCAGCCAAGCAGCAAAGTTCTTTCAAAGCACACTGGAAAAATAAAGTGTGTATATCAAAACCCCCTGGCTGTGGTTGAAGGAAAACTGTAATTAATGTTTTTAACTAAGGAATCCAGTTCTAGTGAAGTTAATAGTGCTATTCTTAAATGCAAGATATGAGATCAGCTCCTCTGAGTTGGTTTGAAAGATGCTGATGGCTGCTGTGTCAGGCAGGAAGGAGGCTGTGGATTGCAGCATCAGAGATAATAAACCCATAGCTCTAGGTTCTCTAGGAGTTCTTCAGTGGATGTTTAACCTGTGGTGCATCCTCAACAACCTCCAAACAGCCAAGGCTGGGATTTTTGGGATGTATCTCTGGTTTTCCATGAGGAGCAGGGCTGTTTTTAGGGAACTGGGTGTTCCAGGTGTCCTGTGGTGCTGACAGCTCCTTGGGCTGTCCCTGTCCTGCAGGTCAGAGGGGGTTGTGGGCCTGGCTGTCTGTGATCTGCCTCATCTGACACTAGAATGACAGAATAATGCCAGTTTTGGAAGTTAGGTTTGCAAAGTGAAAGTTTCCAAGTTTGTCACCTGTGAAGAGATATCAAAATGCTTTCACTTCAAAATCACAGAATCAGAGACTGGTTTGGGTTGAAAGAGACCTTAAAGCTCAACAAGTGCCACCCCTGCCATGGGCAGGGACACCTTCCACTGTCCCTGGGTGCTCCAAGTTCTGTCCAGCCTGGCCTTGGACACATCCAGGGATCCAGGGGCAGCCACAGCTGCTCTGGACACCCCGTGCTGGGGTCTGCCCACCCTCCATATATCCAATCTAAACCTACCCTCCTTCAGTTTGAGGCTGTTCCCTCCCCTTGTCCTGTCCCTCCATCTCTTGTCCCCAGTCCCTCTGCAGCTCTCCTGGAGCCCTTCAGGCCCTGGCAGGGGCTCTGAGCTGTGCCTGGAGCTTCTCCTCTCCAGGTGAGCCCCCCCAGCTCTGCCAGCCTGGCTCCAGCCCTGTGCCAACTCCGTGACCTCCTCTGCACTCCAGCAGCTCCACATCTTGCTTCTGTCAGTAAATCAGTGTTACCAACACCTCAAAGCTTTGCCTTGCTGAGCACTGAGACTGATTGCAATTAGCAGAGCTGCACTAATTACCTCTGTTTCCCTGTTGCAGGCTGTGTGCTGTGTTTGGGGGGATCTACTGCCTCCGTCACGCCGTGCGCTGCCTGGTGCTGGACAGAGCCTCGGGCCGGTAAGGGGCACCAGGAACTTCTGTTTATACACAAAACACAGGTGAAAAATGTCTCAAGTCAATTGAAAAAAAAATGATTCTTCTGAGATCCTCCTTGGTATTAATAACACATCAACCTTGATTAAAAGTAATTTGTGTATAGGTCCTCCAGAACAAGGAAAGTGGGTCTAGGATATAGAAACTAAATTAATTTCCCTGTGATATTACTACAGCTCCTGATCACCCAAGCTTGGAAGACAAATCATTTCAGCTGCCGGGGGGCTGCTGATGAGTGATGTTAGTTTTCCTTGTGGCCTTACCTACTCTAATTGATTTTCATCAGATGACAACAAAGCCCTCTGTTATTGCATTTTTAAAAATGGAGCTCACCTAAAGACTCATCAGATTAATCTTTGCTGATAATGCATGTCACTCCAAGAGAAAAGACTTTAATGAGTTTGTAGGTAGATTGTTGTCATAAACTATGCTGCCCTCTTATTCCAGAATAAATTCTTCTACAACAATATCTGGCCTGTAGGCAGGCTTAAAGTTGAGCTAAGAAAAATCAACGCAGAGTTTTTTCCATAGTGGCATTTTTCACACCTCTGTAAATTACCATATTTCTGTTATACACATTTTATCAGGTATTAGTCTAACTGCAGGCTTTGGCTGTCCTAAAGACTCTGCAGCTCAGTGTGTATAATTGAAAAGTCCAAGATGTTTTGTAGAAAATTTAGAGAATTCATTTAGAAATGATGTAGTAGCAATGCATTAGGAGAATGAGCAGTTAAATGAGGGGGTGTGGGTTTACTTCCCAGTTGCTCTGCAATTCCTGGAGCACAGTCCTTGTAGCTGCATTTGCCACATGGTCAAGTAGTAGCTGTTTTCCCTGAAATTGGATAAACTCCAGATTTTACCTTTCTGCCAGTTCCTGAAGATTCTGGAGCTCATTGCACAGTTGTAGACTTTGAGATGTAAATGTGCTTCAGCAGGTGTGTTCTTCAAAATGCACAAATCATATGAAAATTAAACTGTGCCCCTTTCAGAAACTGTTAGTTATTTTAACAGTGATATTTGAACTCTTGCTGTAGGAAATTTTTTTTATTCCAACAATGTTTAAATGCTTAAATTGCTCTTGCAGGGGGACAAAGCTTTTGGTTGGAAGCAACTTCCAAACCCCACTCTGTGCAGGTCTTAACTGGTCAATGGCACTGCTTGCCCCAGTTTCCAGCTTCTTCTGCACATCCTGAAGACTTTGAAATCAATGTTTTCTTTGTAAGGTTATCTGTGTTGCAGAAGAGCTGGAGTGCTGATTTTCCATTAACCTGCCTTTATGTTTTGAATATAGTTTAAAAAAAAAACAGCACAAGTGTCTTTTTTTAGGCTGTTTTTGGGGTTCACTTGTGCCATTTTAGAATGATAGATTTTTGAGGAGCAGAATTATTGAAATACTTCTAAAGATTTTACCAGACTTTCATTACTCCAAAAACATTGAGCTTTTAATAATGCCATTATCTGATAGTGAATACGAAGGAGCACAACACATCCAAGATATCCATTTCCTTTATCTCCTGTTTCATTCTTGCTGTTATCTCCTTCCTCACTGTGGATTCCCCCCCTGCAGCAGCTTGTATTTCCTCTTGACTTTGGGCTTCAGTGTTTTGCCTAATAAAAATCAGCTATCAAGTTGTTAATGAGGCTATTTATGAGTTACTGAGCTTTTGAGTCAACAGACCATTAATAGTAATTGGTAAGAGGCAAATTCATATCTGGTTGTCAGTGCAGCTGGCTGGGTGCTTGCAGAGGCAGCTTCCCCAGTTACAGATGGCTCACTCAGCACTGCAGAAATGCATTGTGCAGTGCTCATTACCACTTTATAGCTCCTTTCACAGCTCTCCAGGCTGCATCCATGCCTTGAGGCAGGGATTTTTTTCTCTATTTTTAATATTCCTGGTTTAGTACACATAAGGAAAATGCATACTTCTACCTACAGCTTTGATTTTCTTCTAAAATTTTTTGTTAAAGTTTTAATTAAAAGTCTCAGAATATCACCAAAGTTTATTCCAGCATTTTTCTAGACGTGGCTAACATTGCTTTTTCACATTTTCCTACCCATGCCTGTATCTACAGAGAACAGTAGATTTTATACCCAGCTCTACAATTATTTTTAACCTTTTTCTGTAGGTCTTTTTATAATTTTTGAAAATAAGATTCAGGCAAGACAAGGTGAAAGAACAGAAATTTTAGACATCCCTATTTTAAGGTTTTAGTAATGCACTTGAAAATATCTGGGTTTTATGTATGGTAAGAGATCTGCTGTTTTAATAAGTTTGTAGAACATCCTGAGATCTTGGTCGAACTGTGATGCTCTATTAGAAAATAAAAACCACATTGTATTTCTGAGGCTGAGGAAAAAACCCAAATTTAATGTATGATAATGTTGTTTTTCTGTGTTTATTGTGTGTCACTTTTTTGGGTGCATGTAGAATTTCATCATAATGGTGGGCATTTTATATTGATCACAATTCACATATGTTTCCAATTGCATAATTCTGTCTCAAAATGGAAGAGATGTGATAAATGGCCATTTATACATCTGTGATAAAAAGATAGAGCAAACAGGCAGTAATTTACATATCTGCTGAAATACTGCAGCCTGGCTTTGTCAGTGCTGCTGAGTCCATTTCAAGGATGTCGCCCTTAGTCCATTAGTTTGGATAATGAGCCCTATAAAGTACATTTATAACTCGTGGCACTGCAAGGAGATGGATTCTAATTTTCATCCTTTTATCCAGACACATTGAAAGAAGGTCAATGGAGGGTTGGCTGTGATTCATTGTCGCAACACAGATCAGATGACAGAGACCTGATAATGTCAGTGCAGGAGTGTTTGCTGCATGTGGAAGCACTACTTGAAAGAAATCTTCTCAGCATCACCCTTTGAAGTAAAGTGGGACTGAAATGAAAAGCTCTCTCTCTCTCTCAGTTTAAAATCTTATCACACATATGACCTGCTGCTATTCCTGAACAAAGGAGAGGAAACAACACTTAGCAGGAAAAGAAAATGTGTCGTTGCTTTCGCTGGCTTTGAGTGATGCAACATGACATTTAATCAACCTTTCCCCTTCCAGAATGTTTGGGGGGTGGTGGGGAAATTGTTTCATAAACAATAAGAAAGGTTATAATTAGAAATGAGCTGCTGCAGCTCGACTTCCTTGTTTATTTGCAGTATTCAAATGAGAGCTCCAGGATGAAATCACTGGCATTAACAGTTAGGAAAACCTTGTTAAAGTTGCAAGTGAAACACACATGGGCTAGGATTTGAAACTGAAGAATGTTGGATGTCAAACAGTGCTTGTACTGTTGTCAGGTACCTGTTGAATTTGAAAATAGGAATATATGTAGGGACCAGATGCCTGGGAGGTCAGCATTAGAAGTCAGTGTTACAAAAACATGTTTAATAGTCATAAACCTATTACATTTACAGATGAGGACTGTGTGTCTCCTTTTCCAATTCTCATCTCAGGTTATAGGAACAACTGGTTTACCAGAGCTGGTGGAGCTGATTGCTGTTACTTATTTAGATTGTAGATGTGGGTTTGTAGATCATTATAATCACAGAAGCTGACAAATAGCTTGAAGTTACAGAAATTGTTCATTCCTAAGGCATAACTTGCATGTCAGGTATTCCACAGATAAAGCTGCACTATGATAAAAAGATAAATCTGTACATGATCTCTGGCTTAAGCATTGTGTTCTTTTGGATGCTTCCCTGTGCATGCACACATGTGTAAGCGTGTGTGAGAAAATTTGAGTGAATTAAATCACTGTGTGTTAAATTGTTGGAACACTGATAAAGTTATTCAGAAAAGTTTAATTTTAAAAATGGTGTCATTTTCATGCCCCAAGAAAAAGTCCAGTAAAGCTAATTTACTTTATTTCTTTATGCAGTAAATGTTCTGATAGTGTAGAAGAGAGCACAGATCATGGATATAGAATCAGCAGCAGAGGTGCCTTTACTGAGTATCTGTGGGCAGCCTCCTTTTTCTTTGTCTCATATGCATGATGTAGCTTCATACATAAGTGAAGTTTGTCCTTTCACAGAGAATTTTCCCCCTTAAAATCTGAAATTTGTCTTCTCATTTAAGCTCACTGAATGGGTTCATTTCTGTGGTTTGCATTTCTGTCCCACTTCTATTTCTGTCCTTGTTCTATGGAGAACATTTGTGTTCTTACAACACCAGGACTCAGTTAATCCCTTTGTGTGTCACTGAGAGATAAAGGGTGTATTTAGTCACAGAGCAACTCACTCTTGGAACAGTCTGATGCACTCATTTGTCAGGGAGCTTGCCCAGATCTCCTAAGTTAATTTGCTATTTAATTTGTCAAATATTATTGTCAAAACAAACTTGGTTTAGGTGAAGGTGTCTGTCTGAGAAAAAAACCCCACTGCAATGGGGTAGTACCTCCAGAATAATTTACAATTTTATTTTAACATATTATGAGGAGAGAAATGTAGAGCTAAATGCCAGTGCTATAAGCTTATATTTTCTGTAAAAAGTGATCAGTTTATTAAAGTTGGGATGTCATTATCTATATTGGCATTGTGTGTGTAAATGCATATACACCAGGTAGAATGTGTCAGTCCAGGATTTGGTGATCAGTTGAATTGGTTTAGGGGTTCACATGTTCAAGAAATACATAGCTAAATTTAATGAAAGATACAAATATTGTACTGTATAATTCAATTTTAACAACTTATGCATGCTTTTGTTACCTACCAAAATTTCTTACTATGGTTTGTTTTTTTTAATACAGGTGCAAAGCTGTTGTGGATCACTTTGGACAAAGAATAAGTGCCAACTATTTTATTGTGGAAGACAGTTACCTCTCAGAGAGCACATGCACAAATGTGTGTTACAGGTATGTGGTAAAACAAAACACACAATTTCTTTAAATAATGGTGTGTGAAGTACCCTGCAAGTTAAATTGAGGAGCCTCCTGTCTACTCCTTTATTTTTGCAGTACAGTTCAATTCTGTGCAAAGTATTTCTCTATTAACTGGAGGATTTACTGTATACTTTCTATAGTTAGGTTTTCTTCAGTTGTCATTGAAATCAGATTCCCCCTTTCCATATAACAAATCCAAGAGCTCTAAATATGTTGGGAATTCCATATTTGCTAAAACGTGTTTGGAAGGTGAAGGTGCCAGTTGCTGTCCCTGCTTTAAATTTGTTCAGCTTTAGACAAGTCCTAAACTTCCTTGATTTCTGTGATTTGCTTGGTGCTGCAGAAGCCCTGGGCTTGTCCTGCCTCTGTCAGAGCAGGGCAGGGAGGATCAGCAGAGCTGTGAGGACAGGGCAGGATAACGCTGGGCACTGCAGGAGCACCAAGTGCAGTGAGGAGTGAGCTCCAAAAACCCTGAGCACAAAGTGCAGTGAGGAGTGGGCTCCAAAAACCCTGAGCACAAAGTGCAGTGAGGAGTGAGCTCCAAAAACCCTGAGCACAAAGTGCAGTGAGGAGTGAGCTCCCCCCTGCTGCATTTCCCCTTCATCCCAAGGCTCCTGTGCTGCTTCATGTGCTGCTGCTAATCCTGAGCAAATAGGCAAAAGAACTTTTTAAAAAGCAGAAGGAGGCTGTTTGATCCAATTGCACAGATTCATTTATTCATCACCTGTTTTGGTCATTGAAAATACTACATTGGTGTTCCAGGTGTGTTTCTGCTTCAGCAACAGGCAAAATATCCCACTAAGAGTCATAGTAATGAGGGTTAGATAGTGACATGGCCCTGGTATTACCAAAACTATGATTCTGAATTGCTATTTTTACATCTTTGTTTTCATTTTGCAGTATTGAATTTATTATATCATTATTTTTGCATAATTCTTTTATTGAATTGCAGGCAGATCTCCAGGGCAGTCCTCATTACAGATCAGTCTGTACTGAACACAGACTCAGAGCAGCAGGTACACACCAATTCTGTATCACTTGTCTTTCCCTCTGGCTTTGGCAGCTCAGGCCCTGTGTTAATATTTAGTTGTTGGTAGGAATTAAGTCATTAATTCAGTTTTGTTTGTGCTTGAATCAAGATCTTTAGTCAGCTCTCTGTACTGGTAATTGTTTTGTTTGTTTTAGTGTCTATAAAACTATTACAAATTTTAGTTCAGTTTAGTTCAATGGCTGGGATTTTCCTACTTGGTTCTAAACTGCTGTCTTTAATTTTAATTTTGCTTGCTTTTTAATAAGCTGTTACCCTTACTATTCTGTTAATTATGTATATTGTCTAAACTTTGTTAAAAGTTCCTTTGTTTTTCTTAAACGTTCCTTTCTGCTGTTTGAAGTTCTCATTGTTCACTTTAAATTGCATCTGCTCTGTCAATCTTTGCAGTTCTTCATTTTAGAGCATATTAATCAGAGTTGTGTTTGTTCTGTCATAGTAAACTAGAAAACCAAACTGTAATTGCATTTCTTTTGGCCTGTGGTGAGGATGGTGGTGCTGTCACATCCACCACAGGCCCTGTGCTGTCCCTGTCACATCCACCACAGGCCCTGTGCTGTCCCTGTCACATCCCCCAGGTGTCCTGTGCTGTCCCTCAGGCTCTGTTTCTGTGCCCAGGTGTCCTGTGCTGTCCCTCAGGCCCTGTGCTGTCCCTCAGGCTCTGTTTCTGTGCCCAGGTGTCCCTGAGCTCTCCCCCATGCTCTGTTTCTGTGCCCAGGTGTCCTGTGCTGTCCCTCAGGCTCTGTTTCTGTGCCCAGGTGTCCTGTGCTGTCCCTCAGGCTCTGTTTCTGTGCCCAGGTGTCCTGTGCTGTCCCTCAGGCCCTGTGCTGTCCCTCAGGCTCTGTTTCTGTGCCCAGGTGTCCTGTGCTGTCCCTCAGGCTCTGTTTCTGTGCCCAGGTGTCCCTGTGCTGTCCCTCAGGCTCTGTTTCTGTGCCCAGGTGTCTCTGTGCTGTCCCTCAGGCTCTGTTTCTGTACCCAGGTGTCCTGTGCTGTCCCTCAGGCTCTGTTTCTGTGCCCAGGTGTCCCTGTGCTGTCCCTCAGGCTCTGTTTCTGTGCCCAGGTGTCCCTGTGCTGTCCCTCAGGCTCTGTTTCTGTGCCCAGGTGTCCTGTGCTGTCCCTCAGGCTCTGTTTCTGTGCCCAGGTGTGCTGTGCTGTCCCTCAGGCTCTGTTTCTGTGCCCAGGTGTCCTGTGCTGTCCCTCAGGCTCTGTTTCTGTGCCCAGGTGTGCTGTGCTGTCCCTCAGGCTCTGTTTCTGTGCCCAGGTGTGCTGTGCTGTCCCTCAGGCTCTGTTTCTGTGCCCAGGTGTCCATCCTGACAGTGCCTCCCCTGGAGCCGGGCAGGGCGGCCGTTCGTGTCATCGAGCTCTGCTCCTCCACCATGACGTGCATGAAGGACACCTGTAAGTAAAGGAGATTTCCCCTCTGGCTCTGGCAGCTCTGGAGCACAACTGAAAACCTCTGGGTGTTGTTCCTCTGCTGCACAGAACACAGGGAGCCATGGCTTCCTGCTATCATGGAGCTTCATGGACTCATTTTCACCTACACAAGAATAAATCCTCCTTCAGGAGATAAAAATAATAGTCCAAAGCACATGGATCTTCCTGGTAATCTGTCATTTGGTTTTTTTTTGAAAATGGGCTCCCTTAGCTGAAATATTAAATGGAAATACCTGAAATACAATGTATTTGGGAGCTTTTCATCTTCTGAAAGGATTCTGTTGTTGGTATTTTATGTAAACTTGAAATAATTGAGTAATAATATGTTTGTTTGGGGTATTTATTAGAATAGAATTAGAGGTTACCTTCCCTGATTCTTTTTAACAAGAAAGAACTAACTGTAATAATAACCAATTTATTTTGCTGTTAAAAGAGGGTTGAACTAAGTTCTTTGCATATGAAAGAAGAGTAAAGTAAATGATTAAGTCATTCAAAGTTATATCTCCTACTAAATAATAATAAAAAATATAGGCTTGTAATTAATTAATACCTTAGTGCTATAAAGCACATTGTTAATATTTATCATTTAAATAGCTGATTTCTTTTTATTAAGGGTTCACAAGATATATACAGCAGGAAGTGAAACTAATGAAAGATTGATGTTCCATGGATCTAAAGTATTAGTTTCAGGAGGATTTTTATGGTGCTGAAATATTAAGGTTTCTGTTATTTACTTTTCTCCATCAATTCCTTTCATTTCAAAAGAGAAGGTACTGCCTTCCTTAATGAAATTTGTCTTCATATATTGAAATAATAAAGTTCTATATTAGGCATAGCTGGGTTCCAGTTATGGGACATATTTCATAATTTTTTAAAAAACTTTTACATCATTATCTGTAAATGGTTTTTAACCTGACTGATTTCTCCTTGGAACAATTATTTAAGATAAGTATACAAATACATCTACTCTTTGATCACAGTGCACAAATGACAGGCACATCATCTGTATTGCCACTTGAGTGGAACCAAACTCCTTCACTTGCCCTAAAAATGGAGACTGTAATGATGAAATCAGGAACTGAACTCATCGTTCTTCCTGCTGGGAGAATTACTTGAAGACAAATGTTGGCAACCACTGTAACTAATGCAGTTATACCTGAGTAAATCAAATATAATCAAAATATATACTGATGACTGTGACTCATAACCATAACCTTAAAGATAATAAAAAAGATTTTATAGAAAGTAAATGATGTGAACTTTAGTGATTTATAGCTGGGTTTTTTGAGGAAAGAATAGATTTTATTACAGTGTTGGGGATTGGAAGCATCTAGGTAAGGTTAGGGGAAGACTTTGATTATCACCACCCTTTTCCTTATTTTAATACATATTCCTTCAGACAGAAGGTTTGGTCTGGGTTGAATAAAAAAATGAATATTAATGTTTGAATAGAATCTGTGTGTGTGCAACCTGAAAGCAGAGGAGCAGGAAGGGTTAAATTTCTGTTCCTGACAAAACCAGGGTCAAGATCTGAGTGATGTACTGGAAAATAATGACAACAAATACAGCCAGGCTTCAGAGAGAAGAGACAAAAATGTCATCTAGGTTTAAAATAATACCAGAGCTGGGCACTGCTTTTAAATGGATCAGAAATTTACAGTACTGAAGAAAAATCAGTTTAAACTTTGCACAGTGTTAAATTCCTTCAGGATTCTCTGATGGAGACTTCTCTGGTGAGAAGTTTCCAGGAGCAGATGAGCCCAGCAAGGTGGTTTTATGAAAAGCTTTAAGGTGAGGCTTTTAAATGAATGAATGGCTGGAAAACCAGGTGGGATGAAGCAGCTGGTTCTGTATCTGAGCAGAGAACCAGAACAAATAAAGGAGTAGTTCAGCAATAGTTCCTCCCATCTCAGAAGTGGATGAATAAAATGTTGTACAAAGGATTGCACAGTCACAGTGTGCATCATGGGAGCAGCTTAAAGAACTCAGGTGTTCCCAGAGAATTCTCTGTGTGCTGTGTATACACTGTCTGTCCATGGTACTTCCCTGGCTTAAAGGAAGGGATTTTATGAAGAATTGTGATTTCTAAAAGCCTGCTGTGTCTTTTAAAAGTTGTAAATGTTGTTCATCTGTCTGTGTGTTGGTGACTGGAATTAGTTTGTGTTCTCTTTTCCCAGATTTAGTCCATCTAACCTGTCCATCAACTAAAACTGCAAGGGAAGATTTAGAGCCTGTTGTACAGAAGTTATTCAATCTAAATACAGAAAAAGGTAAAAATAAACACATGAGGTATTATGATACTATTTTTCATAAATACAATTCACTAAAGTAGCTGTTTCTGACTGCTTCAGCTGTGGTTTAACTCCAGTATCCAAGGACATGACCATAAGTGTCTGGGACCTTTTTATTTTTCACACTTTCTTTTTTCCATGGAACATATTTGCTGTTCAGCACATCCTTGAAAGGTGCAGTAGTGAAATTAAATATTTGTGAAATGGTAGAAGCTTCTTGGGTTGTTCTAGCCTCTTGTCTTCAATGTTTCCTTGTTTGCTGTTTGAATTGAAATTTTCTGGATTCTACTCTAAGCAGTGGAACCATAAAGTTGTTCTATTTTGTAATCACAAAGATAGATTTCCAATAATCAACTACTTGGCCCTAAGTTCAAGGAAACTTTGGATACATTTTTGAACTTTGGCCTTGAGATGGACAATCCCACACCCCAGAGGAAAACAGCTGCTGATGGAGCTGAAGGAAATTGGTCCTGAAATACCTGGGCTAATTCCACACAAGTTTTTGAAATTTAATCCTGAGATCTTGACTAGAACCATATTTGTGGTAAATATTCACAGAGTAGGTGATGTGCATGTGGGAGATGCTGCTGTGTTCTAAGCCTGGCAGGAGCAGTTTAAATACAGTGTGCCCCTGCTGCAAGGCAATAAATCACAGTTGTGAGAGAAAACAGTGCTCAGCCCCCACTGACAGGGGCTTTGTTGGTAGAAATGCAAGTTACTGAGACGTGGGAGTACTTTATAATACTCATAATTGGTTTGCTTGTAATATTTAGAAAACAACTTAGATTTGTAAATAGAAAACTTTATTAGACTGGAGAGTTGCAAACATTTCTCATTTGTAGCTGTTTTAACTTCAAGCCTGCTAATTTTCACCTTTTAATATTTCACTTCTCTCTTCAATTTTCAAGACAGTGCCATGTGTTTCAAAGGCCTGGTGAAGAGAAGATCAGCTTAGTGTCTTCTAATCATTTGGGGAGGGGTAGCATTAATCTTCATGTTTGAAGTGATCCAGGTTGGAAATGATAGATTGTTTAGAAGCTGACTGAAATTCTTCTGTAGGAACTCTGTGATCATTGGGGTCCTCAGGTGCACTGAGGCACTGAGAAGCCAGTTTTCCCTGACACATAGGCCTTTTTATCATCAGGATGAGGTAGTGGTCGTATTTTAATTAAAATGTCAGAACAAATACTGTTGGAGTTATTGAAAATGAATCACCAGATAAAGTGAGCACTGGGCCATGGCAGGTCAAAGAGGCAAAGTCACCTGGAGAAGAGGACTCCATTCATTTTCCTGCCTAAATGAGGAAGAAGTAACTTTTATGAGCAATGTGAACTTTTAAATATATTAAAGAGCATCTTGCCCTGTATTAAGCCTCAGACTTTCACAGGCTGATGAATTTAATTTATATTTCAAACTGTTCAGTATGGGTAGCACCTATTTTTTTTTAACTATTTGACAGTTATAAAAAGATACTGAAGGAATAGCATAGATTTATCTCTTTTTTTGTAATTCAACTGCTTTAAAATACTGTTTTGAATGCCATAGTTATCAAGAAGTTTTTTCCTTGGAAAGAAGTAAATCTCACAAGATCTTTGACAAGCTTCATTTACTTTAGAGGAGGTAAAATACAAGAAAGGGGACAGCAAATATTCCAAACAAATAGTATCTGTTAAGCTCAGATTCTGTGTTGTGTGTTCCTCCATTGCACTGTGCACTGTTAAAAAGTGACCTTCATCTTTCCAGGGGTTTTTCTGCCTGTGTGCAGAGGGATCACAGGAATGTGAGGGTACAGCAGGGAGGGACAGAGTCTGAGCAAGGAAGTTGAGTCTGTGATAATTCTGTATTCTTGATGAGTATTGCAGCACAGTGCAAGCCTCAGTAAGTGTAGATAAATACAAATTAGACATTTATTTTCATTTAGCAGCACTGCCCCAATTAGAGATTCTCTGTACAAAGCTAAAGCATGAACACATGAGAGTGTCTGTGCACAGGGAGTGCAGGGCCTGTGAGCTGGCAGAGCCCAGGCAGGATTTGCTGTCTGGCAGTTTATCCCAGGGGAGGAGATAATGTCAGAGGTGTTAAATTTAAGCCAGGCTTCTTGGTAGGGTGCTGGCAGTGATACCTGCTGCTGGTGTGCAGGGAGAGTAGAGTTTGCATAGCTGTGCTTGGAAAGGAAAGGGAAAGAATGATGAAGGAGAATATCAGAAAGTTAAATTATTGGCTTTTTGAAGAAAAAAAAAACTTTATTACAGTAATTCCATTAAAAATTTGATTTCTAGTGTGCTAGATCACATATTTTCCTTATCACACAACAACACTGATTACTGCAAACACTTTTTTCTTTTCAGAGACTGAAAATGAAGAACTGGAGAAACCCAGAGTCCTCTGGGCAGTTTACTTCAACATGAGAGATTCTTCAGGAGTTGAGAAGAGTTCCTATGCTGGCTTGCCCTCCAATGTTTTTGTCTGCTCTGGGCCAGACTCTGCTTTGGGAAATGACTGTGCTGTCAAACAGGTTGGGCAGAGCAGATTCTGGTTGCAGAACTTTCATTCTAAAGACATAAGTCCAGTACAGCCTTTTGTATTCTGCTATACAAAAATATGCGTGGTAACTCTGCAAACTTATAAAACTAGGTAGATGGAGACATCAGGCAATAGTCACAATCTTTCACCTGGAAGGTGCAGGAGGAGGTACAGTACAAACCAAAGCCAGAAAATCCTGTCTACAGTTCAGGTGGGAAGGGGAAAAGCCCAGCACAATTCCTAATGTGGTACTTCAGGCCTCCTGCCTCAGCTTTCCTCATCTTTGCCTTGGTATCACTGTAATAAAGAATTTTCCTCTCAGAGATCCCCTGGATAAGGAAGGAACAAATTCCTGGGCAGATCTGCCCCAGCAGCCCCTGTGGTGTCAGGGCACTGTCAGACAGGAGAACACTTCACAGCTTTGGAGCATTCAGTGTCACCAGGCATCTTTAAAGCTGTGTTTTTAATAGCCATGTTCAGACAATGTGCATGCCATCCTCTCGCCAGTTGCAGGATTTTTTATGACTAAGTCATAAACCTCTTAAAAATAAGGTTTTGAAGTGGAAAGGCTGACATAGCCTGAACTGCAGGGTCAGAATAGTGTCATTAAGGGCTAATAGTATCCTTCATTTTGCTTTACAAGGCAATAATTTGCCTCTCAGAGGGATAAAGACCTGTAAAGACAAAAAATAATGCAAGACAATTATTATGGTAGCAGTTTTAAATTGTAAATGAGTTCCCTTCTAAATTTAATTTTTTCAATCTGTTATTTGAAACAGGGCATGTTCTGATTTTAACATTTCTAACATTCAGGTTTGTCTTCCCTTAAGAGGTTTTCTTCTTATCAATGAACAATGATGGAATA
This sequence comes from Agelaius phoeniceus, assembly GCF_051311805.1. Classification (NCBI taxonomy): domain Eukaryota; kingdom Metazoa; phylum Chordata; class Aves; order Passeriformes; family Icteridae; genus Agelaius; species Agelaius phoeniceus. The sequence goes on along the minus strand of NC_135278.1, from coordinate 16,804,103 downwards.
GATCAGGCCTTATTTAAGTATTCTTGGTGCTGTAATTCAGCCTTTATGTTCAATCTGTTGGCCATCAGTGAGGTAGATGCTGAGCAGATCTCTGAGGAGGAGCCCTCAAGAGCCTAAATCCCTGCCTTTTGACAAAAATATGGAGAGGCTGCATTTTTTTGAGCCTGACTTAAATTTTGAAATAAATGCTTACAAACAAAGTTAAAGTGGAAAATATTTCAGTGTAAACATGTTTATAATTGGAAGTGGTGTGTGAGAGCACAGTGAAGAAGAGGCTGAAGATGAAGCAGGAGTCACACCATGCAGGGACCTTGCAGACAAGAGGAGGAGGGAAATAGCTGTCAGTTGGTGTGTCTTCCACTCCCAAATCACTCTCACCCTCCCAGGAATGGGATGGGAATCTCCAAACAGGAGAGATTTGCAAACTCATGGATCAGAACAGCTTAAAAAAGCCCAGTGTGTGTATTAGTGTTAAAGACAGCTTGGGAAATTATATCTGATTCTCTAATCATTTTGGGATTAGTGTTTTAGTGATACTTGCTGTGATTTATTTTCTTCATTACCATCAGTGTTACTGAATTCTGTTTGTCATGCTGTGTGATTGCACTGCTGATCCATTATTGGCAAGGCAGGACCACAGCTCTTACAGACATCTCTCCATCTACACCTCATTTACAAGTGACTGCCCTCTTATTCTATTGCAATTCTGTGTTCAGTTCCTGGAGTGATACTGAATTAATGCTGATGGTTGCATTTACTTGCCCTGAGGACAGGCTAAATGAAATGAAGATGCCATTTATGATCTTTTCAAACTCCCTAGGTGTGGATCTAGTAAAGCATCTGGCTTCCAGTTTTCTGTTTTCACTGCTGCAACCTGACATGAATTATTGGGAGCTAAAGTAATATATTCCCTGACATATTTCAGACTTCTGAGGCATCTTCATGGTCAGGAGAGGATGTACTAAAACTGTCAGGCCAATATTTGTCCTTTAACCTGTTTATTTTCTATATCTGGAAGGATTTCAGAATTAATCTGGTGTTAGTTCTTTGGTCCTGGTCCCTGTAAAAGTTGCTGTGAAAGTTCCCAGAGTTTATCCACAAGTTGGGATGCAGAAAAGCAGGAACAGAATTGAGTTTTATTCAGCTCCAACTTACTGGAGTTGCTGTGCAAGGGCTTTACATGCCTGTGTCTTAATGCTGGGTTCAACTGGACACACATTTCTCAGTTGATACGACTAAATATTGAAGAAACTATTGTCTAATACCTTGGAATTATAGACAGGAGTTTTAAATGAACCACAAATGTATGGGGATGTATTTTCAGTGGCAATGTTTCATTGGATAAGAGTAGTTCTCAGCTGGGTAACGTTTAAGCTGTTCAGAAAAGGAGAAATAGAAATTTTCTTGCAGTTTTTTAATCTAAGAAGGAAACCCATCTAGCCATGATATGGACTGTTCATGTGTACAGTTCCCTGGGTTTCCTTTGAAATGGATCCCCCTCTCTGGAAAGAGCCAAGATCTTTCCCATGCTTTGCAGCTGGGGATGGTTTTATGTGCAAAAGATCAGTTTGCTTCCAGAAAAATCCTCTTTCTTGTTCTCAGTGCAACACAGAATGACCAGCATTTTTTACAAAGCCCCATGCTGTGACTTCCTAGTAGAACAATGTAAAAAGATAAATTGCTTTTTCTCTTTTGAGGTCTGCTAGAAGAAATGGATTTCCCATGTGTTTACAATACTGTCAAAGTCCTAAATCACTATTGATTTGAAAGAACGCAGGTTAATCTTAAATATCTGTAAAATATTGCCTCAGGCTGTTACATTTCAAGGTAAAGTTTATGTTATTCTTCTTTTTCCTGAATAGGCTGAGACTATTTTCCGAGAAATGTTTCCAGCAGAGGAGTTTTGCCCCCCACCACCAAATCCAGAAGATATTATTTATGTTGAAGATGAGATTGAGCCAGAAGAGTCTGGATTGAATAATTCACCAGAGACAAAGCCTGAAACCTCAGCTGAGGAGAGCAGTAGTGAAGGGGGTGCTGCTGTTACAAAGGAAGAATGAATGGATGGATGGATGGATGAATGAATGAATGAATGAATGAATGAATGAATGAATGAACGAACGAACAGTTTTCTCTTAGGAGAAGAGGAGGTGGACCCAAACTAGGACATAAGGGAGGAAGGGTAAGAAAAAGAGGTTTAAAACCCCCAGAGATGTGTTATTTGACATTGCCTTACTTTCTTTAGCTTGGATCATTTTTAAAGTTGTTTCATTTGTAGCTGAGACATTTCTAAACAGTCATAGGTCCACCAGATCCAGTGGGGTTTGTAGCTAAACAAAAAAAATACAGAATGAAGCATGTGAATTCAAAGTGCTAAAATAGGATTCGTGATTTATTGAGATTATTTGGTTTTGTTTTACATCTTGGAAAGAATCCTCAATCTTTTAAAGAGGAAGTCAAAACTAAGCAAAAAGAAAAATTGCAAGTTTGTTTGCCAGTTAGAAAATGATTTCTACTAAAATTCCTTGGATCTCTGCTAAGTAAACAGCTGAAGGTGAGGCTCACCATCTGTCCTTCACAGTGGCCTTATGAATGGAATTTAAAGGCAATAATATTGACAGTTCTGCAGTGGCTTTATTGTATGATTTTGAAACTGATGCCATAATCAAGTAGGAAATACAATCCAGAAGATGTTCCTCACATGGAACTATTTTACATTCAGATTTTTTAGTAAGACCTAACACATGACACATTTTCTCTAGTGACTTCATTTACTGGAGTCAGGAAAATGGCAGAATTTAAACTTAATGCCAGATTTCCCAGCAGAATTCAGTCATAAATGGAGCATTCCTGTTCTTAGTCTCCCTGGATTTGTTGCTCTGTTTGGGCCTTTAGTAAGCCAATAGTTACTTTTTGAAGTTGAGGATCTGAGAAGTTTAAATGACCATCAGTGAGGGGGTTTGCAGTGGAGAGAAGGTTCAACTGATAAATCCAAAGGTTTGTATTGATCCCAGTTAATAGACTAAAATTAGTGTGATAGCTGTAAACTATGCATTTTCTAATGATAAACCATGAAGCATTTATACAATAAAATGTATTGAACTATTTATAATCCTAGTTTGTATGAAAAAAAGTACAAAATGAGAAAGCTGCTGTAAATGACCATGTTAAACTTGCACTTCTTCTGAACCGTGCTTGAAATCAGATATGAAAAGTATTTCTCATGTACTTAAAGATTTACTTTAAAATGCACAGCAAGTAGATCAGTAGTATCTCTAGAGTTGATGAGTTGGGCTTTAAACTTCTTCATAAAGGTAGAGCCAGTTCCAGGAGTGCTTAAATACTGTAAGGAAATTAAAAAATGCCATTGAGTCCTGAACCTTGAGCTCTGCCTGGCCATGCCACAGCCAGGCTTCTGTACAGTCCTGTGGTGCCTGTGCCTGCCCTGAGCCTGGCTCCAGGCCAGAAAGGGGAATTTATTTATTTTTTTACAGCATAACTGATACTGTTCTCTTAGTCCTGCATCTTGCCCACTGTTCAGTCTGCATTTCAGGGTTGGTGTTTGCACCCTGTGTTGGACAGGTACTGGTGTGTGTATGTGTCTGTGTGTGCATAATCCAGAGTACTCAAACAAAGACGTGGCTGGAATGTTCCCAGTGTTCAGCAGCTGTAACCTCTGGATGCTTGTGATTGAGCAGTTATTTATATATATAAATATATCTATTATTAAGCAGGCTGCCTCTTCATTTAGCTGTAATTTCTCTGTGTATTGGGAAGCATGAGTGTATGATTTTATTTAACATCTGCAGATCTGTAAAAGAGCTGACTGGAGGGACCTATCCCTGTCTCACAAAAACAGGGATCATAGTTGAATCTCTCATCTGTGTTTACAAGGGAATCTCTTGATGAAAATTAAAGGTTTGCTTGCAAGTGCATGGTCCTGTGTTTTCTTTCAACTTTTTTTCAAAGAAAACCAGTTCACTTTTAGCTGGGCTTTCCTGAGGATTCTCTTGGCTGCTTCCAGCACGAGGACACCTGTAATTGCCAATATGGGTACCTGGTTATCAAGTTTATATCAATTCATGTCTGAGTGCTCTGTGTCCATGTGAAGCCAGGTTTGGCAATGGCTCAGATTGGGTCTGAGATCTGATGGAATGATGAACTCGTTGGAGGTGTGACTTTACACTACATTGATTGCTTAAAAACTGTTTTCATGTCTCTTTCATAGGGTGAATGGAAACATTAAATGTTTTTCCTATGGTACTTGAGTACCCAATAGCTCACTTGCAGGAGCAGTAGATCAGACTGTTGATGCTGGTATTTTACAGAAATCATGCTCTGAACTGCATTTTGTTCTTTCTTTAAATGATGTAAGCATGCAAAGTGAAGGTTAGGCTTATTTGAAGTCGTTTTTAAGGCTTGTCATACAGGATGTATTCAAAAGATAACATGACTTTTTAAAAACTGGCAATTTATCTGTAGGATTATTAATAAATCAAGTTAAAGAAAGATAAGGTTAATTGAATTTTTAAACAAGTAGCTGTATTATCCTTCAAGCACCTTGGAGCTCATACAATATTCACACCTTTTTTTTCCTAAGGAGTGCTTTGATATGTTTGAATTCCTTTTTTAATGAGTACTTTCTTTTTAAGTTGGTTAATTGAATTAACCCTTCATATTCAAAGAGTCCATTTTATGCCAGTTTCCTTTCTGTGGCATTGCCTGGGCTGTAGGACTGCAGGTGGTTACTGCTCCTTTGGAGGCATTTCCAGCCTGGAAGCTGCTTCGTCTGCTTTTTCTGCTGCTGATGATGCTCAGGGCCATTTGACAGGTAATCATTAGAACTTGGATCCTTGCAGACTATGGGGTCTTTTCTCCCATCATTGCAGGGGGATTTATGTGGGCAACTCCTATTAATGTTAATGGGACTTGCATGTGTAAATCCTCCTTGCATCAATGGGAAAATTGACCCCTGGAACAAAATACCTGCCTGTTAGACTTGCTGATTCAGAAACATGCAGGCACTGCCTCTGCCCTGTGGAGATGTGCTGGGCCCTGTGCTGTTTCACTGGAATGCTCTGGGGCAGTTTTCAGCATTTTCTCTTTTACATTGTATTTTATATTTTCCATAGACTAAATCTTGTCAGAGTTGCCCCAGTGATTCTCTTTGTGTAGCTGGGAAATGCAATTTCCCATTCCATCCTGAGCAGCTTGCACAGCTCCTTGAATTGGATCTCATTTTATTTTAGTCCTCTCTCTCTCCCCTCTAAATCTTTTTGCTTCAGCAGTGTGAGTTGCAACAGCTTAATTTCAAGAATAATTTGCTAGTGATGTATTGATTAATGACAAGTCAGAAGTATTAATGTACTGTTTTCACACAATAAGAGACTGGGTCACTTACAATCCATAATCTCTTCTGCAGAAAGGATAAAATTAATTTCCTCAACACTCATATATGTGCTTCAATAGCTAGGCAGCAAAATGAGAATGTATTTTATCTGTGGATAAGTTTATTCATTCTAGATTGTGTATGGTGTCGTTCCCACAGTTATTTATATAGATATTTTATATAATCTCTGCAGTGCATTTTTGGGTTTCACTTATCTGGTGATTTTATATCAGTAGCAAGTCGTCCCTTGGATGTAAAAAGTCTGGTGTGGAACTACAACTACCCTGAACTGCTCCAGAGATCTCTCCTGGCTTTCCTGCCTCAGTGAGTGCTCTCTTCAGCCAATAATTACCAATAAGCTCTGCAGATTCTGGTGGGTTGTCTTCTGTTCCTGTTTTTTTATTTTTCCTGAGGATGTTTTGCTTGCCATTAATGCAGCTGCTGATTTTCCAGCAAGGGCAGCAATTGATCACATCATGACACAGTTGATCTGTGTGTGGGTCTACAATTCCTAACAATTTTTCTTCAATGGGTGTATATATGAGTATTGTATGACAAAATTATTAATTCATGAAAGTTTATCACTTAAACCTTTGCAGAAACCAATCACTACAGAACATCCAAAAGTTAGAATTGCCTGTGTTGCTAAAATTGTCCAAAATATGTGGGAGAGTTGTGGTGACAGAGCAGTTGCCTGCATTCCTTGGGTAAGCAATAATGCCAAGTACCTGTGGTAAGATGGAGAAGTGGTTGTGACACTGGAAGTTCCAGACACTGATATAAAATACTCATTTATTGCAAACCAATTTAATAGTAAGCTCACTGCAATGATCAGATGGAAATCTTAGCTTAGGTGTGCGATTTCAGGAACTTTAATGGGATCAAAAGTTGCCATAGAAGGATTCTTTGAGCTGCAGAGGTGAGTGGTAGGAAATGGTCAGCCATGTGGAATTCATGTTGTCAGCCTCATCTCCAGCAACAAAACAGCTCGTGGTGGAAATAGAGCTTATTAGCAATTCCACCATTATGTTTATTTACAGGCTGCCAGCTCCTGTTTGTAAGAGTGAATGGTTCTTCAGAATCTGGCTGGGGAGCCCAGCAGGAATGTTGTAAATCTCACTGACATCTGAGATTTAGAAAGTTGACAGCAAAGTATCAGGAAGATGCAGTTGTTGACTGCATGGGAGTTCTGATCAGAGGGGACTTTAATAGAAAATATTCTTCCTGTCACAATTCCAGCAGACAATTTATTTTACTCTACTTGCATACATTGGCAAAAGAGATGGAAAGAATCAACCTGAGTGTATATCAGACCCAGATGGATTTGACTGAACAATCCAGGGAGCCTCAGAACACCCCCAATTTTAGATGGAGATTTTCAGGATCTCATATTGCCTTCTGAAGTGCCACCCCATAATTCATTGTCTATTTGGGGTCTGGAGAAGGCCTTAGTGCTGTTCCTACATTCTGTAGGGTTAAGACTTCATGAAGTGGGGCAGGCCAAGCCTGTGGACCCTCCTGAATCAGCACAGGCCTCTCTGCTGGTGTCAAACCATGCACCTCTGGCTTTGAGAGAGCTCTTGTGCTGCTCCAGCTTCAGGAAACTCTCTCAGGAGCTCTGTCTCACTCTTTGGGGTGAGCATGAAGCTGCTGTGGGAAGGGCTCTGTGGGGAGCAGTTGTTGGCTGGATCCTGGAGCTGAGGTCAGTGAGGATAAAACATCTGGGTGCTGCTCCAGACTGCAGCCCACCAGCACCTCAAAACCAGGTGGGTCACAACCCATAAACCAGTGTGGGTAATTGTACCTGAGCTGCATGTCCAGAGTGAGGAACAAGTTTTGAATTGCTGGAAATTTGAGTCTGAGAAAGGACACAAGAGTCTTCTCTGAAAAACCAAAAATTTTAAAATCCCAGATCCAAAGCCTCCTGGGCCGTTTTAGACTCTGTGCATAAGAAACTCAGTCCCAGCTAATGTGGGATTCTGCATCTCTTCTGCCTCAAACCCAGCTGATTTCTGGAGCTCACCCAAGGGAAAGCCATTGAGTCATGAGGAGAGAGCAGCTGTCAGCCCAGTGCAAGCAAACAGCTCCTGCTCTGGGAACCTCTCCCTAGCATGAAAGTCACTGCAAGTCATGGTGGATTCCTTTGTTGTGAATAAATTACCCAGTGAATTCAGCCTTTTTTTCTTGTGCAAAAATCTGTGTAAGCCCCAGCTAAGTACCTTCAGTGAATCATTTTTAGACCATAGATTATCCAGGGAGAATCCACTAGGGGATTCTTACAGCAATTTATTAGCTTAAGTCATGGGGTATTTCCCTGCTCTGTGTTTGGAAGCTGAAATAGCACATAATAATGAATACACAATTTTAAAAATCACATCAGACATTTTTAAGAAAGCAAAAATGGCTTTATAAAAAATCTAATTTTAAGGAAGCCTCTGTAAAATGAAAAAGCAAAAGCCACCCTCTTATTTTGGTGACATGATGTGTTTTCTTTCCATGGAAGTTTTAAGCCAGGAAACATTTGATTTGTTGCCAGATTCTCAGTCTGATTCCAGAGTGGAAATATGAGCATGGTAAAAACCAGCAGCCCTCTCATTTGCCTTGTGAGGCTTTTCCTGTCTGCTTGGGAGCACTTGGCATGCACAGGCCTGAAAACACCTGCACAAGTCATGGGGGGGGACAGGGCAGGACTCACATGGGCAATGACACCACCAGTGCATTATGGATCCACCTGGGACTCTAAAAACATGGATATATTCTTTTGGCTCTGGCACTGCTTTCCTCACTGAAGGTGGTTGAGTCATTTCTCTTTAATGCTGTAGTAAAAAGGTGTAAAATAGTGACAGGAATTTCCTGAAGCCTTTTAGGAGGTCAGTGAAATGTAAAAGTAGATGTATTTGGGAAAGAAAATGAACAGTGGTGATGATAACTGTGGAAATGGATAGCAGGATTATTTGAGTAGAGGGGCAAATGGTCTGAGTAAAAAATCCAGTGTAAGCCCTGGAAGGTGCCTGGGACAGCAGATGTTTTGTTATTCAAGTCCCTCCTTCCAGCCCTGACATTTCCCATGTTTCTCAAGTGAGGTTCCACCAATCAGCACAAACTCTTTGTTTACTGCTTAGTAAAAATAACCAAATTATCCTTATTTTATGAAATCTTTTTCTGATTATGCATATTTTGCTGGCAGATTGTAATGCATATTGCTTCATTGTTTAATTAGGACTTAATGCTAATGTCATTAACATTCTGTTTGATAATTCAGTCGTTCCCTATTTATAGACATAATGAAAGTCATAACTTTTTGTAGTGAAGTGCTTCTGACTGTGCTATTAAATTAAAAATAAACTTACTCTAACCTGACATTAGCTTTCAGATTCATTGTCCATGGTCCAGTGAGTCTGAAAAATGCTGCTGCATGCAGTAAACATGGGAGTTTTTAATTATTATATTTATTGTTGGTTGAGCCTAAGTCATCCTTTCCTTTAAGGGGAAAAAAAAAAAGAAATAGACTAAACTAAGCAAGAATCTCAGAAAATTGATCTGAAGTTTGAAACCCTGTCCTTGAAGACAATTGGGATTTGGAACACTGAATTTAAGTAACTGGAATCTTCAAATTTTATTCACTGCTTCTAAATCAAGTAATTGGACAGCACTTGACCTCTCAGTTTCTTACCACAAATATGGATGTGTGCTTTATTTGGGATTATAAAGTGCAAAATAACTGCTGGGTTTTGTACTCCACATAATCCCTTTAGCAGGGATAATGAATTCTATGCATTGCTTTCTTTATGGCATTTCCCTAAGCATTTGTAAAACATTATTTGCATAAATTATCTTTTCTAGGGAGATGCTCAAATAAAAGCAGTGAGTTGGATACTTGTCACAAGACTCAGTAAGCACAGCCCTGTTTTGGATATTTCACTGTTATCCTTAAGTCCTTAACTTCTAAATGCATTTTATATTCAGTGACCAGATCATGCACATTCTTATTTTAATTCACCTTTTTACAGCTTGAAGTCTGCATATTTGTAGGGCTTATTTTCTAAAATTTGTAACATGTCCCAGTTTAATTAAAAGGGTCTTTTTATTGTGTGCTTTGCACTCTTTAATCTTTGAGTCGAGGAGGTTTCATGGTGCCAGGCCAAGAATAATACTGGAGTGACAAGTGGGAAGAAAAGAGAAAGCAAAGAGAAATGTAAGTCCTGCTGGTGCCCCCTCCTTTGTGTGCACACAGGAGTGCTTGGTGGGGGGAGTCAGGTTTGGGAGGTGCTGAAACAATTCCTGAATTTGGGAGGTGCTGAAACAATTCCTGAATTTGGGAGGTGCTGAAACAGTTCCTGAATTTGGGAGGTGCTGAAACAATTCCTGAATTTGGGAGGTGCTGAACCAGTTCCTGCTGGCAGCTTTGCAGCTCTGATGCTTCTCTCTGGGCACTGCTGGGGAAGGAGCTGTTGGCACAGCCCAGCTCTGCCCAGCTCATCCCTCCCTGGGCCAGCTGAAGGCAGCTCTGGGTGGGATTCACAATTCTGGGCAGTTCAGAGGAGCACCAGGTGAGTCTGGAGCTCCTGCTGGCCACTTCTGTCCTGCCCCCCTCGGGCATTTTGCAGGGCAGACCAGCACCAAAAGGGTGAGGAGGTTTCTGCCTGTCCTTGCTGCTGGGCTCTCCAGGAAGGCTCCTTCCCTGCTGGGCTGGCTTCACACTGCACAGCTTCAACCTCTTCCTCCTGACACCAGCAGACACTGCACTTAAAAAGCCACTTGGAAAGGTTTTTAAAGGATTATTGGAATTTTTGGATCACCACAGATGAATTCGTTCTCTTTCACAGAATTGAATTACAGCATCTTATCTGTTGCTGCTGTATTAATGAAATGTCTGAGGCCAGCCTTAAAGCACAGCTCCTTTGTGGAGACACTGAGCAGGAAGGATTTTTCCAAGCTGCATGTTTTTCTGAGTAATGTTGCATACAGACTGGAGATTGCTTCTTCTATTGAATTGCATAATGAAAAATCAATCAGTTTAATGGTTGACAAACTTTGACATTCAAATAAAAATGTTGCTGGTATTTTCATAAAGACCTGTAGGCATGACTAGATTCAGCAACTTTAATTTATGCAATAGTGAATGTCTGCCAAAACATTGTACAAACGACTGTATAATGAGGCAATAATAACCATGAGGAAAGGAAGGAAAGCAAACAGAGGCCAAATCTCTCAGTTTTTACAGATTATATAATTTCACAAAGCCTTTCAATGTAAAATATGTTCCTATGGCTTCCTTTTCAACACCATGTTCTGTTTTGAAAGCAATTGCTCAAAATCATCAAAACAGATTTATCTGAGGCTGTTGTGTAGCACCAGATGACAGAGTTTAGTGCAGTGTGGTGGTTCTGAGTGCTCAGGGATTTTTATTCTCCTTGATTCAGAGGGGAGAGAAATCCCAGCAAGGGAAGAGGACACCTTGATTCCTCACTGAGTTCTGCTGGTGGTTGTGTTTGGGCACAGCACAGGGAGTGCTGAGCTGAGCTGAGCTGAGCTGAGCTGCCTTCAGGCTCTGCCTTCCTTCCCTCAGCACCAGCCTGGCCTCAGAAATCCCAGCAGCTTTGCCCAGGCCTTGTTTGGGCACAGGGTTCCCAGTGTTCCTCAGCCCAAGATGGATTTGCTTTCATTTTCTTTCATGGGAAAATCCATGAAAGAAAATGAAATAAAATCCACCCATTCATTCTTCACCTGGCTCTTCCTTTGCCCTGTGCCTCCATCCTCCTTGGAACCTTCCTCTCTTGTGTGAAGAGGTCTCAAACTGTGGCACTCAGGAGACACAAAGATTGAATTAAGAACTGGTGTCTTGGAGATGCTGCCATTGTCTGGAGTTTAACACAACTGCAGTAGAATTCTGTTCACCAAAATGGATTCTTTTGCACCCACAGCCTTGGGTTCCCAAGCATGGCTGGAGAGGAGGAAGGTGCTGAGGCTTGGCTGGAACAGCTTCTCAGGCTCTTCTGCTGTCTTGTGACTGTGCCTCTTTCTGTCTCAGTATTGTCCAACAAATATTATATTAAATAATGTGCCAGGACTTGCACATTATCCCTCCTTAATCTTGCCTTTTCTCAAAGGAAATAACCTTTCTCATGTCAGGAGAGAATTGCCCTTTCTTTCCATGGGATTCATGATAATTATGCTTCTTTGCCACCTTTAACACTCTTCTGATTTTGGCTCGATATGATGACTGATATTTAGTATCTCTGGTTTATAACTGGCAAAAACAAATTGAAGAAGTTAATTGATTTCCTTGTGGAATAAACAGTGGAGCACAGATTAAAGCATTGTTCCCATTTTATCCTTCCAGCTCAAATTAGAGATAAGTTACTCTATACCTTTGATTTTTATAGTCATTTGTGTGGTGAACTGCCAGCATTTCTCTGTCAAGAAGTCTGCAGTATATTTTATCCAAGAACTTTCCATTCCCAGGGATGTTAATGCCTAGATGGAACCCAGAATGGCAATTCCCAAGTGTAAAAGGGTTTGGATTGGTTTTTGCTTTGTTTAAATATAACTGCCTGTATATATTTGTGGGGACAGGATTTCTTTCCCTGTTCAACATGTGAATGAACTCTTAAATTGTGATTTAGAGAAGGGACCAGTGTCAAATTCCTTCTTCTTACTTTGAAAATTACCCCTAAAACTGTTCTGTCAAATGAAGTGATAAACACCAGATAAATTCTGGCTTTTTTAGTGGACTCAGAGTTGCTCAGTTGCAGATGTTCTTCTGCAGAAAATTGGTGGGGAAAGTCTTTCATACCTCATGGTGGATCTCCTCAATGTCTTTTATACCTCATGGTGGATCTCCTAAACTCTCAGGGAACCAACAGCCACAGAACACAAAAATGTCCATCAAAAGTAAATGTGGTGATTTGCATGGCCCTATAGTTTACATTAAACACCAAACACTGAATGAGGAACTTGAAATAAGATTGATAGTGGTGATCTACAAAATGAGTCTGTGCCATGGATGTTTTGTAAAATAGGAGTGAACTGAGGCTGCTGCTGGCTTTAAATTCATAAAATGCCCAATGCACCAGCAAATCAGCAGTGGGTATTTCAGCTGTTTCAGATCATGGATGAGTTACTGGTTACCTCTCCTTACTGCTGCAGTTGTAGGTGGACTCAGTAAGATTTCTGTGATGTCAGACAGTGATCAGTTATGTGAAAAATGAGTTGCAGTGGGTTTTTTGCATATCACCATCTTTTTTTCTTCATTGCTCAAATGTCAACCTAATTTTCATATAAAAAACACATCCTAATTGCATTTTCAGTCTAATGGGCTCCTAGGTGAAGCTTGCCTGTAAAGAATTGCTTGGACTTTACTCCCATTTTATTATGGCTAAAATTAATATTTTATTTATTGAAAATTCAGAGACCTGTGGGGGAAGGAATCTAGCTTTAAAATTCTGCCAGAAGATGTACAGAACTTTTATTTTTTTTCTAAACACAGCATCAATTTTGGCAAGCCAGCCTAGGCTGCTCTGGAGGTAACATTGAAGCTGGAGCTTCATAACTAAAGAACCAAGTAATTAAAAATGAAGCCACAAAACTTTCTCACTTCTCCTGACTAAAGCATCCTGCCCCAGCAGTAGAACTCAAACAGTTTGCTAACCTCCAGCACTTGTGTCAGCAGCAAAATTGAAAGTATTTTTTGTCACCTGCACTGCTGTCAGCAGAAAGAAAAAAAAAAAAAAAAAGAAAGCAGAGGAACATAATTTCAGCACTAACATAAGTATCAGAATGATTTACCTGTCTGTTCTGCTTCACTTTCATCTCAGCTTTCAGGGCTTCATTCATCAATCTTTTATTTACACACTCATATCTCATTTTTACACAATTCTCTCTCCCTGCCCAGATGGCTCTCGCTGCTCATCAAAGCCGGCTCAGAACTCACGGAGGCCTCGTGGCTGCAGGGAGGACTGGGGGACTCTGCTCTGCAATTCTGCACCATTCACAGCATGGAAAAGAAAACTTCCACGTTCCAGGAAAATACCACCAAATTCTCAGCCTTTAAAATGCATTGCTGATTTTTATCTAGCTGGAAATGTTCTCTGTCAGCCAAGGCAGAGGTTTGCTCCATCACACCCAGCCTTTCCAGAAGCAGGAACTTAGCAGGGCTAATATAAAAACAGAAAGCTGCTCAAAGAAGAAAAGTACATCTTAAATAAAATGAGTTATTTTAATTGTTAAACATTTATTAATATTCATTCAAATATGATAAACAAGTGCTGTAGTAATTCCATTTATAACTCACTTACAGTGCCCATTTTATCTTCATACAATTCTGGTTTTAGCCCAAGCTCAGTGACTTTGTTTCCTTGAAATGTGTGCAACTCTTTAGGAACAAGCTTGTTGTAGTCATAAAATGCTTTCAAATCTTCCTCTAACTTTTTACCTAATTGTCCTTGCTTAATTTCACATGGCCTGTCCTGTCTGCAGTATTTCTAACAATATTTTATTGCATTCTTACCTTCTTAAGTGCTATTCCCATAAAAGCTCAGCCTCTGGAATTTAGCTTTAGTGGGATCCATTCAGTTTAGCAGCTTGTTCAAAATTTAACAGACACAGAGAAATACATATTAGGAACCATGGTGCCATTTTTTACAAGTCTCATCATTGTGAATTAGGATTAGGATTTTCCAAGTGTCAGTTTACTCTTTTTCTACCAGACTCAATTTCTAGCTTTTATTTGATAGTAGGGTTTGTGATAATTACTTATAGGCAGATTAACTTCAGGAATCCCAAGGAATAGAAAAGAAAAGGTTTGTAGGGAATTCCATTCCTTTTGCCAGTCAGCATCGTATTATGGATGACAGAAATCATTGGATGAATTTTATCTCATTCTTCAAAATTCATGTTCATGAAGCCATTTGCACAGATGTATATTTTAGGTGCACAACAAATGAGCAGAGGATTAGAACAGAGTAAAATGTAAAAATGGATCTGAGCCCTCCCACAGCAGCCAACAATGGGAAATACCCTTGGAGAAGCAGCTTTTCTGCCAGGGTGGAGAAGTCTAATGCCTTCAATATTCTTATCAATAATGTAACATAAATATTGCAATACCACTCTGAACATTTGCCACTGACAAGATGATTATGGCTTAATCAGCATTGACAGGGACAGGGCCATTATGCTCAGTAATGCAGCTGGAAATGGGAGCTGAGCCATCATAATGAGCTATGTGTTAATGCTGCTGCAGCCCAGGGAAAGGAGCTCCCAGCCACTGTCCAGGCAGGAAGGGACTTGGGAAATCACTGAATGACTCAACAGAACCTCCCAGCAAATGCTGTGCAATGTGGGATAAATTTAATAATAATAATATAAAAATTGGGGTGTGTCCTGCTGAGGCCAGGGAGGTTTAATTTTTGACTGCACAGTGTTTTCTCATTAATTCTGGTGCTCAAATTGTAAATTGTGCTGAAGAACTTGGAGGATGTAGAGAAGAGCTTCGAGTGTCAGTCAGGCTAATGAAACACCTGTGCATCTAAAAAAGAACTGAATAAGATAAACTGTTTGCCTACAAATAACTTCATTGGATCAAGGTTTGTTTGCTAAAGCCCCTTTAATGCAGGCCCAGCAAGGACCAGAACCTCCAGCAATGTCAGCACTGAAAACTGTGAAGAAAGCAACCAGGGAAAGTGACGGCTTTTCTATCTCAAAAAGTCCTCAAAATTTGAATTTTGCCCTATGGTGAGTCCAGACAAGGCAGTAACTGCTGCAGTTAAAGACTGAAATCCTTTGACTACAATATAGAAATCAGAGTGGTTCATTTGAAGGGATATTTTGCTCCTAAAGTTAAAAATATGTGGTAATTTTTGGATATTAGTGCTGTGATTAGAGACCTGATTTAATGGGTTAAATTACTGCCAAGTAATGAGAGGAACAGAGCCCCCAGAGGGGTCCTGGGAGAACTTGGAGGGGTTGAAGGGAAACTGCCCAAACTGTTTGCTGAGATGATTTAATTTCTCCCAATAACCAATAAACTGGTTTTACTCAGACTGGGAAGAGCTGATGGACATGAAAGAGGGCAAGAAACTGAGCAGCACTGAAGGAGATTGGATGCTAAATGAGAACCAAGAGTCACCGAAGTGAAGCCAAACTGAAACACAGCCCCTCTCCTCCCCTTGTCCTTCCCTGAGACCACCAGAAGGAGCAAGCTCTGCTGAAACTGCAATGTAAGAGAAATCTGCATTTAGGTCATTAATTGGATTAAGATTTTTAGCAGTTTTTTATCTACTCCTGACAATGACTTTTAGCTCAGGACTGCTTTGTCATTTTATACCATTTAATAACGTATTTCCAGAGGGAAAAAATTCAAATGCTGAAATGTTGTCAGACCTGAAGTAGATATACAAAAAATTATGGCTCAGGGCTGAAACTTAGAGAGAAATACAAAGTTCTCTGAATAGGAAACAATGGGGGAATAGAGGCTGCAATGGGCCAGTGTCAGTTATGCCAATTTCCTTTTCAAACTGTCTTGATTTTTTTGACTGACAAAATAATGCTGGAACCACGGGTGCTTAGTTTGGCCTTTCAGTACAAGCCCTTTTAAAGTTCAAAATTGAAAAATCCAAACAAAAAAACCCAACAAAACCAACAAAAACCACCACAACAAAAAATACCAACTAGTGCAGCTCTAGTTGTAGATAATCACAAGATCTGACTGTGACATCTTCACTGCATCTATTTTTTTACATTCTTTCCATGGGAAGACTGTTTAAAAAAATTATTAAAACTAACAAAAAAACCCCAAAACAAAATAAAAATAAAACTAACAAAAAAAAAAAACCCACAAGTTTTTTTGTAACCTGTGCTGGAGAAATTAATTTTTCTTTCCTGCTGCTGCCAGCAGTGGACCGTAGCTGTAATACACAGATTTTGGAGTAAAGGTATAAGAATTTTGAACTTTAAAAGGCTTTTTTTCTCCCAGCAGAGATGTCAGAGCCCATCGCAGATTCCTCCTGCTCCCCTGTCAGCAGAGAACACTGCCATCTGCAGAACAAAGGGGAGCTGTGTCACACCTGATGGCAGCAAGCTGCTGAAAATCCCGAATTCCGCAGGTGCCAAGGGACACATTTCCCAGGGCCGGTGTAATAGGCTCGGGGACAGCAGGGCATCACTTACAGGAGCAGCAGAGCTGTGATTTCCCTGATGGAGTGGCCTCAGCAGGGCAGCTGGGGCCAGGGATGCTGCATGCTCACAATAACTCTCCTTCTGAGGCTCTCAAGTGCCCTGGAAATGAACATGAGCCCTTGCAGCATAGAAATGAGGAACTTCAATTTCTGCTGAATCATTTTTCTATGTCCTGGAGGAGAATAGCTGTGACAGATGCACTGCAGGGAAAGAGCACCTGGAGTTCCATGCATATCAACAAGTTCCAGAACTGCTGGCCCTCCGTCTTTAGTATGATATAAAAGCTATCAACCCCCAAATCTCTCCTCTCCCAGCTCCTCCCAGCATTTTGGGGTGTAATTCATGGCCTGTTCCTTGGTTTGATGGGGTTTCTGTGCTGCTGCTCTTGGCACAGCTGCTGCACCCTTGGGCACCTCCTGGCCAGGGCTGATGCCCCATTTTGGGGGCAAACAAAACTCCCCCAGGAGGCTGTGACCTGCCCAAAACCCCAAATGAGATTTAGGAGTTTTCTTGGGGATCAGATTTATCACTGCACTGCCCATGGAATGAAGAGTTCTCAAGACAAAAGCTGTTGGGGGTAAAATGTCCCAACAGGACACGAAATGAGCCACACGCACTGAAATGTCCAAGGTAAAAAGGGAGCAGTTTATTTCTGAACTCTAATATTTATAGACTTTTAAAAGTGACTGTGGATTGGAGGGTGAAATTGCCACCTCTCTAACTACACTGGTCAAATTAATAGTCCATTAATTCTCTCTTCTTCCAGAAAGGAATGAAAACCAATCATTATTTACATGAAAAGTGCATGAGAAACTCCATTACAAAAATGTAAACCTGAGAAGGCTTAGAAGAACTTAGAAGAAGAGGGTGACAGTAAAACTTTATGTGGGAGGGAAAACTGAGGGAATGTTCTGGAAGGTGGCTGCACCTCAGGTCTGAGCATCAAGGCAGGGATTTCATCCTGCTCTGAAAGCAGAAATTTCCAGAAGTATCATGTCCAGGATGATATTTCCAGAAATATCATGTCCAGGATGACATTTCTCTGGAAGGAGAAGACAAAAAGGATTTCAGCTGGAATCCCAAGCCCAGTCAGGGATGCAAGGCTGCCTCTCATTTCTGAAGGCAGTTGCCATGGCTGAGGATGTGCATTGGATAATTGCAGCACCAATGGCTGCTGGCATTTGCACACACATTTATCCAATTAGGGTGTGCAATCAAAGTCATTTCATGCACAGATTAGCTGCACAATTGTGCATGCCTCCTGCACATGTAATTGTATGCCTAATTGGTCTGAAAGTCTTGTTCACAATGTGTGTCTTGATTTTTATTGTAATATGACATAAAAAACATTTGCAGAAATTCAAACTTTGTATAATGGTAGCATTTAGAAATAACTTCCAGTTCTCTTTATAGATTTCACAAAATAACCATTTCTCTGTGTGTTACCTGCAGGCAATATGAGCTTACAATCCACAAATTAATGACAGTTGAAAATTTAACTTTCTTTTCGATTTTTGATAATTTTGCCTTAATAAATCCTAAAATACCCTATAATTTTGTAGAAATAGGGCCACAAAATTGCACAGTTTTTGTTCCTTGTATGATACAGATAAAGAAAAATAATACTACAGTAGGAATCCTTGTGTGGGCACATTGTTAAAATATTGCCATGGTTTTATATTAAAAGAAAATGTATTGAGCAATATATTTAGTTCATATAAACATGAAAGCCCTATAGAAAAAAAATGTGCAATCAGTAAAGGCATAATTTCATTTGATGTAATAATCTAACATCTGGTGATGTGCCTGAACCAAGGCTTTGTTAAAAGTGAGTTTATTTGGTTTATAACCACATTTACTGAAATCACGGGGTTTTGTTCTTGTTTATAGCAAGGAAACCAAAAGCTTGAGAAGTGAGCCCCATTTATCTGCTTTTTCCTGATTTCTTTCGTTCTCCTTCTTCCCCCAGAGGTGAGTTCTGACCAGGCTGGGGAAGGGAAGCAGCTGCCCATGGGCAGGGACCCTTCCCTGTGCCCCAGGCCCTGTCCAGCCTGGCCTGGGGCACTCCGGGGATGGGGAATTGCCAAACCCTCCTGCTCTGGCTCTCTACTCCCAAATGAACCCTGAGCCACTGGAAATTCCCATGTCAGAGCCTCTTTGCTGCCTTAAGGATGGTGAGCAGCTCTCTCCCTCTCTCTCTTGCCCGTGCAAAGCCAAGAACCAAAGCCACAGGCAGGGCTGGGGTTGAGATTTTGGCTCCTCCTGGACCACAGCTGGACTGAGATTGCTCTCACTCTGTAAGGCATTCTTGCAGCACCCAGATAAAGTTTAGTTGCCGACCTTCTGTTGTCATTCACTTTTTAAATGGGACAAAGCAGGAACCCCCCCAGCCATCCAGAGGTGGAGTTTTGCTTATTTGGAGCAGAAAATCCCAACAAGAGCCGCCTCCATCTCTGCTGGGGAGTTTCTCTAAATGAACCATCTCCCTCCCCAGAAGGTACAGAGCAAATCCCATCTCTTTTTGCTCGGTGTTTAAAGTTCTTTGGATGTGCCTGTGCCAGCAAAAGCCAGGCTGCTCTCACTGCTACAGCTGAGAGCATTTAAAGCTGCATTTGGCCAAATTCTGGTTTTTTGTAGCCACTGGGCAGCAGCAGAACTGGGGGAGCTGGGGCTGAACCAAGGGGGCAGCTCGGAGCTGGGGCTGTCGTTCGTTCTCCTGGGTTTCTTTCTGCTCCCCAGGATTTTCCCAGGAAGGCACCAGCAGAGAGAGCTGTTCTCTCACTTTCCCACCGGCGGCCATTCTGACGTCACCCCTGGAAATCGGGTTTTGCACGGGATTTGATGAATTTCTGACTCCCCCAGAGCTTTGCACGTTTTGTGTCTGAAAACCAGAGTGCTGTAAATATCCAGGACACTCAGCATTTGCTCCGGGACTCAATTTGAACGTGTCTACTCAGACATTTGGAGGTTTTGTATACATTCAAAGGCAGAAATTCTGCTTGTGTAAATTCAAATAATCCCACCAAGACTGACTTTAAGACATATATTTTAATGAAAGTAATTTTAGCATGTTTTATGGATTTTGCTTATCTTGAAAAATGTGATGCTTGTGATTATTTTTTAATTTACTTTGGAAGGTCAGGGTAATTTTTAAAACATAATTCCAAATTCTGACATCCTTGCAGCTTCTTAGGGCTGGTTTCTGTGTACTCCTACAAATCAGGAGGTACTGAGCTGCAGTTCCTTGTCCTCTTTATTACTCTCCTGTTCTACTTCCTTTTTTATTTGCTGTCCCAACAATCCAGTACATCCTTTCCCTCCACCCTGCTCACTCTCTTCTCTCCAGTCTCCCTGCATTTTTCTGCTCGTGGTTTTTCCCTTTTGGACCTTCCTTGTTTCAGGGCTCAGTCCCTGCCCTCTGTGCCACTTCCCACCCACCAGGACCCTTGATTTTATATTTTATCTCCACTCCCATACCCAGCTCCTGCCCCTCTCTGCCCTCCCCTTGCCGCATTTCCCCAGAGCAGCTGAGGGAAGCAGCATCACCTTGGGGACAGGTGTGGCCTCAGTGCCCACAAATCCACGGGGACAGAGGCTCCCAGAGACCCCGTGGCAGTTTGTGAAAAGCCAAATATTCACAGGAGGCTGGAGCTGGAGGTGGCAGTGGCTGCAGCTGGATGAGATTTCCCTGTCAGCCAGAGGATGCAAACCAGGTCTGTGACAAAAAACCCATGGATCTGTCACCAAACCCATGGATCTGTCACCAAACCCATGGATCTGTCACACCAAACCCATGGATCTGTCACACCAAACCCATGGATCTGTCACTCCAAACCCATGGATCTGTCACACCAAACCCATGGATCTGTCACACCAAACCCATGGATCTGTCACCAAACCCATGGATCAGTCACCAAACTCATGGATCTTCACAGCAAATCCATGGATCAGTCACACCAAACCCATGGATCTTCACACCAAACCCATGGATCTGTCACCAAACCCATGGATCTGTCACACCAAACCCATGGATCTGTCACCAAACCCATGGATCTTCACACCAAACTCATGGATCTTCACAGCAAACCCATGGATCAGTCACACCAAACCCATGGATCTGTCACACCAAACCCATGGATCTGTCACCAAACCCGTGGATCTGTCACACCAAACCCATGGATCTGTCACAGCAAACCCATGGATCTGTCACAGCAAACCCATGGATCTGTCACCAAACTCATGGATCTGTCACAGCCAAACCCTACAGGGCTCTGATCCAGCCTCCCAGTGACCTCACTGGGAAAATGGGGGCAATTCTGCTGCCTTGGGATGGATTTGCTCAATGGCTGAGTCTTTGGAGCTTTGGGCTTTTGGCTCCTGTCCTGGAGCACCTGGCCCTGCTGAAGGTGCTGATGGGGCTGCTGTCCCTGGCCCTGCAGTCTCTGCCATGGCACTCAGGCTGCCCCAGCTGGGCACCCCAGTGTCACCATGGCCTCTGTGAAACCCAGGCCTTTGTTCAGGCATTTTTCTTTCAGTTAACTGGGAATTGTCAGATTTTCATCAGAAGTGTGAGAAGTGTCCACTGGTGGATGAAGGTGAAGGCTTTAGGAGCTGTGAGGTGAGTGAGTGGTACCAGGTGATGTAAAATGGGCACAAAATTTGAGACCCAGTAGTAAAACTTTGTCAGTAGCACAGAATTAGGTACCCACAATGAGTAACATAATGGGATTTTATGGATTATCAAATGATTACCTTTGTTCTTCTTCCTCAGAAGACAGAAACAAACTCTTTGTTAACCTGGCTTATTCTTCGTGCTCTGCTTGGTTTATATCCAAATTCCAGGGTGACATTTATTTTCATGTGTCTGTTCTTTCCTGTATGGAATCATAGAATCCCAGAATGGTTTGGGTTGGAAAGGACCTTAAAGCCCATCCAGAGCCACCCCTGCCATGGCAGGGACACCTTCCCCTGTCCCAGGGGGCTCCAAGCCCTGTCCAGCCTGGCCTGGGACACAAAGACATTTAGGACATATTCTTCCATTAATTTGGAGGTGTAAAAGTATGAAAACTATTGGCATATGGATGCAGTTTGTCTCTGTAGATTTAGAACAATGTAAAATCAGCATTTTTCCCAGTCTTCAGACACATTTTTAATTTATTCATGCTGTGTTGTTTCAGGATGGGGGTATTGATTCGTGCAGATACCTGAAGCAATGTTCCATCACTTTTCTCAAGAAAAAAAGTTCCAATTAAAGTATCTGCAGCATGGACAGAATAAATTATGCAATTTTTACTTAATTAGTGGTACATATTTATAGGCACATTAATAGAAAAGCGTCTACTGCTTCCTGGGACTTTTGCATTCACTTTAGTAAAAATCCAGAGTCAGTCATGCCAAGAGTGAATGTTTACTGCTTTAGAATGAACACTGCACTATTTTATCTTAAAAACCAGCAGAAAACCACCCATGATGCTGGTTGCTGACAGGTGAACAAGGGATATGAAATACCAGAAGTATATTCTCATGGAATTCTCATGTGCAGTTATTTAATTTATGTTTGTAGTTACTGTGTCTGTTTGTGTCAGGCCATGTAATTGCATTATACAGATCCACGTTCAGACACAATTTTATTTGCATCCAGAAAGAAAATGTCATTAGGGAAAATAATTTCAGATCACCTACTTTTGCATGTCTTGCTGGCACATAAGTGGCATTTGGCTGGCATAGAAAATCTGCTAATGAGCAGAGCAGCATCAAAGCTGGCATTAAAATCCACCCCCTAGAAGGAGTAGCAAGGCTTAAATGATGGAAACTGAACTGTTGGGGGTTGTCTAGTGTGTAATCAGTGAATTTATTTTTCATTTCTCTGATAGTTCTATGGAATCTAAAAATTGGTTGGTTTCTTAGAGAAAAGTTATCAAGAACTGAGATTTAACTGTGCCTCTCCCTAGTCCCTGATAAATGGGATTATGTGTGACTTTCAGTGCACTTCATTTTAGAAGATTTAGTGAGGACCATGATGTGAAATCATGGAGGAGTGAGCCCAAGAACAAATGCTCCCTGCCCAGGGGAGGCTTCTTGATCTCACAGCTTGTCAAGGAGAAAACCATCTTGTATTTGTGTGTGGCACCTGGTGTGGTCCTGAAGGACACCAGAACCATCAAATCTCCAGGAAATAAGCAGCTTGTGGCCAGCTGCTCCTTCTCCATTCCTGTGGTTGTGCCTGTGCTGTGAATTGCTCCAGCTGGAATTATCCTCAAATCCTCAAATTCATAACCTGACCAAGAGTGAGCACTGCACCAAAAAACCCTGCCCAGTTCAAAACAGCAAAGAAAAAAGTGATTACACCAATCCCCAGCATCAGCTGGGTGAGAATTGTGGAAGGGCCTGGCACAGGTTTGTTCCCCACGTCTGTCAGATCTGAGTGTGCCTTTATGATGTCAGCAGAACATGTCATTCAAGTGTTGATTTTTAGGGAGTAAACATTAGAAAGTGAACAGGCTTGCTACTTGCAAAGTGTGTTTGAATGACAGCTGTTCTGTTTTCCTAAATTTCAGCAAGCAAAGTAGCTTGAAGTGTTCAGGAGCTAAATCTGTCAACTTTCTGATACAAAGGAAATTTTGTGGGGTTGGAGCACTGACAGAAGTGGGGGTGGAAGCGCAGTGACAGAACAAAAATCAGAAATAAATACAGCTTTACTTTGCACTTTAATTTACATTCTTGCCATATTTTAGAGCCCAAAGCAGACACACTTTAGGCCCCAGCTAGTGAAAACTATTTCTGAAGGGCTGTGGGTGTTTGTAACCTCCCTTGCCCTGGACATCCAGGGACAGCCAGAGCCAGGGCAGGGCTGGGAATGTGAGGCTGAGCTGGGATCCTCAGGGGGCCCAGCCAGACCCTCCCCTGCACTTGCCATGGCTTTATCACACCTGGCAATAAATGATAATAATGACACAACCCCTCACCACTCTCAAACTCTCAGGATCTGCTCCATGGTTAGAAATTAATAAAGCTTTGGGTCTCGTGTCTTTGTTTCTGCAGCTGCTGCTACTGGAAGCTCTCTGTGTGCAGATTTTATTCAAATACTCCTTTTCTTTTGATGTCTCTGTCAGCATTTGAAGTTGACAGATATTTATCACAGAGTGCTCCCTGCTTTCCCCAGTGCATACCCCATGGCCCTCTTGCTTAATGCTGAACTGGCAGAGATGCTGGCAACACCAGGCACACAGAATAATGGAATAATGACTTGGGCTGGCTGCTCAGCCTAAAGCTTGGGCTATTTTGGTTGAGATATTTTTTTTGTTTCTTCTTTTTTTTTTTTTTGTTTGTTTGTTTGGTCAGGGCTTTTTGGGGGTTTTTTTGTTTGTTTTTTGGTTTTTGTTTTGTTTTGGTTTGGTTTTTTGGGTTTTTTTTTGTTGTTTTGTTTTGTTTTGGGGTGGGGTTTTTTTGCTTTTTTTTATTTTGGTTTGGGTTTTTTTGGGTTTTTTTTTGGTTTGTTTTGGTTTTTTTTTTCTCTGCAAAAGGTAATTGGGTGTTACCCCCCAAAAATCCTCTCAGTGTGGAAGCAGCTTCTGAGTTAGCAGAGCTAGGCTGGCAAAGTGGGTTTGATACTTGCTGAGCATTCAATGATACATCCTGGAGGCCCTGAGTGAGGCAAAGAAGTAGTTTAATTCCTAGTTCTCAGTGTATTTCTCCTGCTGGTAGGTTACTCACTTGAAAAGTGGCCATATTTTACTGTCAGTGCCATTGGAAAAGAAATAGTGCTGGTTTCAGTATAAATGAGAGAGAAGTGTTACCATAAGACAAATTTTTGACGAGTGTTCTTCTGTTGGTACAGATGGCATCTGTGTATTTTTATCACTATAAATCACTCACAGTTGGAGTCATGCTTAGTCCAATATCTTGCTTTATGTTTATTGACATAATCACAGTTTTAGAGATGATATTAATCACTCAGTTCTTTGGAAACATTTGGATTGGTAGATGAAAAAACATATTTATTTTGAGAAAGCAAATGGTACAATTAATTTTTGCATATTTGTACATTTACAAATAACAAACAAACTATATTGCAAAGCAGTGAATTAGTGCATTGAAACATTGATTTGTAAGCCTTGTTTTCCTCCTACAACCCACTGCAGGTGTGTGATAAATCAGAAATCAGGACTTCTGCACTACCAGGGAATGCACTGGGGAGAGTTACCTGCATTTAAATGCAAACTGTATTTTTGCAGTTTTCCCCAAAAGTCCCAGCATGCTGGTAAGATTCCTCAAGAAGCCTTGAATTTGTTTTTTATAATGCTGTAATTTCTTTTTCCTGCTGACCACAGCAGCACGAGCTGCTCCCAGCTGGGAGGGGATGGTGGGAGGATTACACAGAGGGCTTGGATCAAACCAGCTTTTTCCTTCCCTTCTTTTGGGGTTTGCTGCTGCCTTGTTTGGCTGGGAGCAGAACCAGAGCAGTTCCTGCTGCCCTGCCCAGGTCAGCCCTGCCAGGGTGGGAGCTGTGCCAGGGGCACAGGGGCAGAGCAGGGCCGTGGGCAGCAGGGATTGTCTGGATGGTGCCACCACATCCCCATGGCAGGGCTGGAGTCCCTGCAGGGGCTGCTGGAAATGCCCAGCACAGCCCCAAGGAGCTCTGGGCTCTGCCCCCCGGCCCTGCAGAAGGAGCTTTAAAGCTCCCTCCAGGCTTTGCAAACAGCAGCCTGAAGGAAAACAAGAACAATGATTTCTTCATTTTCTCAATGAACACCATTTCGTTTGTCCCCTGCTTTGCACAGGCTGTGGGAGGGAAGCTGGCCTCATGCACAGCAGATGTGGGGTGATGCCAGCTGCTTGTACAACCCTTGAGCTGATCAAGATAGACAACTTCTTATTCACAGGTTTTTCACAATTAATGCAGTTTTCCTCTTCTGAACCTCAGCAATTACCCAGTTGAATTAACTCTGAAAGAATGGTATTCAAACTATGAATTACTTAAATTCAGCTAAGATGTAGCCAGATAATTTTGCACCAGTAACATTCATTGAAAACTATAAGAAAATGTGTGTTTCTATAGGCAGACACACCCAACCCAACCAGTTTCAAATTTGTACACACTTGCATTAGCAAATTGAAGCTTGCTTTGCTCAACTGAAGCATGAGTCATAAAGATATCAAAGAAAATAGCATCCAAAATTCTACCTGAAGAGTAACACATAATTAAAAAATTGGTTGACTCAAAGGAGCAGCCGTGTTCATAAGCAGAATTATCTTCAATGACCTTGTCTCTATCTAAATGTGCCTCCACACAAAGGGGCAGCACTCACTGTCCCTGGGAGCCCTCCCAGCACAATCATTCCAAGGAGTCAGGAGAGCTCTGGCACTGCTGAGCTGCTGGAATGTGGGATTTGTCTCTGGTTCTGGTTCTTGTAGCATTTTATCATCTCTGGTTTAGTGTTGATGACTCGGGGTGGACCAGGAGGACGCAGCATTTGTGTTCCTGGTATGAAATCCAGTAAGAAACAGTTCCCTGTCTTCTCTGGATCAGTGAAATTCAGTTGTCCCTGTAAAGGAGAAGGGGAAAAATCTTAATTTCTGTTTTTCTGAGGGGAATAATTCCATTAATTCCAGGGCAGTTACTGTGTATTTGCTGCCCTGTGACTGAGGCCACCCTGTGCCCCCCCAAATCTGGGAGCTCTCAGAAAGAAGCTGTGAGAGGATCATGCTCTGGAGGCTGTAAGGGGGAGAAAGGAATATTGCAGAAAATGATTTGCCTAATCTATTCTATAAATCCATATGCACACATCCATACATTTATATTTAGGTATTTACACATCATAGCAAAAGGGACATCAAAAGTTCCCCAGCTGAAGCTGCTGGGATGAGCTGGATCAGCCTTGCCTGGAGCCCCTGGCGTGAGAAGGGATTGTTCACTGCAGGGACCTGGAATTCTGCAGCACAGGGCAGGCAGGAGGTGGGGATGGTTCACCTTGGATAACCCAAGGTTCATAACAGACCCAGGGAGGAAAAAGCCTGATCCCAAACAAACACATTTCCTGTCAGCTGAGAATCTTCACGTGATGGTGCTGGCACACTCAGGTAGTGGGGTTTGGTGTAGGAATGGCTTATAATAATTAATATATTGAGGTGTTGATCATGTTTAGAAGAAGCCCAGTATTAACCATGTCTGTAAACAGAAATTCCTGCCATAATTGGGTGTATTTGCAATTAAGTAACATTCTCTAGTGGAAATGACATGCATTATAGCTCCTGTATTGATTCTTATGTCATTAATATTATATACCAGACAGACTTCCTTCAAAGGAACACCAGGGAGATGTAGAAAACCTTAATTTTAAAAAACAATGAGGTCTACAGTGGAGTCACTTTTCTGACTAAAACACTGTGTAGCTTTGTGTACCTGCAGGGAGCTGGGAAGGAAGAGCTGGAGCTGTAAGAGCTCAGAACTGAGGTATTAAAGTGCAATTCTTTAGGAATTTCCCTGTGGGAGGTTAAATGTCAGATATGTCTGTAATGCCCTGACAACCCCAGTGACCTCAGGAAGGTCTTCATTTCTTTATTTATTTCCTCCTTCCACTGTGTCAGAGGTACCAGCAGGTGGTAACTTCTTATATAATCTTTAATAGCATCATGGTGCAATAGAAAACACAAACACAATGGGAACCCCATATCAAAATATTGTGGAATTATTCCTTGCTCTTGATTATGAGGATAGAGCAACACTAAACCAACACAATAATATTTAATTCACGTGTGAAAAGTGATTTCTGGAGTTACCACCTGGGAATTGTCAGATATGAGAGAGCAGAAGTTGCTTCCCCACATGTGCAGGAATGCCCTTGGTGAGTTGATAAGGCAGATTGTGCAATTTTCCAATCAAATTTTGTAAGATTGTTGCTGCAAGATTTCTGCCATCTGCACCTCATTTCAGTGAGACCAGCTGTGCTGGGGGTCCTTTGGCCACATCCATTTCATAACTACAAAATTCATCTTTTAGGCTTGGATTTCACTCCAAATAAAATTTGTAAAGAAAGAAAAAATGTAAAGAGCAAAGAGCACCACGAGCCCCTGCCCTGCACTTTGGATGCAATGGTTTCCATGTCATCTTCTCCCTCTGTTAATGGGAATGAAAATCCAAAAATACCAGCAGGACCCCTTCTGTCTGAGTTGTGGTGCTGTACAGAGAGCAACAGGTTGGACAGTGGCATTAAGCTAAAGATTAGATAGTATTGAAGCAAGATTTTATAGATCTGTCTCAGATATCACATATGAAAGAGGCATTTAGTAGATGGGATTAAAAGTATTTATAAGTATTAAGATGATTTGAAAATGCTCCTTGATAACTTGCTGCCTTGATGCAGACTGAATGAACAGAAATTTACTGGCATGTATTTACAGTTTTTATTGAGCAAATACTTGTTTAGATGCTTGGTGTCAGAAAAATATAAAATATTGGCTATGAAAAGGTATTAAGGTATGTATGTGAAGTACATCAAAATAATTCAAATAATTAAACCTTGCAGCTCCACTCTTCTGTTTAACTAAAATATTATTTCTACAAAGATTTTTCCCCTTACAGGTAGTAAGACTGTCCTAATTATTTATCTTGACACAGTATTTAGATCAAAGCCTGTACCAATCTATTGTTTGCTGGGATTAGAAGCAGTTTTTACAGTTTATGTTTGTGTACACAGGCTCAGCTGCATGAAGCTCTGTTGGCAGGCGAGGACCATGATTGTTCCTGCATCTTCTTTGTGGTTTTTGACAAGTATTTTCAAATGCAAATACCTGACATGAACTAATCTTGGCCTAATCTTCAGCCTGGTGCCCTGACATCCCTGCTGCTTTGGGGAGAATTTGGTAGTTGTGAATGTTCTTTAACTGGCTTGGAATGTTATACATTGAAATATTATATATTGGCCATCTCAAAAATGCAACCTGTGTTCTTTTAGCTTCCCTGGCATTAGCTGCTGAAGAAAGGGAGTTTATCAGATGGAATAGTTAATCCAGGGACTGGCTCATGTGTTTGATAATGCAGTGGCTGTGGACAGGTTGCAGCTTGTCTGTAATTAGAGATCATATAAACACATTACAGCAGGAGTTTCTATAGGCACAGTTCCAGGAACAATCTGGGCTTGTTCTAAATAACAAATATAGCACCAGTGCAAAGTGTGGGAATGGGCACATAACATCCATAAGAATGCTCCTGCTGGTTGGACTCCCAGTTGGCTGCCATGTGCATGAGAACACAAGGAAAAAATCAGTTAATTGGGGAGTGTTAGGAAGCAGCTGGAAGTAATTGTTTTGCCAGATTAGTAGTCTTGATGATATGACCAAGTTCACAAGAAAATTCCTTACTGTCACTGTTTGGCACAAATATGTGATATAAAGGGAGGTTGATTGGCTGTTCTTTAAAATAATTGAAAAAAAACATCTTTTTGTGTGTGTGGAGGCACCTCCTTGCTAGCAGGCAGTGCTCCTGAGGGACGTGTCAGGGGAGGGATGGAATGTTTGCAGAACATGCAGGAGCATTTTTGGGTGGTTCCATGGACCAAGCTGGGAGACACCTGTGGCTGCTCATGACTGCATTCCTCCCTTTGTCCCAGGGGGAATTTTCTCCCTGCCAGGGTGGCTCAGGAATCCAGGCACTGGCTGGCATTGTGTCCCTGCATTCAAAACTGATGATTCCTCCTCATTCTCCTCCTCCACTCCTGTTTCCATCCTTGTGAAACGTGGCTGGAACATAACGGGCACCTCCTTTTCCAGGAGCTCCTCCTCACAGCCTGGGAAGGTTTTCCCAACCAGCAACAAGAACTTCCCTGGTGGTTTTGGTGCTTCTTGGAAGTGGCTCACTCAAAACCAAACAAGCAAAACCTCACAACAAAAGAAATTTGCCTCAAATTACCAGCTGTAAGAATTGCCTAAGCTGTAAGAATGGGAATGCACAAGGAAAAGGTACAAAACCTGCAGGAAGAACTGAGGTCCATTGACTCATCCTTTATTTTTCACCCTAAATATTTCAAAACATGCACTTTTTTTTTTTTGGTGGATTTTTTGTTTGGTTGATTTTTAGGAGTTTTATGGTGTTCTTTTTTTTTTGTTTGTTTGTTTGTTTTTTTAATTTTTGACTTTTTGACATTTCTGTCATATTTCATTGTTTCCATATTTTCTCCCAAGGCCTGGAGGATAAGGTTTAAAACACCCATTTATTGAAGGACACTTTGTGTATTCCTGTGCAACAGAAGAAAGGAATGGATAGATCCAATCCAGTTCCTTATGTGGGAAAGGAAAGTGGTGTAAAAATCAGAGAATAAAAGTCAAGAATCCTATTTGGGGTCTGCAGCTGCAATAGTATTCATGCCCTTTGATCAATCATTTGCCAACCCTTTACTTGGCCTGCCCCCTATAATACAGTGCAAAATTACAATTTTTCATTAATGTGCCCTGACTAAAAAGAAAAAAAATAATTTCACATCCTTATAGGGATAAATAGGTCCAATATCATGGCAGAGGACAGCTGTTGTTTCATTTGGTGAGTAGGAACCATGGGATTCTTTGCAAAAATTCTCATTAAAGAATGAAATTTATCAGGATACATTCCAGGAAAGTATTTTGGACAGTACTGACACTCTGGAATGAATTGTCTGTAAGAACTTTTAGAGATACTGGGCATGGGATCTCAGCTTGTTCTCATAATAACTTTGGTGATGATGCTTATCACTCTTATAACTATTATTATTTTTATATAGCTGATTAAATGTCATAACACTTGGCAATTAATGTCCTATTTAATTACAATAGAGGGACAGCTGTGAGGTGTAGTGATGACTGGCCTTTATTTCACCACCTTTGAAGTTTAACTCCACCCTACAAAGCACCTTATTCCTGAATTATACCCACAATTCTCTCTCTAAATCCTTGCACAAGACTGAAGATTGTTGCCATCAACTCAAAACAACACTAAGGTAACAAACCCAAATTTTCTGGGTCTGAGCCACTGTGAAGTTGCCTTGTCACTTATCTTTCCCAATGCACTGGGCTCAGATGATTCTGAAATTCATCTCTGCTCTAGTCTAGAAAGAGAAGTTGCACAGCTTGGTCCATTCTGTTGTTCTAGTGTTACCAGACTATAAACATTTGAATTATTAAGTGAAATTGCATGCAAATATTTTATTAAAAGTAGCCATATCACTTATGAGAATTATTATTTTATTTTGTAAATGTTCTATGCTTCCCTCTATAAATACCTTTCTGGGACTTTCTGCCAGCTCACTCACTTTCCCTTTGTATTCTGTTCAGCCATTGGCTCAATGAGGAGTGACAAAGCTACTCCAAATTCAAGATTTCTTTTCAAATGTTGTTCATATTTTAAGAGTCCCAGAACCAGGCAACTTCCAGCAATTGTAACACAAAATCAATCTCAGTGAGAGAAGGAAGGTACAGGACATAAATTGTAATTGATGACTGGGAAAATTTAGGGAAAAAGTCAAAGATTCTCAACATTATATTTTATTGTTTGTCTACAAACACCACACAGAGTAAAATCTGCCATCATTGCAATGATGCTGTGGGTTTGAAGTACAATGCAGGATTATTACACACACAGATTCGAGGTAATCAACTCTGTGTCCTGCAACAAAATCCTGAAATAATTATACAAGTAATTATGACAATTAGTTTGCAGAGCAGCTGTGGCTGCCCCTGGATCCCTGGCAGTGCCCAAGGCCAGGCTGGACAGGGCTGGGAGCAGCCAGGGACAGTGGGAGGTGTCCCTGCCATGGCAGGGGTGGCACTGGATGGGCTTTGGGGCCCCTCCAACCAAACCATCCTGGGATTCTGTGAAGGTTTTGGGTGCTAAATCTGCACTGAAATGTCAATTTTGGATGCTAAATCTGTTCTGAAATGTCCTGCTCTTACCCACCTTCAGACTCAGGCTGGGTGATTCTCTGCTTTAAAGATGTGATGAGGCTCCTGCTGGTTCCTGGTTTGACATCCCCAGGAAGGTCTGTGCTGCAGGAAGGGAACATCCAGGGAACCAGAACACCCTGCCTGCAATCAGCTCTCAAACACCCTGCCTGGCCTGAGGGCACTTTGTAACTCCTTGGCCAAACCCAAACACCTTCCAGGCTAAGTGAAGAGATTTGGGGACTCTTTGGAGTAGTTTTACAACCCCTGACTAATTCTAACTGTGTGTCTTTGGTTTGCCCAGAGAGGGAGAGCCTGCCAAGAGAGCTGATTTCTCCTTCTGTCAGGTACTTCCAGAGAGTCTCTTTTGCTTTGAGTTTTTTTTCAGTGGAAATGTCTTTGAGATTATTAAATGAGATATCTTACAGTCTTTAGCCTGTGAAAGGAAATAGCATTTTCCCCTCTGCTCACCACAAGCAGCTCTATAAATAATGGTCTTGAGAGGCAGCAAGGGAAATTTAAAGATAATCTCAAGGAAACTGATGACAACAGTTAAGGCATGGAGTGGATGGCCCACAGAGGTTCTGCTGTTGCCAGAAAGGGACTGACAAACTGGAAGATGCATTTAGGTGGAGCTGATCCCTCAAGATCCTTCCACCTTGCACTGTGAATTAGTCAGGAACAGAAATGAAAAGTGCCTTGTTCCTTTTCAGCCTCAGAGGTTCCTTTCCTTGTCAAGGCAGGAGTTATGACCCTGACTTGCTTTTACTCTCTTGGCTTATTGGTTTATTACAGTTCAGTTTGTGTGGCTTGGAGAAGCAGATTTAGCAATTGTACATGGCAGAGATTGTCGTGGTGTTTGTAGTTCTTGCTCTTTCGCTTTTTCCCAAGACTGACATAGAATCTTTACAATAAAAGTGAAATTATAACAGTCATTCTTACAGGCTTGAGCTGTCACATCCATAAAAATACACCAACAAATATAAGTCCACACAGATATGTAAAAGGACAAAGAAGACACCAGGATGTTGGTGGAAAAAAACCCCCAAAGTGTTGTCTCTAATACTGCATTTAAATAACTGTCATGGGCAAATTCAGAGTTTGTCATTTCAGAAATTTTCATTTTCAGAAATTTTCTAATTGGTGAAGGCAGGAGAGTTTTTCCAAGTGGAAAGGTGTTTAATTCCCTGGGATGGGGAGTGATGGTTAAGCTCATTTGACAGAGAGCTCTCTCGCGTTTGAATCCGAGAATGAAATTCTTCGCACGTGTTTATGCATTGGGTGAAATCAGAGGTCTTTGTACTGTGTTTACTGAACAGCTTTTATGAGATATAAATACCAGCACATTCTGGTGGGTTTCTAACAAACAGAATGGTCTGCTCAGTCCCAATATGGTCCTGTGTTAGAGCAGATTGGATGGTACCCTTCGATGATGGGAAATGCATTTCAATTCCATCCAATGGCATGGATGGCTTATAAATTTAGAGAGGCTGTGGGTGTAGAGAAGCTGATTGTATAGCATTATTCATTACGTGCCTTAGATCAAGTTTTGGCTCCTATTCTGTTCAATGATTGCACATTAGCATTCTTCTTGATCTTTGGTGCGTGACGCTTCCTGCAGAACTGGTTTGAGCCTGTCCTCCTGCTTGAAGAATATTCTTTCTTCTGCTCCTGTCATTAGAAAAACTTATTATTGATAGTTGATGATTTTCCAGAACTCTTCGCAGTTCCTAAAGCTACAGGCTGGATACTCCCAGCCCAGTCATGTCTGTGGAGCAGCACTGAGGGGTGGATGGATGAGGGGTGCTGGATCATTTAGGAAAAGCTCCTGGGGTCACCTTCGACTTTGGCCACAGGTAGAAGGTTCTGTGTCTTTCTGACTGATCACTTGGGTTGGCAGCTGACTTGCAATTAAAATAATGAGGTAATTATTGAGTCCTGGGAGTGATAGTCTAAATTGCACTGACCACAGAATTAGCAGTTTGTGAATTAGTAGCTTGTGAGGAACAAAGTTGTCTCTCTTCACTCTCACTGTCTATAAAGCACATGCTTCTTTCACACTGAGTTTATTTTAGCCCCATGCTCTGTGGTGTAAAATGCTTTGTGGATAATCTTCCTTAGAGACAGAGAAATTGGGCTGCAGGGAACAGAGGAACGTCTTTTCTGATAGTTACTTGGTGGTTTGTTATTACTATTGTACTACAAGATTTTTACAAATAGCTTTAAGAGCTGATAAGTGAACAAAGCCAGGTATGGCACAGACCATCCCCAAGGGCAGACATAGTGTCTGAAACATGCCACCTCTTATTTATCCTTCTGGTGTTAACTTAGAAAAAGAATTCCAATATTCGTATCTTAAAATAACACATCCTGTTTTTCAGATGGTCTGAAAGCATGGAAGGGCAATGCCTGCCCTGCACAGGAAGCAAACATGTCCCAAGTTGATTATCTACAGCCACGTCTCAAGTAAGGACCATTCTCACTTCCAGATATTCCCAAATATCTCATGTTGCCTTAAGGATTCTATGCAAACAGGGCAGTCTTAAATCAGCCTCCTTTAGCCGCAAGTTTTTAAGCCTCTCCTAATTTGTCTTAAAGCCTGAACCTGTTTATGGCTGAAGAAACTACTTGTTCCCTGGCCCAAGAGCAGCCCAGAGTAGGGAAGTGGGTGCTGCTGAATATTCTGAGGTGTTTCTCTGCTTTGAGAGGGTCAGGGACTGAAGTGACTCCGCTCTGGTGCAGACCTTGCTGCAAATTCCAGCTGCTTTCAGCCATGCACAGGCCTGGGGACACCTCCTCACCTTTTCAGCACTGCTCCAAACACCAGGATGGAGAGAACAAGGGTCTGACATCTCAAGAGAAGCAGCTTAACTCCTGGCTAATAACAAAATAATTTATCTCAAGAGTAACTGAGATGGAAAATGTGTATTTTTGAACACAAAGTGTGCTTCAGGCAGAATGGAGCTGATGCTTCACAACAAGCTCCAGAAGGTGCAAACTGCCTGAGCAGTTTGGAGGAAGGGGTTTTGTTTTTCCATTGTTTCAGGACAAAAGAAACTGAGAGTTAAAGCTGAATCTTTAGAACTGAACCAATGCAGCAATAGCACATCAGGCAGAGAGAGGATTCTTTAATGTCTCTGTGGTGGTGAGCTTCCTTTTTAGCCTGTGTGTACCTGACAAATTATGCAAGTGAAAGCTTTTCTTGACAAATATAATAATTCACAGATTAAAATAAAGGAGTAAAAGAGTAGTAAATACAGTAACAATAGTAAAAGAACAATTATGTGTGAACCAGACAGCAGAAAGCAGAGCAGGAAAGGTGAAGTATTAGACTGTGTGCATGAGGTAATGTAGAAAACACAATCTGGTGGCATCTTAGTGAAATGGAAAAAAAGTGTAAGGAGAAAGTAAATAATGTGATACAAAAATAAAAGCACCAGCTAATGTGGATTGCAATGGCACATGGAGTGTTGGTGTTGTGCACATGTGGACTCACATAGCTGGGTAAATCACCAGCAGTCCCACGACAGGGATCCCCTCCTAGGGCTGCAGCCAGTGCCCAGGGATGACTGGAAACCACTCATTTGCTCATTTGCTAAGCTCTGTAAATGAGGAAACAGGAGGCAATTAGTGAAAGCCAGGACTCTTTAATCTCTCACTGCTCCATGGACTTTGTTCTTGCTTTGGAGCTTTATACAGACTGTGTGAGTGTAAAGACCTACCTGGGAGGAAGGTGCAAAGTATAAATAACCTTGTTCATTATAAACCAGTAACCCTCCATATCCATAGGGTGTTTGAAAACATCATTTACATCCCAACTGCATGTGGCTGTCTGATCCAGCAGGGAATTTACAGCAGCTGATAAAAGAGTAATCTGATGGAGTGGTTAGAACTAGGAAGTGCTTTGAGTCAGTGGCAATAATCCCCAAAATGCTGAGCTGTGTGTTACCCCCCTGTGCTCCAACATGATTCCTGAGGTGTTAATCAGGGTGAGATACAGAAGGAAAAAAACTTGCTTCCT
The DNA here is from genome assembly GCF_051311805.1 of Agelaius phoeniceus. NCBI lineage: Eukaryota > Metazoa > Chordata > Aves > Passeriformes > Icteridae > Agelaius > Agelaius phoeniceus. The sequence goes on along the minus strand of NC_135278.1, from coordinate 16,768,611 downwards.
AAAACTTTTGTGCTTCCTAAAACTGGGTGCATTTTGCTGGCTCCAGGCAGTGACTGGTTTTGCCAGCAGCATTGTACAGGGTCAGCTTTACTGGGGTACAATTAATTATTTTATTCTAGTTTGGGGGCAAAACAGTTGCTGTGCTGGCAGAGTAAAGCAAGTCAGAGACCAGACAGTGGAGCTGTGTCAAAATAAAAATTCCTTCCTCAAAAAATCCAGCAGTTGTGGGTTTAAACTGCAACTGTTCTAATTGTGAAATCAAAAACAAAATCAAAATACACATTTGACTGGAATGTTTGGATTTTGACTGTTTTCCAACTCGAAACACAAATAAAGAGTAGTTATAAAATTAAGTGCAACAGCACACGCTGTCCCTATCAGCACAAGGATCTCACTTTTGGAAGCATAAGTTAGAACTTGTCAGGTGGCTTGTGGGCTTAAAAAAAAAATCCAAACCACCGAAAATCGTGGAACACAATCAGGAAAGCAGATATTCATCACTTTACATAAGGCTCCTATCTGAATTCTTTCTTGTGCTAAAAGGTTTTATAAGATAACGAGAACTTTTATGCTCAAATGGGTGACAAAAGCCATAAAGCCTCCCAGAAAATGGAAGTTCTCATAAACAAAACACCAAGTCCCATTTAGAGGTCTGCTTCATGTTTACACTGCCAAGTTGCTGATGGTGCATAAAGTTGTTCTCTTAATAATGAGTTGGGTAGAGGAACGCCCAGCATCCCAAAATGTGTTACCTCCTCAGAGATCTGCATTTTAATCAGCTGATGAAACAGATGTGGGAGGATTGTCAGGAGCTCTGGTTCTGAAATCCCAGAGAAGCAACTATAGATTTTATACATTTTTATAGAAAAAAAAAATTCTTGCTTTCTACCTGCCTGGTAATAGACAGGTCAGAAATGGAAGCTTTCTCAGAAGTGGGAAAGGCTCAAAATGAATAATTTTTTTCAAAAATAAATTCTGCACAATGTTTTACCTCAGCCAAAACCCAAAAGTCTGCTAAATGCAAACATAACCTGGACACTTTTCTGTGTTGCATTAAGACAAACAGCATAACTCTGTACTCACAGGAAATTGAAATTTTGGGCGTAAATTATAGGAATTTATCAAAACTTAGGTCACACCAAGAGAGAGAAACTGTGAAAAAAACCCTAATTTCATGACAGAAAGATACATATTATAATATCTACTATATATAGCCAAATAATAGGATGTAGAAGAGAAGCTCTGTAGGTCCCAGCATGGACAAGGCATTTCAGCCAGCCTCTGGCTGCCACAACAGCAGCAGTAGTGTGTAGCTAAAATCCAGTAGTTACTAATGGTCTAGAAGTAGAAGCAGGTTAAGATATCCCTATTCCAGTTTCCATGCCCAGATTCCTCAGATATTCAGATGTTTTGTTCCTGTGATACACAATGACCAAAGAACTGTTCAGTACACTTGTTATTTAAAATTCCCATCATCCTTCATCCTCAGCCATAGAAATTTCATAGCAGTTGAATAATGGAAATGATGATGCATCAGAAATTAGTATATCTTAAGGCATTCTTTCATCTTGAGATGTTTCTGGGTAGAAAATAGAAAAACAGTTTCTAAAATCTATAGCAGATTGTATTTGTGAATGTTAAGAACTTACTCCCTCACTTTTAATAGTTTTATATTTTAGACACTTTTCTCTCCTACTTGCTTAATGATTTCAGATTTTCTTTAAAGACAGACCAGCTGTTTCTAAAACACATTTTTAGTCATGTACAAGTAACAGCAAAGATAAACCCCCACATCCCTGCATTGTTCTCCCCAAAAACACAAGGTACCAACACTTATTTTAGTGTGCCACAAGCACAGCTCCTTTATCTCCTCTAATAAGGAGCACTGCTCCTCAGGCAGTCTGTCCAGGAGAGGAAAATGCAAATAATGCAAATTGTTGCTTTGGAATTGAACAGGTTTCCTGCTCTTTGGTCATAATGAATGTAATATCTTTCCCTGGCATGGAGCTGAGCAGTGTTTAACTCCCAGATCAGCTGCTCCCTGTGTTCCCCATGTCTGCAGGGCCTTTCCTTTATCAGCTCCCTTCCAGCACCCCTGAACTGGAAATTTCAGCTGGCAGCCAAACACAGACTTCACTGCTGGGGCTCACAGCACTTTTGCAGTGTCAGGATAAAGTTTAGCATCTTCTTTTTGTTTTCTACTAAGCCTTAATTTGTTATATTTATCATGCAATGTTATGTTCTGAAGGGTTTTTTTTTTGCAATTGATATTTGGTAAATGATAACTGGCAGTGTTTCATTCAGCTGAGGTATTTACTCCTTAGCATGCTGAAAAAGGTCTTTAATGGGTAGCAGGAAAGTTGTTCAATGAGGGTTTTTTTTGCTTGATCACCCATCTCCTGCATAGTATTAATTATCTGAAACAAAGTAAAGTGACTGTTAAATAACCTCAGCAATTCAAACAGGAAAATGGTCAGAACAAAGGAGTGACTTCTGCTTCAGGGTAAGTGCAGCACTGTATTGTTTCATTTCATACCATGAAATACAATCTTTTGAGTAGTTGAAAATACTGAGAGCCATCACAAACCCAGTATTCTTATAAGACAATGTCATTTATTCTGTTTTGGTACTTTATGTACTGCTGTTGTACTCTAATACAAAGATGATTTTTTCCTCTCTGGTGGCACAGCAAAAGTAGAAGTGTATTTGCATGCTCCTTAACAGTTTTAGATTATAAAGCATCCTAGCTACTAATCAATAAATGCAATTTTAAAATCGAGATTTTTTTTTCATATTCCAAGGATTTCCATTTATTTTTGAAGTGTATAAACTACAACTGATATCACAATTTATTATAAGGAACATGTTAATGGGATAAGAGAGCTTTCCTTCACTCTTTATGGTCTGATCATGAGCTAGTGCCAGCAAGGTAAATGAGTCTTTAAACCATACCCTAAACTCTGTTCAACCCCTTCTGCTCACTGAATTTTCTTACCACTGAATGTAAAAGGAGAATTATAATTCCAAAATCACACAAGAAGCATTTCAGATCCAACCCTGCTAGTTATGCATCACAAGGCACCTTGTTAAAACACATTTCTAAATGCAACATAAAACGATTCAGCAGATAAAAAGTCATTGTGGGTGAGCACACAGCAATGTTGTTGCAGGGAACAGTGGGAATGATGGGCTCTGAGCAGCCCCTGCTGCTGCAGTGGGGCTGGAGTGCTGTCCTGAACAACTCAAGGTGTTTCACCTCATGTGCTTTTTTGTTTTCTTCCTGTGGGAAGCAGAGCCTGTTGTCATTGCAGAGCCACGAACCACAAGGGCAGAGGGTCAGGCAGCACCAAAGCCAAGCTGCCATCCTTGCTCTCAGCATTCTGTACCCCAAAATTGCTGTGGAGAGGAGGCAGATGGGGCTGCAGGTGCTGCAGAGCCAACACTCCAGCACTCCTTAGGTGCTCCCAGCCAGACTTTGCTCAGTGCTCATCTGTTGTTTCCCATCCCCATTCACCTCCTGCTGCTCCTCTAAATCCCCTCTGCCCCAGCCTGGGCCCCAGAGAGCAGAACCTGCTGGTGCCAGGCACAGCCACAAAGCCTGACCTGCATCAAGTGGGCTCTGACCCTCCTGAGTCGTTTCTGCTACAAACACACCCAGAACAGAGCTCAGCTTTCAGAAGCCAGTGATGTACTTGTGATTTGAACAGCCAGTCCTAGACATCTGCTCTCTTCTCTGAAAATGCCTCATCTTCATGGCAATCCCTGGTGCTTTAGCTGGTCCAAAGCAGAGCCCTGCAGCCAGGCTGTGCCAGCCTTTGGAAGGAGGACAGGGACACCTTGCCTTGATTCCCTCTGCCAGGGGCTGCCCCCCCATCAGCACAGCCTGGCCCTGAGGGAAACAGGAGCAAAGTGGGGACACTGGGCTGTGTGGATTGGGGCATTTGGGATGCAGTGGGGACACTGGGCTGTGTGGATTGGGGCATTTGGGATGCAGTGGGGGCACTGGGCAGTGTGGATTGGGGCATTTGGGATGCAGTGAGGACACTGGGCTGTGTGGATTGGGGCATTTGGGATGCAGTGGGGACACTGGGCAGTGTGGATTGGGGCATTTGGGATGCAGTGGGGACACTGGGCTGTGTGGATTGGGGCATTTGGGATAGAGTGGGGGCACTGGGCTCTCTCTGCAGACTGGCACCTCAGGTGCAGGATGGCTCTGCCTTCAAAGGGAGGATCACACAAACAAAGCCTCTGTTCACCAGCTGGTTCTGCCTTCACTTCCAGCTCTAAAGCCTTCCTCCAGCTGAAAGCAGATTTTTATCTGGCTCATCAAGTTGCTTATGGAGTGCTGCTGCCTGCCAGGCTTCATAACCCTCTGTGCTTCAGTCTTTCAGAAAGCTTCCCAACCCCATAAATAATGTAAGTATAAATGTTGTAAACACTGTTCCTGATCGTGGTATTCCCAAGGGAGTATTTTTCTATTTTATATCAAAGCAGTTTTTTTCCTTGTAGCCCCAGCTGCCACAGCCAGAATTCCACAGCAGGTACACCCTGCATGCCACAGTGCAGCACCATCCCAGGCTTTGGATGTACATGGAATTTTGGTCACATTAAAATGCAGAAGCTTTGTTTGAGGCTCTTTTCATTACCTGGTACAGATCACCATGCATGCATTACCCACTGTTGTTATTTGTGACTCCAATAATCCTCACCACATCTGCAGAGCCTTCCGGAAGCTGTTCCTATTTCCATTCCAACAGGATGACTTGGGGCCAGCTTTCTGCTGACCCTGGTAGAAACTTCTTTATTAAGCAGGGCAACGTGCTGCATGCAGGTAACACTCCTGAGCTGGCAAACCAGCACTGTTTCCACATTTTATATTACAGCACCTTTTCCCCCAAGGAGTATTACTGCAGTTTCTGTAGTTTCCTACTGAAGCACAAAAAATTTTCTTATTCTCTGTAAAACAGAGGTTGCTGTAATCACGTTTTACTGCTTTCTAAGAAATGCTCTTTTTAAAATTGTTTGTGAGAAGACACTAACAGCTCTTCCAGGCTGGTGAAGCAAGAATGAGGTTTTATGACAAGATTTTCTTTGCATTTACTTCCTTTGTAACCAGTGGGATAGAATTTACCTGAAATGCTTTTTATAGACACTCCTATGTAAAACAGGTGTCTATTTGGGTTTAATGCCTGGAGGAAAAGGGAAATTTTTATATGTGATGGATGTCTCCAGATGTCACAGTGCCTTAAAATACCAGATCATTGTAGGCACTCACCCTAAAATCCTTACCTTGCCAAAAGCCTATTGAGCAGATTTGGTGAACAGTTTTTAATTTTATAGACAGAGTTTACAGTGAGTGGCCAGTGTAGAACAGGGCAGAAGGAATTACTCCATCCCCTCAGAGGTGTTTTGCCCTAACATGGCACTTTGGAAATTAGTTTTTATTCTTTGTGACTGACTGTACTGTGTGGTCTTACAGCATAGTAGGCATGTAGGGGAAACAAACTGACAAAATTAAGAATTTCAGGTTTATCGTTAAGAATATTCATTACACAAGATTCCACAATTATGTTATTGCTACATGACCTTGCAGAACAAAATTATGTTCTCAGTTAGGGCTTGCCTGACGCTGCCAGAGGAATCCAACTCAAAATATGCTGGATTGAGAAACCGAGTGCACATTCCTCTCTGCAGAGTGAGATTTGAATAAGTAACAAACTCCATCCTTTCTAGATAAGAACTGTGAGGTATTCCATACACAATGATGAGAGCTGGGAATGACAGGACAAGGGGGAATGGCTTCCAGCTTGCAGAGGGTGGGATTAGATGGGATACTGGGGAAAATCTTTCCCTTTGAGGCTGATTGCCCAGAGCCACAGGTTGCCCAGAGCTGCTATGGCTTTTCCATCCCTAGAAGTGTCCAAGGCCGGGCTGGACGAGGCTTGGAGCATCCTGGGATGGTGGAAAGTGTCCCTGCCGACAGCAGGGGATGGAACCGGATGGGCTTTAAGGTCCCTTTCCACCCAGACCATCCAGGGATGCTCAGATCAGCCGGTCACCGAGGCAGCCCCTGCTCTGCGGTGCAGGGATGCAGGCACAGAACGCGCTCCCTTCCTGGCAGCTGCTGCTCCAGGCGCAGCTCCTGCGAGGCCACCGCGGCTCCTGCAGGTGGGAACGGCTCTGGGCCAAGTTCATAACCTCCCGAGAAAAGAGTATTTAAGTTCATTTGAGCAGCAGGTAACTGTGGCTTTACACTCCCTACACACGTTGCAAAGAGACCAACACCAGAGTGCTTTAGTGAACAGCGCGGGGTTTGCTTTCCTCAGCGCTGGGCGCTGTTTCGCTGCGGTGCTGTACGGGGAGCGGGCGGTGCGGAGCCCGTTCCGGGCAGTGCCGGGGCCGGGGCCGGGGCGGGGTCGGCCCGGGGCTCCCCGCCCGCAGGTGCGGCCCGCCCAAGGCGCGGCCCGCGCAGGTAAAGCCGGAGCGGCCCCGCCGCCGCGGCCGCAGTCCCGCCGCGATGTTCGGGGTGCAGCAGCAGCTGCAGCCGCCCGCGCTGCCCCCGCACGTCCAGCAGCAGCAGCAGCAGCACCACTACTACCGGCGGCAGCAGCACTACAGCACCCTGCCCGCCCGCCGGCCCTGCCCCGAGCCGCCGCCCTGCCCCGAGCCCCCGCCGTGCCCGGAGCCGCTGCGGCCGCTGCCCTGCCTGGACCCCGCTCCGCACCCGCAGCAGGACGGCGCCGTGGCCTACGACCGGGTGCGCACCTACGGGCCGGGCTGCCGCCGGCTCAGCACCTCCTGCTCGTCCCGGGCCGCCTCGCCGCTGGACTGCGGCCACGGCTGCGACCCGCCACAGGTACGGCGGACACGGCCTGGCCCCGGCCTCGGCCCCTCGGGGGCTGCTCCCGGCCCGGATCAGGGGCCGTCGAAGCCGGAGCCCGACCCCGGGAGCTCCGGCGGGGCGGAGGCTCTGAGGGTCGGGCCGGGCTCCCCCGGGGTGGGACGGGTCCAGCCCCGGCCCTCCGCGCGTTTCCCCCTGTGGGAAAGCCGCTGTGGCCGCTCCCCGCCGTCCCTCCCCAGGCTGTCCTCGGGTAGGGATGCGGTCTTGGCACCGTCCCCAGGCTGGCCGGGCTGTCCCCGGGCAGGGATGCGGTCCCTGGCACCGGCCCCAGAGCGGTGTCACCTTTTCGCACCCTTTAACGCAGCTTTGGCCGGTTCTGGCCCAGCCCAGCCCCGCGGCTCCAGTCCCACGCCGGGATGTCACCGCGCCGCTCTGCCGACTTGGGGCTGCTCATGTAAATAGAACTGGAAGCCGGTGTGGTTATTAGTTCTCTCTGAATCGATGGTGCTTAGTAAGGTCCGCCACTGAGGTGTTGGAGTCGGGCTTGGAAAGCCCTCGCAATGCAGTTCAGCAGGTTTGTTGTGTGTGTATCCTAGGCATGGCTTGAAAGTATCGGTGGAATTGAATGTCATTTTAACACATGCAAAAGGTGTATTGAAACTAGAAACCTATAGCTTTAGAAAAGATTTGACTGCAAAACCAGAAAGGAGATGAAAATTTATTCACAACCCATTTTTTCCTCATACAGCAGAATGCCATTAACATCTATAGGATTGCTCTGCTGTACTCAAATGGCAATGTACATTTGTTCAAGATTAACTCTTACTGAATTTTCTTTCCCGTGTTATACTTACCTGTCAGAAAGTCTGGATTAAGACCAATACAAGATCTGCATTCCTTTAAAAGCAGTATTTGTATAGTTTGAGGGCTGCTTTCCTCTCCAGGGTGGTTTATGTAAATCCTGGCAAGTGAGCGAGCAGCTGTGATAATAGAAGGACAAGAGGAAACAGCCTCAAGTTGTGCTAGCAGAGGTTCAGGTTGGATATTAGGACAAAAATCTTCATGGAATGGATGGTTAAGCATTGGAACACACTGCCCAGGGAATTGGTGGACTCACCATCCCTGGAAGTGTTCAAAAGTGTATCTGTGGCACTTGAGGACGTGGTCGAGTGGTGGCCTGGGCCGTGCTGGGAATGATTGGACTCGATGATCTTGGTGAGTTTTTCCAGCCTGAACGAGTCTGTGATCATAAGGGCTTTGTAGGAGGTGGTAATGGCAGAGCCATTCCCTCTGCATCCAGGTTGTTAATCCTCTTTTGCAAGATGTAGGGCAGGAGTGTAAACACAGGTCTCTCACCTCCCAGATAAGTGATCTGCTCAGCTAGGCTGGATGATAGTCTGAATTGCAGTTAATTAATTAAATATTCATTGGCATAAACATTGCAGTCCCAAGCTTCCTCAGCCTAGATAAGTACGTGAACAAGGATTACAGACTCAAATGCTGTCGCTGCTCTATGGAGGATGTTTAATTTTCAACATCTGTCATAGTCACCGAATCCATTATGTCCTGCTGATGAAAACTAATTTCTTGCTGAAGTGTTTTGCTGGACGAGACTTTAAAGCCAAGAGGGTGTAGCTCAGTCAGGCTTTGTGTGGGTTGCAGTTTCAGTGGTGGAGAAGGAAGGCGCCTAATACAGATTATTAGGAAGTTATTAAGGCAGAAAACAGTAACAAACAGGGAAGTCAGCTGGGAGGAGGCAGAAGTGGCACACTTGGTGCTGAATGGGAGTTGCCTCAGAGAAGCCCTGGGAGGGGTGCAGGACATTCCCCAGGAGTGGATCAGTTGCCCTTTGAGCCCATTGTGTGGGGCCATGTAAAGTGAATAATGGGCTGATAGCAAACTCCCATCTGTGTTTGGTGTGCAGGAGGATTTGGGGTTAGGGGCAGCCCAGGGCTGCAGTTTCAGCTCTGTGCTGCTGCTAAAGCAAAGGGCTGGCTTTGAGCAATGTCTCATTTGCTTCTGCAGAGCTTGTGTGGGTTAACAGTAACAGACATGTACATCCCTGTTGACACAGTGCTAGTCTTCAGTCATGTGGCTGGGTGTGCTCCTGTGTTTATGTACACTTCTAATGAGCTGGGGAGAGGGAGAATTTGAAATTGCTGTGTGCACAGAGCATATGTGCTGGTACTTTTTGTGATTCAGGATTCAGGGGTTTTTTACTTTCCTGGTTTGTTTTGTCCTTGGAGTAATTCACAGCAAAATTTGTTCTGCTTGATCTAAATGAGAAGTGTTTGGAATAAATTCCCTTCCAGTGTGGCTTATGTGTATGAATCCCTTCTCCATGGTCATGAAAAGATAATTAATGAAGTGGCACATATAAAATGTTTGCAGAGGGCAAAACCCTTACAGGTTTTGTAGAGGTTCTCTGTCTATGTGAGAAATTTTGGGAGTCAGGTGTTTGTGTGGCTGGGCTCAGTTCTGTGACGTGCAAAGGGCTCCCATGAAGATGGTGGAATATTAACCAGCTTTAGGGCTGGTCTGTGGGGTAACAGCCTCCAAGTCAGCCTGCCATTTCCCCATTTCACCTGCCAGCTGGAACTCATAAATTATGAGCAGATGACTGGATTGCTTGTCATTAGCAAGACAATGTATTGTGGATAAAGGCCTTTGACATAAATTAAATTCTCATTTTCATCTCTGGGTTGGCTGAAGCCAAGGGTAACCTGTTGAAATTTTTTAAAAAAAAGGGACATTTGATTGCTTCTACATAAAATTGGTGCACTAAGGATAAATGTATCAAGTGCTTATTCTAAAATTTAAAAATGTTATTTAGAAATCTTAAAGACTAGCAAAAATATTCATGCAAGTTTTAGTGTTACCTTTTAAAATTCTCTTTATAAGCCCCATGGCAGGGGGTTGGAACAGGAAGGACTTTAAAGTCCCTTCCAACCCAAACCATTCTGTGATTCTGTAGAACAGACCCAGACTGACTGCTCAGGCTATCAGGAATTCTAAACCCACAAAAACACTGGGCTTTCCATTTGGAATCCCACCTTCCCCTTCCTTCTCCCAGACAGAAAATGCTGCATCTCCAGACACTGCATCTTCTGATTGCTTGGAGAGTGTGCCCCTTGGGAATGCTGGAAAACAGAAACAGCCCAAGATCCCTTTCCATGTTCCCACTGCTGGGGACAGCTCCAGAGGTCTTGGAGGTGGCAGCTCCTTGTGCAGAGCCCTGAGCTGTGTGTGGGCAATCCAGGCTGGCACAGACACAGCATTTCTGCCTCTTGGTCCCCTCCCAGCCTGTGCCAGTCCAGCCTGCTTGGCTGGAATGGGAGAAAGGGCAGGCAAATCCCTGTTTGTAAAGCAGCTCTTTGAAAATGAAAGAGTTTGGGTATCTCAAAAATAAGCATAATTTTATCCAGGCAAAACATTCTTAGGTTCTGTATAATATTGCATATACAATGAGAATATTATAAAGGCCTGTTTCAACTTAAAATGCTGCAGACTCCTGTGCTGTGGGTTTATTCCTCTGAGACACCCTGGATGTGTTATCCTCTCTAGACTTTGAGTTAGCCCTGGCCCGTTTGTCCAGCCTTTGAGCAGGTTGCAGGCTGTTGTTCAGTGTCACCCAGTGGCCATGTGCTGTCCCTGTGCTGGGATGAGGCTGTCCCAGGGCTCTCTGCTGTCACAGCTCCGTGGGCTCCTCAGGGACACCGGGCTCGGGCTGTGCCTGCTCTGAGACCCGGCTGAAGGAGGGACCAGTGGCCATTCCTGTGCTGAGTATTTCACCTTTTGGTTCCAGTTCTGCAGGAGTTGGTGGTGCAGGATTGGGCTGCATGTCCCACCCCTGTCCCCAGAGTCCTGCTGGCACATGGGGTGGCAGCAGCACCGAGCAGCTCCCCAAGTTTCTGCAGCCGTTTTAATTTTGAAATTTCTTAATTACTCTGACTGCTGCAAAAACAGTTTCTTTTCTACTTTTGTTTCTCTTTCCTGGTGCTGTTATGATTCACTTTTGGGAGGTTTGGAAAACTGCTCCAGGCTTGCTAAACTTATGCAACAGTTGATAGGAGACCTGACCTACTTCAGAGCTGCTCTCACCTGGCTGAGACTGAGCTGCAGCAACATAAACTTCCCCCTGGCTTTGGGGAAGAAATGATTCATTATGAAAATTGGAGGTCTGTGCTGTCAGGGAGGATAAACAGCATGCTGCAAACTGACAAATTGCCCAGCCCTTAGATTGGGTTCAGTGGGAACTCTGCTTGTTTGGGTAAAGACCTGGATGTGAAGGGTTGAAGCAATGTGTGATTTGTTAGAACTGGTGGGGGACAGTGTCTTAAATTGCTTCTAGACAGTGCTGGGGCAAAACCTGAAGAAATCTGTTTGAAAACAAAGCTGTTTTCAGGGTCAGATTCTTGTAATTTCAAGAGGCACATCTCATTTTTCATTGCGGATGCTCCATGTGGGCATCATTCCCAGAGATGGTCACTGTGGAGTTGTGTGCACTGGATGTGACCCAGGGGGTTCTTGGGCAGCTCCTCTACCTGTTCACTTCTGAGTTTAAGCAGAATCCAAATTTTCATGCCTTGGTGAAACAAAAAGCACATGATGCATCTCCATCTACACCAGCTGAGTTTGATGTGTAACGTGAAAAAACCGAAAATAAAAGTTGTGGGCTGGAACAGGGACATAGGATCCAGGAAGGCTCATCCAGCTTTGATTAGTAGCCTGTTCTGCTGCACTTACAGAAAATATGAACTAATTCCCTCAGACCTGCCAGGAGGGGATTGAGAAAAAGAAAAACCCAACTCCTAAAATGTGGTGATGGATTGTGTCTTGCCATGCTGCACATGGACCAATTCCTTTGGGGTGGGAAGGCCCTGGCTTTAGAACATCTCCAGGTGATTGTGGCCAGTGGATCTCAAAGCATTCACAGCCCATGTCCATAATCAGATTCCTCTGCCAGAAGAGGAGTTGGAGGTTGGGCTGCAGTAATCCTGAACCTTTTTTCCTCCCTTGCAGGGCACCATCCGCAGGATCATTATCGAGAACCCGGATCAGGTAGGGAAACGGGGCTGGGCGTCCCTCAGCTCCTCCGTGGGGCATGATGAACACTCTGAGAGCACACAGCTCACACCTCTGAGGCTGAGAGGTGGAGTTAGGAGGGGTTGAAAACACTGCAGAATGGCCACTCAGGCTCCCACCTCTCAGCAGCTCAGTCTTTATTAATATTGATTAATTACTAATTGTTTCTACTGTATTTATTTCACACAGTCCCTATGCAAGCACAGCCACTTTGTTTCCAAATGAACACACACTCACATGTTCACATCCTAAAGGACATCTCACATATCTCTAAATTATCTATTTCAGTCAAAATTACACTAATCCTGAGTTTGCTGTTTGACAAGATATATGGATGTTTTTATTTATGTGTTTTACAGGAGCCATTATCCCCTTTTCTTAGAGGGGCCAGTTTCTCTCCTGGAAATAATGTCATCTATGAAAAAACAATTAGAAAATATGAGCTATTAAATCCCCTCCAAGTAAGTTGAGTGTTCATATTATCTGTTGCAAGAAGAAAATTGAGTTGATAGCAGGAAATTGATGTTTCTGGGTTGGGTTGGCTCTGGGTTTTTTTTCTTATTTTTGTTAGGAGTAGCTGCCAACCTGAGAACTGCCTTGTTGTGATCTAGGATACATTCTCAAAGTAAATGAAGCAGTATTTAAGGAGAGCAGAAAGTGGAATGTTTGCCATGTTTTTCCTAAGAATTTATTATTAATTAACACTGAAAACTGCTGTTGTATCTCTAATATTGTCAGTCTATATCTGAATAGTGGCTATGAATAGTTTCTTGGAATAGCTTCATAATGGAACAACCAAGATACATTTTTAGAAAAAAAATCAAAACCACAATTTTTTATTTTACTGACTCTTGAAAAAATATATTTGGCAAATCTGTCTGAAATTTCATCTCACAATTGGTATTTTGTCAATAGCAAAAATATTGCTCCATTTTATTGCTCTGAAACATTTCCAACAGGAAAAAACATTGAAATTTAACATATCTCCGAGTGATTTACCTGAGGTTTTATTTTTTTACTTTTTTAAGATTAAACTTTTCATGCCTTTCTGGATTTTAGACACCTGAATTTGGTGATATCCAGTCTCTGAAGTGGAAAAGGAAAAAACCATAATTACAAATAACAGCTTCTTTCTTTCTGCAGATGATGTGCAAAGAAAAGAATAAAAAATTGTGGAATTTAGGCCTGGAAACCATAGTTTTACTTCTGGTTTTTGTTACCTGGCCTGTGTTTAGATTTAGGTAAAATCAGGAGCATAGTTCTAAAGGAAATTTTCATGTGTAGTGGGACATCCACCTCGGGAAAGGTTTTTTGCCTGTGCTTCTCACTGGCAGCTACTAAAATTGGAAGGAGAATTGGTGAATTACAGCCCTAAAGTATGAAAGTGTGAGCCAAACTCACATTCAGTTAGGAATAAAAGTGATTTAATTTGGACTAGTAAAACATCCGAAGCCACCACCAGCACTGCCAGTCACAGGCACATTTCATTCACTGCTGAGGCTGATGTCCCGCTCCATGCAGTGCCCAGCACTGACAGGGCCTTTCTGCCCCAGCTGGGGCATTTCCCACCCTGCAGGGTACCAGCATTAACCCTTTCTGCCCCAGCCGGGGCATTTCCCACCCTGCAGGGTACCAGCATTAACCCTTTCTGCCCCAGCTGGGGCATTTCCCACCCTGCAGGGTACCAGCATTAACCCTTTCTGCCCCAGCCGGGGCATTTCCCACCCTGCAGTGCCCAGCATTAACCCTTTCTGCCCCAGCCAGGGCATTTCCCACCCTGCAGGGTACCAGCATTAACCCTTTCTGTGCCAGCAGGGGCATTTCCCACCCTGCAGGGTACCAGCATTAACCCTTTCTGTGCCAGCCAGGGCATTTCCCACCCTGCAGGGTACCAGCATTAACCCTTTCTGTCCCAGCCAGGGCATTTCCCACCCTGCAGGGTACCAGCATTAACCCTTTCTGTCCCAGCCGGGGCATTTCCCACCATGCAGGGTGCCCAGCATTAACCCTTTCTGTGCCAGCAGGGGCATTTCCCACCCTGCAGTGCCCAGCATTAACCCTTTCTGTGCCAGCCGGGGCATTTCCCACCCTGCAGGGTACCAGCATTAACCCTTTCTGCCCCAGCAGGGGCATTTCCCACCCATGCAGTGCCCAGCATTAACCCTTTCTGCCCCAGCAGCGGCCTTTCCCAGCCCTGCCGGGTGCCCAGCACTGACAGGTCCTTCCCTGCAGGAGCGGCAGTTCCCGGTGTGCCCGCCGGAGCCGTGCCCGCCGCCCCCGGTGCTGCAGCAGTGCCAGCAGACACAGACGGGCGGTGCCTGCGAGCTGTGCCCGGGCCCGGGGAGTGACGAGTGCCGGGGACACCCCGTGAGGAGGGGCGCGGCCCCCCCCGAGCTGGTGAGGGCTCCGTGGTTCGTTCTCGGTGTGCTTCGTTCTTAGGCAGGGACAGAACCCCGGGGGTGAGCACTTTCATGGCTCTGCAGCCTCCAGAGGTTTGTGTGGGGTTCAGCACCTCATCCTTGTCACTGAGCAGGGGCTGTGTGTCTGTCTGGGACTGTGCAAGGCTTTCTCATGGGCTGTTGGGGGGAAAGGGCTGTTTGAGAGTTGTATTTCTCATTGTCACAGACCTGTGCTCAGGTGTGCACTGACTGAAATGAGCCTGTGGTGTTGAGCTGGGCTCAGTCTCACGGGGCTGTTTGGTTTTGCTTTTCTTTACCCATCAATTCAGTCGGGTTTCACCTGTCAGTCTGTACACAAAGACTGAGGGATGCACAGCCTCTGCTTTGGAAGGAAACACACATTGGCTTTAGAACCTTGGCAAACATCAGCTCAGGGTTCCTTTCCTCCTATGCTGATCAGCCAGGGCTTCAAATGTATTTCAATTTGATGCAAAAGTTGTTGACACAAATTCAGTGGAATCACTAATGCTTCCTGGTGTACCTGCAGCCTGTTAGTGCAGCTGGGGAGGGAGTGCAGCAGGTCCCTCCTGTGCACCCAGTTGGTGTTTGGGTGACAAACACCCTGGGGACCTTGATTTCAGACCTGTGCAGAACCTTCCAGAGCTGGACACTCCTATCAACCAGCTCAGGACACTCAGCTTGGGCTGAGGACACAGCTGTGGAAGCAGGACTTTGCTGGTTCTTGTTGTTCTAAAGGAAGTCATTCCTCTCTGTACAGTTTACTGAAAACCAGCAGACATGGAACACTCACTACCAAGAAAAGTGTAAATTAATTGAAAATTGCTAAAAGCAGCCAAATCCTACCTGTAGCATTTTCACATTCAGCTTTATCCCAAAGAAGGGATCCCTGCTGTCCTGATGCCCTGCCTGTCTCCTGCCAGGTGAGCTGCCCCCAGGACAGCCCTGAGCAGCTGGACTGTCGCTTCTTTGGGGAGCTGCTGGCCGAGCTGCACCGCAAGAGCAATGACCTGTACAGCTGCCTGCTGCAGCACGTGGAGAAGATTGGGACAAGGTACTGCCACTGGCCCTGTCATTCTGTGTCCCAGCCATCCAGGTGTTTGTGAATTGGTTGTACTCCTTGTTTCTTCCTGACAGCTGGAACTGGCTGGATGTTTTACACATTCATCTGATTTGCAAGTAACCGAGGGCATAGAAATGCTGTAAGCCAAGGAAATTTATTGAATGTGATGCTTAAGAATTGTGTCTCCCATACATGTTTTTTCACTGAGCAAACAAGAACTTACAGCACACTCTGACATATATTTCATGACACAATTCTATTGCTGTGTCCTGAACAACCCAAATGTCCAAATTCCCTCGGTCCTGTTGGGATATTGTGTCATGGATTAAAGGCCAGCCATCACCAGGCACAAAGCTCAGTCTCTACATCCAAATGAACATAAAGCACATTTTCTGCAGAGCCCTGCAGACCATCTCTGGAAGAAATGAGAGTCACAGCAGGCAGTGCCCTGCACAACCTTCCCCCCCTTCCCTCCCATCATCCTCATTCTTCCCCCTCACTCCCAGTCTTGTCTGGTGCCTTCCAAGGTCACTGAATAAGAAAAGTGGTCCTGTAGCAGGAGGAAAAAGGAACTTAACCATCACAGAAACCCTGAGTCAACTCTTGGAGCAGGGCAGGGAATTGCAACAGAGTTATGGGCAAACCATTACCCAGGCAATTAAGGGAGTAATTGGATTTACTGCCCATAATTGGGATAACTGCCCAAAGGACTGGGGATAGTCAGCCTGTGCTTGCTGTGCTGCTGTAGGACTCCAGGAATTCCTCCACAGAGGGAAGGTAAGGACTCTTCAGCTGAGAAAGACCCTTCCTTGCTCTGTATTGTCCAGATAATCTTTTAGTGGTGAATGTGGGCCTGAATCCTGAAAGTTCTCAAGCAGCTTTTTGTGTTTTACAGGAACCACGACATCGAATTCACGTGCCAGGTAAGGCCCAGGCTGTCCCTGCCACCACTGGGGGAGGGCTCAAGCAAACAAAGCCAAAGCAGCTGAAATGAAGGAGGCTGATCTTGGTTAGTTAGTGCTTCCTGCTTGGTAAAAACATTCAGAGCCTGAAAACCACTGCCAGGCAAGTATTTGCAAATGTGATAATACTGAAAAGAAACTTCAAGAATTTGCATTATTCCAGTATGAGAGTCAAATTTTGGAAGTCTCTCCTGCTGTTCCACTAATGGTTTCACTGGAAAATGAAACTTGTACAGGTACCTGGGTTTTTACAATGTGTTTTTTGCAAAGGCTCTTTCACTGCCTGGCCAGTGAAGCTGCTGCTGAGCAGCAGGTGCTGCACCTTTGAAGGCATTCAGTGTGAATGGGGCAGAAATACCTGTCCAGGGTTCACCTGCAGGAAGCAAATGCCACTGAATCCTGGCAGCATCTCCTGGTGGTCATCTGGGGTTTATTGGCAGCCCATTCAGAGGTTTTGCCCCACCATAAACTGCTGGGAGTTGTTGTAGCATCAGCTGTTAATTCCTGAGAGAGGATTGGTTTGAATACTGCTTTTAAATGTTGAATTTAAGCATTTGAATATATGCTTCATGTATCACTTTATCTCACTTTGTACATGCCCCACATATAAAAGACTTTGGAAGTTTTCTGGATAGACTTTGATCTATTTTTGTTCTTATTTGCCTTGTACTAAAGATGTTTTTCATAGCAGAGCTGTGTAATTAATGAGGAAACCACATTACTAATCTACCAGGCAAAATTCTTAATCAAGATGTCTCCCCTTTCCTCCCTTCTTTGCTTAGACTGAAGATATTGAAGAATTAATTCCCAAAGGACTGTCTGAGGCAACAAAGCAGCAGATTCGTTATCTCCTGCAGGTATGGGAGCTTGGCAGCCTGTAGGAGCTGGCTCACACACAGGAGGGCCTTGGTACATAACTCCCTTCACTCTGCATTCCCTCATCCCATTGTTTCTGGAGTGGGGGTGTGGAATGGTGGCTTTAAAGGAAGTGTCACATGGACCCACTTGTGTACTTCAAACAGCTCTCCTGGGGCTTTCCTGCAGTTTCACTGAAACTCTCTTGGCTTTTGACCACTGTCAGGAGAACAGGGACCTTTCATCTTTCTGTGTTGTGTATGAAGGCTTTAAAAGCCAAACACAAACAGGAGGTGCTAAAAGCCCAGCAGCAGAGCCTGAATCCCACCGGCTCCCAGCCCAACCCCATGGCTGGGCATGGAGCAGGGAGGGAGCTGAAGAACCAGCCCAGGACAAAACCCTTTACACCTGAACCACAACAGGAATGGTTCTGTTTGCTGCTGGCTGCCAAAAGCACAGCTCAGCACTCAGAGCTGCCTGTGCCAGGCAAGTGTGTCAGAGCAGGATCCAGGGCAGCCTCAGCAGGAGTGTCCTGATCTGGGCTCCCTCAGGTAGGGGAAGGGTGATCCTACCTGGGAGCTGCACCTTGGAATCACTTCCTGGTAAAAAAAAAATCCATTGAAAAGAGGTTGAGAAGGAGCAGCCTGGTCTGAGTTCACAGCTGCCCTGCTCTGACCTCCCATCCCTTCCAACTGGAATTATTCTGTGCTTCCCTTACAAGGAAGAGGGACAACAAACCCCATGGACATTCCAGCCAGCATGAGGGCATTCCATGGCCTCACACTGGCACACTGTCCTGGGAGGCTGGTTCAGCTCCAGGTGAAAAGCTGGAACAGGCATTTCCTGTTGTGACTGTGTCCAGCTGGTTTTACATCCTCACAGCTGTGATTATAAAATGCAGCCAGAATGGCTTTTGGGGAACCAGGTGTTGTCAGGATCCAGCCAGGGTGCTCTCAGACTCCTTGGCCAGCAGGACAGAGCAGGGAGGGAAGGGTTTGCACAGCCCAGGATCCCGAGCTGGGGATGCCCAGAGGCTCCTCTAAGGACACAGAGAACTCCACTGGAGAAGCACAAGGCACCTCTGGGATTTAGCAACCTCTAGCACTAAGCAGTTGGTGAGTGGGGTTTTACTTATATTTTCATAGTCCTAATTTCACCATTTGATTCAATTCCTTCTTTTAAACTACTCTATAGTGTATTACACAATAAAACCAACAGAACCATAAGGCAAAAGTGAAATTCCACTTTAATGAGAAAACAAACAGAAAGGTGAGTTGTGTGAGGAATGAAGTCTCAGTCACACCATGGCACCAGTGGGGATAAAAAACTGGGCAGGGGCCAATCCCCATATGGATAGAAAGCATGAGAGCTCCAAGTGAAGGGAACACACAGGAGGGTTTCACTTTTGTCTGGCCAGGAAGAAACCACAGCTTTTGCACAGAATATTCAGCCCTTCCAGGAGCATTACAACTTGAGGAGTTGTTTTGTGTGTCCTTTCAAAGTCTATTTTTATTCTTTTGAATATTATAAATGTATCATGAAATGTAACAATTTATATTTTCACCTAAATCAATACACAGCTATTAAAGGCATTAAAATTAACATTCCAAAGGAGAACAGTGTTGGGCTGTGGTCACTTATGGTTTTCTCTTTCATCCAGGTGACTCCTTTCATCTTTGGGATCTTTTTCCTTTTAAAGGGAGGAGTTGGCTGTATGAGCCTTTTTAATTTAAATTTTTAAAATGTTAATTAAATTCCCTCATCCTTGAGCCCAAAGCTTTGCCAGATCTCAAACATGACTCATTCCTCAGTGCCTTTTCAGGCAGGGCAGTAATTTTTAAAAATCAGTGTGAGCACAAAGCTTTTAAAGCTCAAATAATAATTGTACAATATTAACACATTTATTTTTCCCTTTATTGGTGTACAAAGGCAGTTCCTTATCCTGTTGTTCCTTCCACTTTAACAATGTTGTCCTGTGTTACAAGGCAGAAATTGAACGCTGGCATTTGCAGAACAAAGAGCAAGGAAAATGTTTCCTGTAGAAACTGTGGGCACTTCAAAGGATGTGCAATGGTTTCAGAAGTTACTGTCAGCTGTAAAGCAGTTTCTGTTCTACCTCTTGTCAGGCATATTGTAAACAAAGCTGCCTAATTAATCCCAATTATCCTTTTCATTTCTTCCCTCCCAGATGAGAGCGACATCGGACAAATCCCTGAGACTTGTGCTTTCCACCTTCAAGAACCTGCGGGAGGAGCTCTGCCATCTGCAGGATGACCTGGGGGTGAGTCCTGCTCCTCATCCAGCTGCTCACAGCTGGCAGCAGGAGCCCAGGGCTGGCACCCCAGGCTGTGCCTGTGCTGGTGGCAGTGGCTGCTGTGTCAGTACCTCAGGGGGCTGGATGGACACGGGTGGCTTTGGCAGCTCCCCAGGCCCCGTGGCTGTGGGTGCAGGCAGCAGACAATTCCTGTTGAGGAAGCAGCAATGTTTCCCACACCAGCCCAAGTGCTTGGCACTGCTGGGAATGTCACAGCATTGTCCTGGAAACGTTGAGGGAGAAGAGTTTGAATTTGAACACAGAACAAGGAGTCGGGTGCAGTGGGCTTAGTTTTGGGGTGGTTTTTGTTTGTTTGGGGGTTTTTGTTGGCTTCTACTTAAATTGTTTCTGGGGCAGACTGGAAGGGCAGTGTCCAGGATCCCAGTGCTCACCACCCAGCACAAAGCCACAGGCACTACAGTGTGTGCTATGTACCTAAACCCCAAACTTTCAAGACAGTTGAGCATTCTCAGTTCTAAAACTGAGAATTATTAATGACTGTGTTGCACTTTATGGAAAGAGTTTACTGAAAAATTGCAGCTTTCGACTGTAAACTTCTGACTTTTGTCCTGCAGAAGCTGGAAACTGACAATGTGTTGCTGAAGAAGGATTTGGCTTTTAAGGATTCCCAAGTGAAAGAATATGAAACAATGCTGGCTTCTCTGAGGGAGAACAATCGTCAGCAGCAGGTAAATCAAGAAACATTTCCAGTGTCATTGCAGGCAGCCAAAATGGGGGCGATTTGCAGACTTCTGGGTGCTCTGAGTAACTGCTGCCTGCTGTGTGTGATGCTGTTCCTCCCCTGAGGAACTCCAGGTGCTCATTCCCCCTGTGCTCTGCAGCAGGGGCTCAGGGACAGCACTGCCAAATGCCGCTCGCTGGAGGAGCAGCTCCTGTCCCTGCGGCTCAGCGAGGGCGACAAGGACTGCCAGCTGAAGGAGCTGGAGTACAGCAAGAGGGCCCTGGAGCAGGAGATCCAGAGCCTCAAGCTGCAGGTGAGGGCTCACCTGGCTGGGTGCCAGGCTCAGAGGGATCAGTGTAAGATAACTAATGATGAAAACTCTCTTTGTAAAATAAAACTGGGTTCTTTGTGCAGAGCTGCTCCAGCCCGACCCTGCAGACCACGACGGACGAGCTGTCCAGCCGCTACGTGGAGATGATCAACAACCTCAGGGAGGACAAGGACAGGGAGATCCGCAGCCTCAGGGTGAGGGGCGCTGCTGGCTGTGTGCAGGGACAGCTGCTCCTGCACTTGGGGCAGCAGGGATCTTCCACAGGCACTTTTTGGGTGTTTTTTGGCTGTGCAGTTACTTTACTCATAGACACTGCTGATGGTTTAAAACCTTTATAGTAGAACATAAAACTGTGCTTTTAAAAAAACCCAACTGTTCTTTACATGAAGAAATTAGGAATCAACCTGGTTAGTGGGCTGTCCTGAAGGGATATTTTGTGTGTCCTGATAACATAGGAAATTAGTCAAAATATGCTTAATAGGAATCAAAAACAAATCCCAGTCACTACTGTATGTAGGAAATGTCTCTCATGGAAATCAGTGGTAAAAGTCTCCAGCTCTGGAAGCCAATTCAACTTGTTCAGTGTTAGTTTAGCTTGAGAATTGTAAAACCATTAAATTAATACTGGGTAGAATTCAGTCCAGTTAGCACTTTCTGAATTTACTGTGTGGTTCAACTTCCTGACCTGAAAATCCCCGGGTCTCACTGTTGATGGTGTCAGTGAAATGCCACCCCCAGAGGCCTGGGTGGGTGCTGAGGGGCCCTGCCCAGAGCCCCCCACACCTGAGAGCTGCTGCCTTGTTCTGCAGTCCCAGCTGTGCCAGTTCCAGCAGGACATAACCAGGAGAGAGGGGAGCAACAGCGACTTGCAAATGAGGCTGCACGAACTGACATCGCTGCTGGAGGACAAAGAGGCTTTTATTAAACAACAGCAAGAGGTAAAATAATACAAGTTCTTCTCTAAGGGTTTTTGTGTTTAAGCCTCCATGGTGCTGTGTAGGTGGAACCTAACCAGGAAGGCCCTTGTCCTCTCCTGGCTCGGGAAAGGGGGGGTTAGGATTTGTTCTACCTGAATGCTGTTCCTCTGCCAGCCTTCTGGAATGGCAGATTTCAGACTGTTGAGACAAATTTCTGCAAATATTTTTTTGTGGCTTTAGTGAACTGATACTTCAAAAAATAGGACTTCACATCAGTGTTTGCTTTTGGTTTTGTCAGGAGCTCTTCAGACTGAAGCATGAGAAGTTATCAGGCAGTCAGTCCCCTGGGGTGACAGCCATCATCACTAAAAAGTAATGTGTTATTCACCTTTTTTAAAAAGACATCCTTTGGGCTTTCCTTTGTTTAGGCTCTGTTAAACAACCTGTTCAACCCTCTACAGGTACAGGAATCAGTATCCTATTCTGGGTCTCCTGTCTGATGACTACAAGGTCACATCACCTGTCAATAAATCACAAACGATTGTAATTGAGAGGACTGGAGAGATCTGGAAACATGTAAGTTACCTGGAAATGGACTGTTCCCTCTGCCATCCCTAAGTGTTCAATTTAACTTCAAAGCAAGTATTACCCGAACTGAGAGCTCAGCGCTGCCCTCGTGGTAATTTAACTGCAAAAACCAGAGTGACTGACTGCAGCCCGGGAACTGTCCTGGCCTTTGGAGCAGGCACTAATTGGTGGGTGTGGTATAAATAAAACCTTTTGTTGTTTTCTCTGGCACGTAATTACCCTGAACAAAAGCATCAGCGCTGCTCTAACAGCGGCCCCGGGGTGTTGCTGTACCGGGCAGGGGAGCAGGGACTGTGTCCTGCTGTACTCTCAGCGAGCAGGGATTTGGGAGGAATTGCTCCTCTGCATTAGAAGCGATAATGACTCCAAGCCATTACTAAAACACACAAAGCACCACATCCCTGAAACTCACCCTGAGCCAGGGCAGTGACAAACCCAGGAATGCAGAAGAGTGGTGACATTTCAAGGAGTGATTCAGAGTAAAAATAGAAAACAGGGCTGCAGAAACTATTTCTATTGCAGGCAGGGCTCGTGGTGCCAAGTCTGGCTGCAAGGTAAAGGCTGGAGAAATGGCAGGGTGGCCAAACAGGGGTGGTGGTGGCTGCAGGGACAAGGTCACAGCAGCACCTGGATACAAGCACGGGGGGACACAGCCAGGGGACAGTTCTGTGACAGCCTGAGCAGATGCAGGTACCACACCTGCCATGTCCCTCAAGGGGACCTTGCCTGCAGCAGGATTTAAAAAGCAAAAGGCTCAGGGCACTGGCAAAGAGCAGAGTTTTATTACTGATCCCTAAACCTCACCCAGGTGCATTGCAACCTAGTGAAATGTCAAGCAATGAAACAGCAATAGAGAAATGAAAAAGTAAAGTGTTTGGTACAGAGGAAGGGCTCACGGATCCCCTTGGATGCTGTACAAGAGAAAACAAGTAGGTAATTAAATGAGATGCTTTATGGGAGATAGTTTGTTTCATAACAGAAACAGGTTTGTGTATTTCTTCTAACAAGCTGCTTGTTTCTTTTAGGAATGAGAGAAACCTCTGAGCCCTCAGAGCTGCTCCAAGGAGTTCACAAACCACTAAAACTGCTTTACTTTCTGCTCTTCTGCATCCAAGAAAAGGTTCAGTCTGATAGTGAGGAAGGCTGGGAAAACATTAAGGACTCACTTTTCCCTTGGAGGAGTGGGATGGTCTCCCTGTGTGGACTTCAGCTGTTCTTGACTAGCTCCTGTTCTTCAGCCAGTCCTCAGGCAGTCTAGGAGACAAAAGGAAGACACCTGAAACCTTTTCCTCTTGGTCCTTGTAGCCATGTTCTGTCTCTTCATGCTGAGTGGGAGTGACCCCGATGTCAGCCCCACCCCTGCCACAGCTGCTTTCAGAGCAGAGTCACGGCCTGCACGGGAACTTCAGAAATACCTCACTGGGAACTGCTCCTCTCCTTACACCTGCCTCTGTCTGGGAAGCTCGGACCCAAAGGACAGAACTGCCATCAAACCCAGCTTCTGACCTGGCAAATGCCAGCAGGACCCAGTTCAGTGAAGGGCTGGGCCAAGGCTCATTTTAGAGAATGTTTCTGACCTCAGAGGTGATGTATCTTCAGCCCTAAACCAGCTGTATTTATTTGCTGTGCTTCAAATTTTCAAGAACTAGGTATATTTTTATATAGAAGAACTTTGTGTGAAAATAACTCATGGACTAAATTTCCTTATCAGACCAACCTGCCATTTACAATTTCCACTCTTTCAAGGACCACAGAAATTCTTTCAAACTGATTTGGTGTTCATGATTCAGTAGTTGTCTGAGCAACACAGCACAGAGACTCACAGGGAAAGTTTGCAATGCTGCAATCCAAAGGTGCTTTTTTATTGTGGGGGTTCTTGCTTTGCTTTCCTGCTGCAGCCATGTATTTCTGTTCCCAGCTACTATAGACCCTAGGCAATGTTTAATGGGGAAAGAATGCTGGAGGCTACCTGTAACCATGAAATAAACCCAAGTCTAACTCTCTGGATCACTGTCTGTCTGTCCTGGAAACACCTTGTGTGCAGCTGGAGGGAGGGCTGTAGCTGGTGTCTTGTTCCTCTCCATGAACCTTTCCAAGTGAAGGATTGGGGCTCTCAGGTGATGCTGCATGTCCAGCTGCCCTGCTGCTCTTTAGAGCCACGAGTAAAACCTGCTCTGCTGCTGCTCTTTGAGTGTGGCCAGGCTGAGATGGGCCTGCAGTTTCAGCAGCCTGGCTTTAATTAGTTAAATACCCTCATTTGAAGGTGGAGTGCCTTGCCCCTCTGCATGCAGTAATTACTCAAAAACAGATTCTAGAGCAACCCCTTTTTCTGCAGAGCAGTGAATAAAAGGTCCAGCAACACTCAGACCTAACATGCTCCTGCCATGGGAGTGTCAGTGCAATAAATAATTTTAGTTACACTGTCAGCAAAAGACTTTTCACCTTTGGTGATCTGAAGCACAAAAAGGACTAAAGCACCATGGCTGTTCAATGCCATCAGTTACCTGTGCAGGGCTCTGGTGCAGCTGCTCCTTGTGCTCCCACCAGGGCCAGGGCTTCCCACAGCTCAGAGCAGGCTACAAAGAGCAGAAATGGGAGTCATTCATGGCCACAGTTCCTGACTGCTCATCCCAGCCATGGATTTCCTGAGCAGCCCCTCAGTGCCACCCACCTGTGTTTCCTCCACTCCATGGCACAGCACAGGAACTCCTTAAGGAGGGACAGGGCTCAGAGCAGGAGCTGCTGGGACTGGTGAGACAACTCCATGGCAAAGGCCACCATCAGGCAAATGCTCTTTTCAAATCCAGCTGATCCATCCCAGTGGAAACACCATCCTGGGGCAGCCAGGAAAGCTGCAGCTGCTTACAAAAAGCCCAGGTTGCTGCTCAGGCCAGCCAGCTCTCTGTCCTGAGGACAAGGACAGCTCCTCCTGTAAATGCTACAGAGAAGAGACTGTAACACTTTGTACTCACAGCAAAAAACACAAAGCAATTATCAAAAAGATGAATTAGACTAGCAGATAAAGCATATGGCAATTTATTTATAGGCTGGTTTTGTTTTCAAACCATATGTATTTAAAAAGCAAATTTAGTATTTTTTACTATGAAGTACCTGTACCTGTTACTGTGGGCTCAGCTGTTCCCTCTTTGCTGTGGAACTGGAACTGATTTACCTAACGTGGTTTCTGCTGAAGTTGACAGAAAAACATTTTCTCATTTACTCAGCTCTCTAAATCCTGGTTAGAAACATTTTACTTTAGCTCATTTCCACCTCAATTTTAAGCAGCTTCACCAAGACATGTACATTTTTTCTAAGAACAAATTAGAAAGAAGTGTGGCTGTACACTATTTATATAATTACAACAATATACATTCTGCCCTGTCTTTATCTGCCAGAATGCAGGTAAAGTTGCACTTGTTTTGCACTGAAAAGGAGAAAACTGTCTTCTTTGTTTTGACTGACCTTTCTGCAGTATTGAAGTTTCTCTGCCTCAGCTGTAAAATAAAAGCCAGAGAGCCCTGGCTGGGAAGTCCCTGACAACTCCAGCAGCCACCAGTCCACACCCAGTTCCTCACCTTTACCTCCAGAGTTCTGCTGCAGCTCTTCCTCGTTTTCTCTCTCATTTATTGCCTTTAATTGTGGGCAGTTGAAACCTGAGGAAAGAAAAACACAGCTGATGATCAGGATGTGAATCACTTGTAACTGCACCTGTCAGCCCAAGAAAAGCTGCACCAAACAGATCTGACACTTCAGAGCAAGCCAAGCCCTGCACACCTCTGGGAGGCTCTGCTTGCTCAAGCACCCCTGAGCTGTCACAGCTCTCAAATATTTACTGGGAGAGGGCATTGAGAAGGATTTGGGAACTGTCCCTCAAACTGCTGAGGACTCGGGTGCCATTTTATCCTTCCATTTCAGAAGATTTAAAACACCACGTCCAAGTAAAATCTTATGTCAAGAACAGCAATCTACCTCCTGCTTTGATACAGAACAATTAATTACCTGATTGTTTGGTCCATCTGTAGGGTGGAAAAATGAGCCAGCACAGCCATGGGCAGAGTCAGGGGTCATCTTCAGGTGAAGAAACTCCTTCAGTCCATGTATTCAACATAACATTCAGGAACAAAGCACTGACATTGTCAGAAATCCACAGCCTTAAATCACAAAGATTTTTTTCCCTTCTGACTGCTGGACACGCAAGGAAAAGCAGCAACAAAACCCAGATGAATTAATTTGTGTCTGCTTAATTTCTGCTCTTTGTGCAAAACCTACGAGTTCAGTGGCTCAAAGCCCATTGGAAATCCTCAGTGAAGGGTTCATTTAATAGCACATGTTCTTCTTCAGCTTTTTAATCTGTTACTGATGGTGCAATTCAAGTATTCTAAAAAGAGAGGGAATTTAGGATAGCAGCATTTTTAGCATTTCATTCTGCAAGCTGTTATTACACAGATAAAAAGACAAAATCCTACCTGTTTTTTTCCCAAAATATGGCAGAAGTTTTTTGTTCTCTTAAAGGAAAAAAATATTTCAAAGGAATGTCAGTATCAGATTTGATAATTATTTTAGAAATAAGCAAAACAAACACAAATACATTACCTGTGAGCCCAAAGGGTTAAATCAAACCCAATGTTCTCTCCTCAACAGTCTGATAAATACACCTGCAGGAACCTGTTTACTTGAAATGTGATTACATGTTAATTAGTGAAGAATGCAATTAAAAATATCAGGTGAATTTACAGAGAATGGGACTTTCCTAAACACCATAAATGAAAAGGAAACTCCAAAAAATCTGGAGTGCAAGAGATGCGTTTTATTGTATGCCCGTTACGATGAGTAACACATTTAGAAATAATAATCCCACAGAACAGTGACAATCTTATTTTACAGCGTGTACATCATTTTTTACAGCCACATAAAACACTTATTTGTCTAAGAGATTTCCCAAATTTTAACTTTCTGAAGTTTAGAAATATAAAAAAAATTTATTCTCAAGGAACTGATTCTCATCTGGTGCAAAAACAAAATATGAACATTATCTGGAACACAAAGCCACAATATAGCATGAAGTTACAATTTCTCATGTGAACAGCTGTGTGCAAACATGAAGCAACTAAAAAAAGTAAAAAATACACATTATATGCATAACATTTATGACCAGGTTTTTCATTAAATAGCCCTAGACCAGCTCGTTATATAAGCGCCATTGGATTTGCAGCATGCTAACACAAAGCATTTTTAAAGGGATGCATATTTTAAATGTATACACTGTAAACTCAAGATCCACCTCCAAACTCTAGTGGCAGCAGGTTTTTCTGGTTAAATACTGCATATATACTTTCTTACAGATTGAAAATGCATGTTTATAGCATGGTATAGATCTTTTTTTAAAAGAATTGATTAAAAGGTGCAATTTTACGTCTATATGGAAAATTTCATATTACGAGGTAGGACAGTAACTGTCATACCTGTTAAGAACACTGCCCTAAAGAACCTCTAAGTACTTTGAATTTAATTAAAAAACCCCTACAGTTTTCAACTGTTTTTAATATTCTTTTTAGAGAAGACTTTAAAGTAGGAAGGAAAAAAATTAGTGTTGAGTCACAACACTATGAGCTGCATCCATTTTTATCCTTTAAAAAAAAAAGTCAAATTCAAAGTTAATTTTGTTATATGTGCCATACTGAACAACATTCAACTGTAGTTTCAGATAAAAAAAGGGAAATTATATACATATACATCTTTAACCCTAGCACCAGAACACCACCTCTGAGACCATAACATAATGCTCTATTTTAAACATCATATCCTGCAATAAAATAGGTTAGCAGCTTTGAAAACCAGTAAAAAAATGCTTCTTGGACCTAAACTAATAAAGGAAACCAAAAAGTTTCCCTATGAAATGTTTAAAAACAAAAACCAAACCAAACTGAACAAGGGACACCCCCCACCCCTCCCCCCCAGATACTTTTGCCAGTTCTGGAATTCAGTTTCTAGGCACAATTGAAAACGTTGTGATGAAGTGTCTGACTAAAACTCCCCGTTCCAAACTGCACAAGAAGTGACGAGGGGGCTCCTTTGCAAACCCTCTGTAGCTCACCCCACCAGGGATCTGTTTCCATACTGGAGACACACGTTGGGACTGACAGAATGGGTCACACAATCAGCTCTGCCCTGTCCTCTAGACTCAGCAATGGCAAATACTGTTCACTTGGAGACATTCATCCATCTTTCTGCAATTTAAGACATTCATCCATCCTCTGCATTCTCTAGTGCTCTTTATGTTCTGATCAGCAACAATCATAGGGCTATGAGTTCCCCTGCCAACCCTAATACTTTTTAAGACTTTTAATACAAAGAATGTAAAGTTATGGTTTAATATCAAGCTTTGAAACCAGGAGAAACAGTTCGTGAGATTTATTTTTTTCCCCAATTAGCATATGACAGTTCCTACATCGTTCCTGCAGGAGCTCACCTATCACATGATGGCCTCTTTGTGGTGCCTCATGATGTGCTGATTTTTCTCGGAGGGCCTGCGGAAGCCCTTTTTGCAGAACTCACACCTGTGGGGGTAGTCTTTGGTGTGGATGGAGATGACGTGGCGCTTAAAGCCCGACGCGTCCGTGGTGCTGTACTCACAGTACTGGCACTGGTACACCTTCCTGCCACTGTGGGTCTTCATGTGCTTCTTCAGTTCGTTCTGCTGCCTGAAGCCCCTTTTACAGCGTTTGCATTTAAAAGGCAGGTCCTTGGTGTGAACGGAGAGGATGTGCCCACTGAGCACAAAGGGGTCGGAGGTTTTGAAGTCACAGTGCCTACACTGGTGGATCTTTTTCCCTTTATGGGTCTCACTATGCTTTTTGAGCTCCGAGGGCCGGTGGAAGCCTTTCTCACACACCTCACACTTGTGGGGAAAATCCTTGGTGTGCACTGAAATGATGTGTCGCTTCAGGTCGCTGGAGTTGGTGCTCTTGTGGTCACAGTGGGGACACTGGTGAGTCTTATGGCCTTGGAAGAGCTCGGTGTGCTGCTGCAGCTCCTTCTCGTCGGCGAAGGCCTGGGGACAGTGCTCACATTTAAAGGGCAGGTCGGTGCCATGTTTGGTTTTGATGTGAGTTTTCAGGTTGGACTGGTCAGCGCACCTGAACGCGCAGTGCTGACACTGGTATGGCTTTTCCCCCGTGTGGGTCCTCATGTGCTTTTTCAGCTCCGAGGGGTGGCGGAAGCCCTTCCCGCACTCCACGCACACATGAGGGAAGTTCTTGCTATGGACTGCCAGCAGGTGCCTGTTGAGCAGCCCCTGCTCTGCAGTCTCATAGTCACAATATTTGCACTTGTGCAGCTTGGGCTCCTTGTCCCTCAGGATGAGTTTATTGGAACTCAACGGGCTCGCCTCTCTGTATCTTCTCGTGTACTCTGTAAACTCGTGCGTTTTATCAACTTTATTTATAAGTTTATGGCTTTCCAGATGATTGTGGAAACTTACTTTTTTGTTAGTTGTAAAGTCACAGTCTGTACACTGGTATTTCTTCTTGATCATATGATCGGGATGGTTCTTCATATGCCTTTTCAAGAATCCTCTGGATTTAAATTTTTTCCCACAAATATGACAAGGGTAAACTGTTAAGGGCTGTCCATCAGGACCTATTATAACAGCTGTTTTTGAACAAACAAAAACAAGTTATGAAGGAAACACATTTACTGATTAAGAAGTTTTAAATCAGCCAAGTGCTGTTCAGATTCATGCACTTACACTTGCAGCAGAGAGAGAGTGGCTCAGTAGTTTAAAAACAACCAATCCACAGCACCTATAGTTTATATAGTTCTGTTTTAGAAACTGCTCAAACAGATCAGGAATATCACATGTGCACTGAATATAGCCACGGGTACTTTTTAATAGCTTGCAACATTCCAATGAATTGCATCAGCCCTGGGTGTGCTGACTCTGAATAGCAAAATATGACATTTTCTAGGCACAGAACCGGAGGGGGGAAGGACACAGGAAATACGCAAATCATCATTTATAGCTTTTAATTCTGCATCAGCTTAAAAAAGAGAAAAGGGATAGGACAGGAGTAAGTGGCACTCCGTGACAATACCGTAACCATCCAGTGTTTACCTGTTTGCCATTGCCTGGCCTCTCCTCTCCTCCTTTTCTTGGTTTTTTGTTTGAGCACTCTATTAGTGCTAATGCTATCACAAATCTGCAGGTACTGTGTTGCATTACCGTTTTTGTTTTCTAATCGTGTATCCAAGTTATTTCCTAGAAACAAAAATTAGACACCATAAAAAACCTTAAACAACTTGTTTCTTTGGGACTGACGACTGGAATTGCACAGCAGCATTATCTACTTCTTAAAAACAAGCACTGCCCATTCCTCTACCACAACATACATTAAAAAGAAGCGTGCTAGTGGGAACCACTATCTATCTTTCCTGGCAAAAGTCAAGGGTATGATTGTTTAAACACTGATTCATTTCTAATTATATTCCCTGATTTTTATTTAATTGGTTTTCACTTCATACAACTGCATTATCTCTTTTCTGTCTGCAAAACTACATTAAAAACTTGGCAGTGCCTCCCAACTTCCCCACCCCCTCCAAAGGCCTACAGACATCTAGAATTGTTTTCATTCAAAACAGTAGAGAAAGACTGTGGAGTCCTTCAATATCTAATTTATGGCTCATTCTTTGCATCTCTGATTAGGAGCACTGACACAGAAATATCTGTTTATTCAAAGACAGGTTTAGTTTTAATGCTGTTAAAAGTTCTCACCTGCCGCTTGACCATCTTCGTATCTTCGGGGAAGCCTCCTTTCATCTCCTGCAGAAAATGGTATTTTAGTCATTATAAAGTAATATTCTTTTTAAAGATGCTGCTTTTGAAATCCTGATAATGAAAGAAAACTAACTGAGCTAATAATTAACAGATTAACACCATCCAAGTGGGATGTGCAGCTTGGTGTGTAATCATGAGCCTCAGGAACCAAAATCCCATCTCTGGGAGGAGTCAGTATCCATCCCATCTGTGTTTGCATGCTTACCCTGCTGCCTCTCCTGCTTTCCATTATTAATATGCTTTTTTCTGCAAATTTTTAACCTCATCTATTTCCTCAGATAGCAATGCAGAGGTTATCTGAAATGCACACTTTGCTCCTGAGATGGAGGCACGTTATCTGTCTAGAGTAGAAGGAGGCAGATAAGAGGACTTGGCCCTTATCAGCCTCTCAGCACAATGGAGTTTTGGAGATGCACAAGGGATACCTCAGGAGCACATTCCTCATTTTGCACTGGAAGTATTTGCTGCTATGTGCCAAAGCTCTGTGGTTCTGAAGCACTTTACCAGCCCAGCTGTTGGGCTCTCACCAAGGAATTTTCACCAAATTCCACACTAAGGAATTTTTACTAACTTGCTTAATTAATTGTATCAGAAACTATGGATAATTTGATACCCTCTTAACAAAATTTAACCCACCAAAATCCAAGGAAATTATACATAACAATAGACAGAACTCACAATATCCTAAGACACACTATTTGAAAACAATCAGTTTTTTGTTTCTCACCTGGAGGACTAACAGGCTTAAAGCATTTCTACAAACTGAAATTATTAGGAACATATTTACACATGTATTCCTACTATTCCCTTTTTACAGTCTTTCCCCCTTCCCCCTCCTAATGTAAAATACTTCAGGCTTTTCTTGTTTAAGATCTTCAACATTAAGATCTTCAAACCCCACATACTCTGTACATCTGAGCTGGGATCTGAAACAAAATCAAACTTCTCCTAACAAGCTTTCCTTTCTACTCCATGACAGCCAACACACAGCAATCACTGGACAGCAGAGATCAGGAGCTGCTTCCAAACCCCAAGAACGAGGTGAGGTCATCCCAGAGATGCTGGCAGCTGGATGAGGGAGGAAACAATGGCAGGGATTTTCAGGAAAGAAGCACAGGTTCCTACCGTAAGCAGCAGCCCAAGCAACGGGGACAAACGTTTTATTCACGCCAGAGTCCTCAAGCTGGGTGTCTGGAAGGGATGTGGCTTCTTCTTCCCCTACAATAACTTCCATATAAACTTCATCTGCTATTTCAGCACAGCCTGGATGAAGGGAGGAGAATAAATTTTTAATTTTATTCTGTCTTTACAAATTTTTCTTTCATTTAAATGCTCTCGCTCTGATTGATACCCATTATAAATTAATTTTCTTCCTTTGGCATTTAGGGGATCATTGCTTATTCAGATATTCCTTAAAGAGAGAAAACATTTATCAATAAATACTACTCCAAAACAAACACCCACAAAATTTCCAATAGACAAACTCATGAACTTGCAACTGATGACATCTGCCACTTTTTCAGAAAGCTTCTTAATTCACAACAGGAAAATAGAAAAATAAGAAGTTTAACTAACCTCATTAACTTCATCCATGGACATGTTAATTTAATATAAATAATTAAATGACTGCACACAATATGCACAAAGTGCATTATCCACATATTTTAAAATAATTATAGCCTGCTTTTTATTTTTAGGGAAGATGAGCTTAGTTTTCTACTACTTCAGGCTGAAGAATCCTTCAGAAAATAATTAAAAATGTCCTTGAGAATGATGGTTATATGGGTGTACAAACAGCATGAGAAACAAAAACATTTCTTATTGTGCTTACTAATATCTTCATCTTCCTGAGAAGAGTCCTTAACAGCCATGTAAACCATTTTTTCTCGCTGCATTCTCCCAACACCTCCTTGTTCAATGACTCCAGCTACAGAATGGCCATTGTGAAAGTCACTCTCGGTGACAATTTCTGTCCCACCTCGAACAAAAAGAAGTTACACACAATTAAGTCAATGTGAACAAAGCCACTGGTAAGAATAATGTCAGATCCAAGTATTTTTTTGACTGGCTGGGACCACCTCCCTGAGAGCAGCTCAGAGAACAGCCCTGCTGGGAATTATTGCTCAGCCATCAGAGATTCTGGCTCTCCCTGCTGCTGCATGAGCAGTCTGTCCCTTCTGTCCCTTCTGTCCCTTCTGTCCCTGGAGACTGAGAACCCATCCCCAGAGGAACAAAGTGTATTTGGGAACAAGGCCTGGGAATGATCCAGGGGTTTCAGCTCCAAGAACAGCCAAGAGGGGGATTCTGCTTTTTCAGGGACACAGGTGAGTTGTGCATCCCCTCAGAGCACAGGGACTGCTGGTCTATCCATGGGGAAAGGGAACTGCAGAGATTTCTGAGTCCCTTGGTTCACCTGCAGCCCCAGAATTCCTCCCCTCTCTCTGCAAAGGCCACCAAAGGCTGCCACCAACAAAAGGGATCCATCCACTCCAGAGGCTCTGCTGTGCTGACACACTTGTATCTTGCAGAGTCAGAGAAAAGCAGCAGCTGAAAAAACAGCTGCAGACACACAACCACTTCTACATTTGGGCTTTGGCTGCCTGAAAATAGCCCAGCTAATCAAAAAAGAACTCGAGCCTAATCCACACCCAGCATTTGTGCATCTGGGCAGCCTCCAAAAATGTCACGTTCTACAGAACACCCCAGTCACTGGATTATGTGCAATGAAGAACAAACACAAAGACCCTGAAACACTTCACACTTCTGAAAGAATAAACAGGATTTCAAGGTACCTATTTCAACATCATCTTCAGCTTCAGCTTTAAATATGTAGACTTTGATAACTTCTGAACCAAAGCCATCATCTTTAGCAACATCATCATTTGCCACCTCGGTACTGATCTTCAAGGGAGTGCTTCCTATATGGTCCAATTTCTCTCCAACATCATCCACTGCAAAGAAAAGAGAATAATAATGAGGTTCAAACACATTTTTAGAAGTCAAAGTAATCAGTAGCATGATTTTCTCCACTATTCTCCCCATGCACAGGAAACCTTTGTATTCATAAGTGGCCTTTAAAAGCAGCTCATCTCAAGAAACTTGAGAGATTCCACAAGTTCAGTATTTTATTGCAACTCAGGAAACACAGCAGGAATAACAGAATAAAGGACACAAGAGGGAGCTTGTCATCAAAGGGAACGAGGAAACTGGCTATGGCTGAAACTATTACTCTTAGAAAGCAAAAATTTATCAATAATTAAAATTAAAGATCTCTAAAAAAGCATTCAAAATTAACCCAGAACTGCCTGTTACAGTGTAAGAGTTCTCACAAGTTTCACTCTGATGCACAGTGACTAAAATTTAGTGGCTGAAACTCTTGAGGAGTGTGATGACTGGAGTATATTCCCAGCTAAAGAAGTAAGCATCAAAAATCTGACTGTATCTTCTCCCTCAAAGAAATGATGATTTTATCTACTTTATCACTTGAAACCATACACATTAATGAAGATTAATGCATGATATACAGCTGATTAAAAGATGCAGTGACAATAAATCCAAATTCCACTATGAGAGATTGACTTCTCATTCTTTACACAGCTCACTTGCTGGTTATTTGGTTTATACATTCAAAATGCTAATTTAATTTCTAAGAAAAAAAAAAATACATCCAAACTATTAAAAGCAACATATTTTAATAAAAAGGGCATTCACAGAGATGACCATAGATACACCTCACATTGCCAGCCCAGAGGTACTGAGCTCAGCATCTCCCTGACACATGTACTGACACACTTCTCACTGAGGATAAATTTAGCTCCTGTGCAGATGGTCAACACAAACCTGTGCAGTGCTGAACACCCACTGAAGTCCTCTAAATAGAGGAGAACCCCACAAAATGTAGGAAAAATCTGAATGAAACACATTCCAGGGAAACAGCATCTTACTGGAACATTAAAGTATGTGTGCACTAAGCAAAGAAAAACTCCTTAAAACGAACAGAGATGTGACAGCAGAGCTTCCTGACTCCATGGGCATGCCAAGGCCCTGATCCCTGGGAGAAGCCAGAATCCCAGGCCTACCTGGGATGGCTGCAGTGGTGCCCAGCCCCCTCCCAGGTTCCTGCTCTCAGGAAGGGCTCCCAGGAGCTGCTTTAACCCCCTGAGCACTGGGGTGGGAAGGAGAAGGGGCCTCTCCTGCAGCAGGGCAGGGGAATCCTGCCCAGCAATCCCACACCGAGCTCTTCCCACAGACACCACCCAGCCCACGGCACTGGGAAACCTCATTTCTACTCAAAATCCTGGGCTGCACCAGGTGAGTACAGAAGTCACTGAGGACAGAACTGGATAAAATGTAGGGAAGTACAAGTAAATATCTGGTTTTGTTTTAGAACCTTTGTGAAGTCTGTACTTTGGTGAAAATTGATATTCTGAGTTGGAAGGGACCCACAAGGATCATCAAGTCCAACTCTTAAGTGAATGATCCATATGGGGACTGATCCCACAACCTTGCTGCTATCAGCACCAGGCTCTATAACCTGAAACATATTAAGGAAAGCATTTTAAAATGCTGGTTTAGCTGTTTGGTGGGGTTTGGGTTTTTTTTTTTGGTAACTAACAGATTAATTCCATTGCTGAAAAAGTGTCCAACATGGATCAAGAAAAAAAAATTTCTCAGGAAGACTGAAAAAAATGTCTGGTTTTTTCTTTTTTAATTAAAAAAACTCTCTAAATATCTCCTGAAATCAATGCCAGGAACATCAACACCTTAGTGAGTGAGAGCCTGCCATGTGCAGCCTGATGTTTGTGTGACCTGGGAACCCCCAGAGCACAAACACTGAGAGAGCCACAACAGAGAACCTGAATATTCCTCTGACACTCGACTTTCCCAGCACCAGGTCATTAAACCCTTTTATATCCCCTGGGGGAGTGTTACTGCACCTGCTAATTGACATTTTTTAAGCTGCCAGAATGGGGTTGTCAGAAGACAGAAAAGTAGAGATGCTGAAATTCCCTTATCTTGGAGTAAGTATTTCCATACATTTACTAAAAATGAATTTATTAAAGACTTTTTTTTTTTCTGCAAGGCTTTTAAAGTTTATCAAAGTCTCTCATGCATGTTCTGGAAAATGATAAATATAAGTTTAATTAGATACAATGACCATTCCCAGTGCATGTGTCAGTGTTGGAAGGACTGGAGGTAATCCCCAGTACAAAGAGGGATTATATACCCAGCTATATGAATGCCAAAAAGAGTATTTCAAAGCTCACAAACCCTGCCAATTTAGAACTGGGAGGTGGTAATAAAGTTCTTTTCAAAGCTGCAACTCCAGCAACACCATTTTTTTTCTAAACTCACATATTTTATAAACATAACACATTACCAGTGTAACAGAAATGAAGTTACTCAACAACAGCAATTTCCTGCTGAACAGGGGAGTTACCACATGTGTGACAGGAAGTTTTCTTTCTGGAAAAATTTCCAATTATTTAACTAATATTATGTGACAGTGACTGTGCACCACTATGGGGCTGGTGAAATAATGTAAGAAAAAATCCCACAATTTTAGATAGTCACCAGAACATCAACTGCAATGCAATAAAAATTACATGAAGGAAAAAAATGAGGAATTTTTCAACTTTTGTAAGAACGTTTTCAGCAAAAGAAAACCCCAAAACCTGAATATAGCATGTACACTCACACACTGTGTTTTACTATTGCCTGTAAAGCCCCCAAATCTTCAAGATCCTTTGAAAATAGAGAGTCCTGTTTTAGAGGGGCAAACTTTCAACAGTATTTGTAACATTTGTGGTTACTTCTACACCATTAACCATCCTGTGTATTCTTGAAAAAATTCAGTCTTTACAATTTAAGTGAAAGAAATGGAAACCTATCAGGAAGTTTGGGTATCCAGGGCCTCTGGGATCACTTTTCTAAAACAGCAAATGTGTAATATAGCAAAATTTGGTAAATATCATCTGGGCTCAGAAAATGACATTAATATAGACTATTATCTGTAAGATGTTGCTTTTTGTTGCAAACATAACAAACCACACTGAACTGGCAATTTCTTTTGCTTAAAGTCCTGTCTTATCTGAAGTAAATCTCATGGCTTCCATCTACCTTTTAAACAGATTTAAGTAAAACAGCACAGCAGGACAAGTAATCTTTGTCAGGTTCCAAAATATTATTGTTTTTCAGAACAGCTCATGAAAATATTCTGTTGTCTAAGTAAGATGCCTTCAATCACTGCTAACCCATCAGTGCTAAATTCTGTGCTGCTTTCCCCAGGGATAGCTCAGGGGAACAGGGACTGCTTGATTCCTTTCTGTCAATGGAATATCAAAGTGTCTTCCAGCTCTGACTCACCCACCAGAAGCACTACATGTTATTATCTGGTCCCTTAAAATAAACTGAAAAAACACAACAGAGAACCTCCATAAATAGATGCTGAATCCTCCTGAGTGAACAAGCTTTAAAGGAAAACTCAGCACACTCCCAGTGTTAAACTTACCTGCTAGGCTGTTTTCAGGTGTGTGATGTCCAGATTCACCGTGGATTGCCAGCTCCCAATCCATGTGATGCCTCACATGCACTATGCTGGTGATGCCACAGCCACCAGAGCAGCAACACGAGGGCAAGGTAAGTCCCACAAGGCTTTGACAATCCTCCGGGTTTTTCTAATGTCTGATCTACTTAAGTCCCATAGGTTCAAATAGAGGAGTAGGAATCCTAAAATGTTTAGCAAATGAGGCAACAGTGTAAGACACTAAAAAGGAGGTGTTGGTGGCACAGTACCTTAGCCCCGGGCCAGCTCCAGGGTGGGTCAGTGGTGGCTTTGAGGTCACCAGAATAGTGCATGGGGCCGGCACGCGGAGCGGGGGCTGGCAACCCGCTGTGGGTCTGAATATCGCAAACCTGAAAAACAAAAGAGGGGAGGCTTCAGCTGCACTGCCCACTGCCCCTGCAGCACAGCTTGTGCTGCTCACCAGCTCCATCTCACTCTCAAGGCTGGGGTCAGGGGCCCACCACAGCGTTTGGGATTCAATTCCTTTTTATTGAGGTGTTCGGATGGCTTAAAGCAAAGAATCGCCAACACCCCGTGGTATTCGTGTTGTGAACGTGGCAAAAATGGGTTTGAAAAAGCAGCAGAACAGGGGAACGGCCTCAGGCTGGGCCAGGGGAGGTGGAGATTGGATACTGGGAAAAATTCCTTCATGGAAAGGGCTGTGCAACCCTGGCACAGCTGCCCAGGGCAGTGCTGGAGTCCCCATCCCTGGTGGGATTTAAAAGCCATGTGGATGTGGCCCTTGGGGACATGGCCAGTGGTGGCCCTGGCAGTGCTGGGAGAGTGATTAAACTCAAGAGTAGTGATAATCTTCCAATGAAAACTTCCAATCACAAAATCATACACAGATAGTCACACAACTATCAAGATGAACTTAATATTGCCCAAATAGTATTTACACAGAAAATGTAATCAGCAGAAGTGTATAAAGTATCTACAGGGAATGTCACCTCAAAGTGGTGAAAAATCACCTTTCAGTAAAGTCCCTTCCAACCCAACCCATTCTATGGCTCTGTCATTTAAGCTGTAACTCCCAACAAGCATAAGGGAAATTAAAACTGCACAGTCAGTTCCATACCCTAAAATGTCATATTTTGGTAGTTCCCACATGTGTTCAACAGAACAACTCGTGGTATTCCCTAAGGGCATATCTGGCATTTTATGTAGTCTTCCCTTTTAATATGCTAAATTTCATTAAAAGACAACTGAGTATTTTGAAATTCTTTAGAAGCATCACTTAGGTGTGATTTACATTATAAAAACAGTTCAACAGTCCTATATATACACCCCAAATGAAATCTTATAAAATTCACTTTCTACAATATTGACAGCATTTGACAATTGAATACATATAAGTAAATAAAAAGTTTTGACCTGCTTGATAAATTGAGGCCTTTATCTATTCTACACAACACATTATCTGCATAAACAAAACAAAGTCAAGGGTAATATCTGAACAATAAAAAATATTAAAAGCTGCATAAGAATGATTCATCACTGCTGACAAAAACACAACAGCAGACACTTTGTGGGGTCAGGCTGGCATCCCCAGCATAGCACAGGAACTTAGGAACACAACAGAGCTCAAAGACCTTTATCAGTGACCCAGAGGAGGGGATCAGCTCTGCAGGTGCCCCTGAGCTGGGGAGTGTTGATGCTGGAGGTGGGAAGCTCTGCAGGGGAGTCTGCACAGGCTGGATCCTGGGCTGAGGCCACTTGTGGGGGCTCACAGGTGTCAGGTCCTGCCCTGGGGTCACAACATCCCCCTGGAAAGCTCCAGGCTGGGGCACAGGGGCTGGGAAAGGCCCTGGGGGTGCTGGTGACAGCAGCAGGACACGAACCCAGGGGTGCCCAGGTGGGCAGGAGGCCAATGGCACCTGGCTTGGGTCAGGAATGGTGTCCAGGGGATCAGGGCAGGGCTGTCCCCTGTGCTGGCACTGCTGGGGCACCTCCAGTGCTGGGGGCAGCTCGGGGACCCTCATGACCAGGGGGACACTGAGGGGCTGGAGTGAGTCCAGGGCAGGGAATGGAGCTGGGAAGGGAATGGAGCCCCAGGAGGGGCTGGGGGAGCTGGGCAGGGGCTGAGCCTGGAGCAAAGGAGGCTCAGGGGGGACCTTGGGTTCTGCACAGCTCCTGACAGGAGGGGACAGCCCCAGGTCAGGCTCTGCTCCCAGGGAATGGGAACAGGAGGAGAGGGAACGGCCTCAGGCTGGGCCAGAGGAGGCTCAGGTTGGATACTGGGAAAAATTCCATCATGGAAAGTGTCCAACCCTGGCACAGCTGCCCAGGGCAGTGCTGCAGTCCCCATCCCTGGTGGGATTTAAAAGCCATGTGGATGTGGCCCTTGGGGACATGGTCAGTGGTGGCCCTGGCAGTGCTGGAAGAACAATTAAACTCAATAATCTTACAGCTCTTTTCCATCCTACACAATTCTATGACTGCCTTAATTTACATAAATGATTACTTAAAACAAACTCCTAGATGAATAATGTAGCTTCCAACTGTGACTATTCAGGCACATCACAATTATACATATATAAAAATTTAATTTGCTGAAAACTAGGTCTCAAAATGGCTTTGAGACATTGTGAAAGCCAAGCTTGAGAACACCTGACAAATCCATGAATGTGTCAGACCCTGGTGGGGCCATCAGGTAACTGAAAGCTTCAGATGCTCTGGTCTAAGTGCAGGATCATCAGCATCCATCACACTCAGCTCTCTCAGAAGGAGTCCCAAAGATGACTGTGCTTACAATGACAAGGGAAATAACCAGTTCCAGAATACACTCATCCTAAGTACTCTGTCAGAAAGGAGGAATTTGTTCAGGGAAACAACTGACTGTAAAAATGGTGCTCCTTTTGTTACAAAAACACACAGGTTTTCTTTGTAGCAGGTCTAATTTGCTTTATAGACTCATTTTGAAGTTCCCTTTTCAAAAACCCCTCTTTTTGACTTCTGTTAGTGACACAGTAACGATGGAAAGCTTTAAAAATCATTGCTGTTCATCCTGTACTGAACAAAAACAAATATATTTTGCATAAGGGACATAAATGCTCTAAGAGAGGGAAATCATTATAATCATGAATCAGTGGTGTCCTCTATCATGAGATTTTTAATAAATGCAGCTTGTTGTGAACAGACTGACACTTAGACACACTTGGCATTGACTTTTTTTAACATATTGCATCTGACTAAATAAAATCTGTTTTGACCTGCTCACATTTCAATAAGTGATTTGAAGAATTAAAAAAATCAATTACTTGGAATATATTTTATCAAATTTGTGTAGCAGCAACAACTGGTACCTTGGGTATAATGTAAGCATTGAAGAAACACAAAGTACCCAAGGTTCTTTCAGTAGCCAACTTCAGCTACTGTCAACAGGATCATATGGAGCTGGATGCTGTGGGAGAACTGGAATGTGTTCATGAGCCAATCCATTAATGAACCTGACCCCTTATTTCCAAGCTCAGCCCAGAAGAGCACAACAGCCAATGAAATACCTATTATAATTCTTAATACACTA
Organism: Agelaius phoeniceus; assembly: GCF_051311805.1. Taxonomy (NCBI): domain Eukaryota; kingdom Metazoa; phylum Chordata; class Aves; order Passeriformes; family Icteridae; genus Agelaius; species Agelaius phoeniceus. The sequence continues at coordinate 16,727,632 of NC_135278.1, read as the reverse complement.
AACAAACGACGTTTTGTGGACATATTGAGAAAGCTTTGAGTTAGAGATCTTAAAAAACTATTTCTTAGTGGATTCTCCTGATTAAGCCAAATATGTTATTTTTAAATGAATCTACACAGCATTGTAATACACCTGTGGTGTTTTTTTAGAAAAAGTTGTATATTCAAAATAAATTGAGTGTTTAACCTTCCAAGGTGTTTTTCTTAAATTTCCTAGAATATCTAGTTTCAGAAACACAAACATACACACCCACTCACTCAGCAGCACCAACGTCCTTCTCTTTCTTGTTGTATCAGTGATTTTGCATCAAAAGCCCCGAATCCAGAGCCCAGGAATGAACTGGGCACCAGCCTATCCCCTGAGCATTCCAAGAGTCCAGTTCCAGGAACTTCTCCCCACCAGAAGCTCCCTCCTGCTTCCATCTACCTCTGTGGACTTACAAGATATCATCAGGTAGTCTTCAGAAGTGCTCTTGCCGTCGTCGTCATCCTCGGTTTTGATGGTGACGGTGGAGCCAGGGACAGTCCCAGCAGCCTGGATGACAGCCTCCGAATCCGAGTTGGTCACCAGCACCTCCTCGGACACCATGGTGGGCGACTCGGCCCCGGCCACCGCGTCCTGCACCACGTGCTCCAGGTGTCCCTCGGGGCCCGTCACGAGGTCCGCCACAAACACCTGGTCAGGGACGCGCACGGTTTCTGTGATCAGGTCGGAGGCCAGAACGTGGTCGCTGGTGTCCAGAGCCTCCTCGATGGCCACGTCAGCCTCCAGCACGGAGTCGGGGACGATGACGCCCTCGGTGACGACGTCCGTCTCCGTGATGATGTCGGGCCCCTGGACCACCTCGGCTGCCAGGCCATGGTCAAGGGTTATCCCATCATCTGTGACCACGTCAGAAACCAGGACAGCTTCAGGGACTGACACAACAATGTGGTCTCCATCGATGTGAGCAGTGCCAGCCATCCCAGCCACTAGGGAACAACCAGGAACCGGGAGAAAAATGTTACAATGATTGCACCAGCAACTGGTTTGTCTAAGGAATGGAGTTATCACACAGCAAGCTCAACACAGATGGGAAAATCTGTTACTTCTCCACATCCTCATTTTGCATTTCGCCCAATAAACACTGTCCAAAGCAGCCTGTTCTGTACAAGTGAAGATAAACAAAACACACCACTTCAAGACATCATGTGGAGTTTGTCCCAAAGTTAGGATCTGTTAAAAACTAAAGGCCAGTTTACAATTCAGTCTCTTTCTCTTTAATTCCCAGTTAGAAAACATTCCATTGCAGCAGCAATGTGAACCTTCACAGAATTCTTGCGTGACACTGCAAGTGTGGTAACAAACCATTAACTGCTGCTACAATAAAAGGACTCATCCTTTTGGACAGCAAGGGCCTTGTTAAAAATAAACACTCAGTTTTATGCAATATTTACAGTAACATTTCCAACAACTTGCCACATCACAAGCAATGGCTGGAGGTAGAAATTTGGTTTTCATTACCAGACTAGACTGGCCAGTCATATTTGCAGACTACTTTTCTAGACATAACATAAAATGCACAGTGAACTATTTTAACACACAAACAGCAGTTTTAATCTTGAAAACACTCAATAAAATGGTTCTTATCAGAATTAAAAAAAAATTATAAACATTATTCAGTGTTGTAATTCAAATGAAAATATCTTGGTATAGACATGGTCCTTCCCAATACCTGAGATCTCCTGGATTTTACTCATTATTTTTAATAGTAAGAATGTTTACCAAAATCTTGCATGATCATAGTGTGAGGCATTTTGGATTCCTGTGTTTGCAATCCAAGACTTCCACCACCTGGATCCATATTCAGCCAAATTCATTCACAAACAACTGCAAAAAAAACAAAAATGAGAATTTATGTTTAACAGTGTTCTTGTGTTGATCAGCTTTACTGGATTGATGTGTTACACTGACAAACACAGAGAAGTATTTACCCAAAAATTCAAGAAAACCATAAGCAACACTCCACACAATTCACTTTACTGCTTTATATTTTTTACCTTGGCATAATAATAAATATTAGCAATTGTGCTCAAAGCAGCCTCTGCTCTGCCTGTCTACAGACTCATTAATTAATTATCAAGACTGGTGATTCTGGATGTGTGGAGCTACAATGAAGAAAGTGAAGAATTGTATTGGGAGTATCAATTTTTCCAATTCTTTCAAATATGAGACACTTCAAAACCAATTTTAATGTGTAAATTTAATTTGGGATGCTGGATCTCTTTGACAAGGTACAGCTACACAAAGCCACTCCCAGAGCAGGAGAAAGCATCGATCATTTGACAGTGTCCCCATAAAACACAGGAGAGGAGGATAAAATCAGCATCCCAGCATTGCTACCAAACCCTGAAATGTGGGAGTTCTGAATTATTCTGCAATTTGCTGCACCCCAAGGACTTTACACAAGTTCTCAGTGCAAAGTGACCCAGCAGAATCACCCACAGGATCACAAAGAGCTCAAGGCTTTCACAGGTGAAAAATCTCAAGCCTAAAAAATCTCTGTTGCACAAGACTAAAATCTTGTACTTTTCTGCCCTCTTGTATCCAAGAATCAGGAAAGTGACAGAATCCCAGAGCAAATAAGAAGTTTTAGAAGTTTTAGGAGCTGTGGGAGGTGAATGCAGTCAGAGCTCAGACCTACATGACCTGAGTGGGGCAGAGGGGAGCAGGGAGTACAAATCTTTCAGGGTAAGTCTCCAAAGCACGCTGCTTTCCTCTTGTAGCACCAACCTTGGTTTTGATCTCATTAAAGAAATTACTAGTGCCCCACTATGAGAACTTGTTAAATCTTACCATCTAAAGCCAAACCATGAAGGAAACTCCAATTACTTTGAGGTAGAACACACTTGGCAATCAGGAGCCAGCACAGCCAAGGTCAAGCCAGGCTGCTGGAACAAGAGCCCAAAATCTGAGACAGCCCCAAGGCAGAGCCAAGGGCCCCAGGACCTCCCACAACTCCTGAGCTCCTCCAGCAAAGGTGCCCAACGATGGCAACTGCAAGGAAAAGCCACCTGTTCACACCAAGGAGGTTTGTATTCAAGAATACAAAAAAAGTCAAACATTATCCATGAGGAAAGTTGGCAAGGATTTTACTATTTCAATTCCACTTCAAAATCAAAATTTTTCAGCATTGTAAGGATCACAGAGCAGCTCCAGATCCCCAATGCAATGCTCCATCACTCCCAAATTACCACCACAGCCATCCAAAATTCTCCCTGTAGCTAATGAATCCTTGCTAGAACAAAATAGAATGCAGCTCTAGGGCAGAAATAGCTCATTTAACTATTTCAGAATTAAAGGCAATATCTAACATGTCCTGACCACAGCCTTTTCAGAGAATCCTTTTTCTAGAGTAAATGGATATGAAAAATTATCTTAGTTTATATCAATCTGGGATTATAGGAAGACTAGGCTAGAATCTTTTTCCTTCTCCATATGCAACTTATTTTCTGATTAAATAATTAGATGCACAACTGTATTATGTATTGTGGCACACAGAAAAAATTCATACAAAGTAGGACTATAAATTGAATTTAAATTTCTGCAGGGAAAGCAAATAATTATTAAAAGAGTATTTTTCTGGTAGTTAACAGGAGTAGAAAAAGAACCAAAGTAATGGGATGGCACCAGCAATCCCTTAAACTTCCCCTGAAATCAGAGATGGATGATGACACCCCACTGAAGCTGTACCAACTCTATGAAGAATGTTCCTGTAAAGCCTCACTGCAGACAAAGGACAGACTTGAATCAACCACACAACCACAAATGTATTTTTTCTATCAACCTTGGGATCTCCAAGGAATGCAGTGGCAGCAGGAAAAGCCCTTCCTGCTGCTGCTGGCAGAATGAACCCTGGGGGAGGCCCCAGCCCCGCTGGTTCTGCTCACAGGTTGCAGCAGTGCAGATGATGCAGTTCCACATGTCACACATGCAGGCAAATCTTGTTATTGGGAACAGCAAGAAAATGCAGTGCAGTGATTAATTGTGGCTCTTCACAGCTTCCTCCTGTAGTACACTGTGTAACACACCCACACCACCACAGCCAGATCCAATCAGGGCTTTGGAAAGGGAGAAATCAGGCAGAAAGCCACAATTCCACACCCTGTCACAATCCCAAACTTAGCCCTTCCTCTCTTCCTCTAACTTGTAACAACTCAATTCTTCCTCTCCATTCCCCTTCTACTCTGGGTATTTAAAGACAGTGAAAATGTTTTTAGCCTCAGCCAATAAAATATTTACTTTACAATATTCCATTAATTTTTTCATTGATTTTTTTTTTGCTATCTTGGCTCAGGAAAGAGCATATTACCATCACATTCCAAAATGAAGAATTTCATGCAACCTACACTGAGACTCCCAGAGCAATGTCTCAAGGCTAAATTTTTAAAATATGCCTGTATTTGGAACAGTTTTGCTTTTCTGAAAAATAGCAGTTCTCTTTCTAATGAGCCTGAGGTTCATTTCAATCTATTTCAGCTCTTTATGCCAAAGCTCTTCCTTAGATGGGGCTTAGCTGAGACAAGCAATGAATTTTAGAGTAGAAGGGATATCTGACCTCTCTGACTACAACTGTAAATTACCTCTGCACATGGCAATTTTAAAATCAAGGGTAATGGTTGGCAGTTTGGAACGACCTAAGGACACGTAACAGCAACATTCAACTGAAAAACTGGTGGAAGTTCCCAGGATACAGTGATCTGCTCTTAGCTTGCTCTTCCTAAAGAAAGTAACACAAAATAGCCAAGGATATTTTCATTTTAGAGAAAGCTTAAGAAAACACTCCAAATGCAAAGATATTCAGCAAAGCATTTTAAGGAGGAGGGATAACAACCAATGCTTCAGCACTTCTACCCTTCCCAGGAAAACCAGGGTGTCATTGGTGCTCCCAGGGGAACAGGGAAACTCCCAATCCCGGTGCCGGCTTCCAGGCATTGTTGCCATATTTCAAATGTGTATAACATAAACAACATTTCTACAGAACGCCCATTACAGCTTAAATACATGCTCTTTATTTCTGGAGCTTTAGGAATGCATTTTGTGTGGTCCTGCAAACGTTAAGCAGCTCCCCAGTTTATACACACCTCTATTCACAGCGGGTTCAGGTGGTGTATTTTCACATGAAGCCTAATTGCATGGTCAGCCCTTAATCTCTCCTTTAAAATAGTGGATTTTTTCTAGATAATTTACATCTTGTTTACATGCTCCAAAGGAAAACACAACATCATGTACTGCTGGTGTTTTGGTTATTCACAAGCTGCATATGAGATTTGCATTAAACCAAAAGGGCCAGGCTCAGACATGGAGCAATGGAACAATAAATAAACTTCTATGCCGTTGAAAAATAGGAACCAGATGCCGTGTAACCATTTAATTTCTTAACATTCAAGCTGAAGAACAAAAAAATCATCCTTGTCTGATAACACGGTTTTCATTTTTTTCTGCCCCTAATTTTAATGCAGCAGCTGACAGAAAGGCAATGAGAAACGTCCTGCTTGTGCAGAAATCTTAATTAGAAAACCCCAATTAATAAAATAACGTGCAGGTTAACACAGACCCTGGGCAGAGAACAGACTGGGTATGAAAAACCAGCATATCCATTTTAAAGTCCTTTATTGTGTCCACCTAAAAAGCACCACGACCACTTACACTCTAAATCCATTTAAAACGCCTCAGACAAAACCAGGGAACGAGATTTTGTCTCGCTGCCTGAAACGCGCTAAAGCCACTTAATACAAAATGATAAAAAATAAAATAGAAAAAATAAATTACATCTACGCGTTGCACCAATAAAAGTTCACGTAGTAAAAATCAGGGGCAGAGCGGGCCGGCGGTGGCCGGGGCTGGAGCTGGCGGTGCCCGGGGCTGGCGGTGCCCGGGGCCGGGGCTGGCGGTGCCCGCTGCCGCCAGCGGCTCCCGGCGCTTCCCGGCGGCTCCGGCGCTTCCCTCCCTCCTTCCCTCCCTCCCTCCGCGCGTGCCCGGCGCGGGCGCGCCCGTGGTGCCGCCGGGGCGGGGGGAGGCGGCCAAGGGAGCGCGGGGACAAAGGAGCGGCTGTCCCGCGGCGGTGCGGGCCGGCAGGCGGGGGCAGCGCCGGGATAACGCCGGCCCGGCGGGAATAACCCGGTCCCGGCCGGGATAACGCCGTCCCGCGGCCCTGAGCCGCGGCCTCCCCGCCCCGCCGGCCCGGCCGACATCTTGTGTTCCGCCATTTTCTGCCCGCCCGCGCGGCCCCTCCACCGCCGGGCCCGCCCGCACCACCCGCCCGGCGCGGTACCGGCGGGCCCGGCCGGGCCTCCCCCGCCCGCCAGCCCAGGGACGGCCGCGGCCCGCAGCGACCGCGGCGGCGGTGCCGGAGCGCGGCCTGCGCGGCTCCACCGTGCCCGTGCCCGTGCCCCGGCTCACCTGTGCAGGCCCGGGGTGCGCCGGGCCCGCGGGACGCGCCGGGGCCGGGCCGGGCCTGGGCCCGCTCCGCCCGCAGCCTGGGCCGGGCGGCGGCCGCGAGCGCGCGCGGCCCCGCTCCGCTCCCCCCGCACGTCACGCGCGCCCCCGCGCGCCGAGCAGGCGCAGCCGCCGCCGCCCCCTCAGACCCCCCCGCGCCCCCGGCACCGTCAGGGGACCGCGGGGGGACCCCGCTACCGCCCGGGGCGCCACGAAGGGACCGCGGGGAGTCCTCTGCTCCTGCCCGGGGCACCGTCAGGGGACCGCGGGGGGACCCCGTTACCGCCCGGGGCACCGTGAGGCGACCGTGGAGGCACCCCGGGCACCGCGGGGGGCACCGCTCCCGCCCGGGGCACTGTGAGGGGCAGTGAGCGGAGTTCCGCCACACACCCGTCCCCGTGAGGGCAGTGAATAAAACAGTCAACATTTAAATAGCTCGGACAACAGTTTCAGTTCTGTGGGTCTCTTACCAGCGTGAAAACCCGACTTACCTGGTTAAACGTGACAAGTAAATACAAAATTGAACCAGTTTTTTAAATATATAAAACTAGTTAGGATTCAGACACGAACCTTCTCATAACAAGCATAGCAACTTATAGTGGGAACTTTGAGTTACTCTTTGTCGTAAGATTGAGAGGCTGCTATACAAATCTGAGCAAAGAAGGACTTGGGCAATGCTTGGAGCCTGTTCCATGTCTTTTATTCCTTAGAGGAACCCAAAGCCGGAGCTGTGTTTCCAAGTAAAGTGTAAAGGCAGAGGTGGATTCCTGGGAAATGTGACCCGAAGCCCGGAGCTGCTGAGGGGGAATTGCTCAGAGCTACCTGAGGGAGTGCAGGGCTGCCCCTGTCTGGGCTTTAGAGGGCACCTAAACCACTTGGGCTGTGGGAGTTGGGTGACCCAAGGTGGAGATCCTGAGATGGGGCAGCCCCAGGGGACCCTGCTGACCACAGCTGGAGTGCTGTGTCCAGTTTTGGGCTCCTTGGGACAGGAGAGACGTGGAGCTTCTATAATTCCCAGGAGATTCATCCTCCTGGACTTTCACCTCCTTAGAGAGAACTTGGAGACTTGTATTTGACCTTCCTCTCCTTTTTTTTCTTGTTTTAAAGAGTAAAGCCACAGAACACAGCACACACCAAATCAGTAGGAAAGCCATACCAGTCATTTTGTCTAGCTCTAGCAAGAGACAGACATTCTTATGACAAAATAATTTCAAACTGCCCAATGCAATTAAGGAATGAAGGGGAAAATACCTGGAAAAGGTAATGACAAAATTGAACACTGGGGGAAATAGTGAGGGAGACTCAGTTTAGCCAGCTCTGCTCTTGCCAGCACCATGGATATTGACAGCACTGCCTTATCTGTTCCTCCTACTCCTTTTTGGAGCAGTGCTGGAGTATAAAATTGAACACTCACATTCTGTGGTCGCTCTGAGGTCGGTACAACAGAGCTGGATTGAGGTCAACAACCAGCACAGTTTGTCAGATTGTGGCACCACCAAGGCTGAGAAATGACAGAAAAAAGCAATTCACTGACACGGCTCTCTGACATCTTTGGATCTGAATTTTGGAGGTCAGAATGGTTTGAACTGATAGTCTGGGCTCTAAACAGATGTGCCAACTCCATTTCTGTGTGTTTCTGAAGATAAGAGAGGGAACCAGAGTCACTTCTTTTATTTCTGACAGAAGTTGCAGCAGTAGAGGTAAATCCAGTGAAATTTGCCCACTTTGCATTTTCATTACATTGAGGGAAAACCAAAGATCAAGAAACCCTTTCTAAAGTCCTTAAGATTTTGTCATATAGTTTCACATATTACCTTATACTAAGGAAAATGATTTAACAGAAATCACAATGTAATGTGCTTCAGACTTTTTGGAAAATGGGAAATAAATCCCAGTCTTCAGTCTCTTTTATTTGTTACTTAGTGGCAAGGTAGTCAATCTTCCATAGCTTCATTTTCCTCCTTTATAAAAAAGTTACAAAGCAAGCCAGGGCAGTTGGGATCAACACAGAAGGAAGATAAAGCAAAGAAGACAAGGGACAAGGGAATGGGTCTGCAGGTATTTGGTAAATCTTGGGACAGAGAGAGGCCAAATCCTTGGCTGTGTTTGCACTGCACTGCCAGGGCCAGAGCCTTGTGTGCTGCAGAATCAGGGCTCCACCAGGGTTTGTTTCACAATTATCCTCGATGCCTTCTCTTTGCAGGAACTTAGTGCTCTCTAATAAGCATGGCAGGTTCCTCTGTGTCCCACCAGGGTCTCACTGCTCTCTCAGCACCTGCATTGTCCAGTGATCACGCAGCATTCCAAGACATTTCTGATACAGGATGCACTTGTTCTTAGTATCTCTGTAAAGAGATTAGAATTAAATCAATAGCATGACACACACTCCCCAGTATGCTTGCTATTAAAATAATCTGTATCTAATCAAACTACATTTTTATATATTTCTTTTCATAGTATGTGCTGCTTCTGAGTGCTCACTCACCAAGAGCTTTGGAAGATGATTTTCATGCAAATAACTGAAAGCATTACCACTGTGTGCACACAAACTGGAACAGCTTTGGAAATATTTGAAAACATTTCAGCAGGGTCTAACATTCCTGAAGAAAACACCTGCATAGTGAAAGGTGGCTGTAGGCTTTCTGTTAGCTCACATCTTAGTGACAAACACTATCAATTTAGGGATGATTTGTATTCAGGACCAGGATGGATGATATAATTAATATGCAGGATATGTAATTAATATGCAGAACATGTCATTAATATGCAGAGCATGTCATTAATATGCAGGGAGATGTGATTGATGCGTACCCGGTACTGCCTGGCCTCTGGATACACTGGATAAGGCAAATCCTTCCTGGGATAGTCGAACTCTTCCCGCCGGGCTCGGGATTGAGGGAAATAATCTGTTGCTGGATCTGCTGTCCTTAGAGGCTGAGCATACACGGGACTGTGCAAAAGAGAAAAAGGTTATTAAACCTTATAATATACTGCAAATTGCACAAAGGGACAGTTTAAACTGAAAAATAAAAATATTAAAGCTCACTACTGCATGCACAGCACTGAGGCAGTAACATCTAAGAGGTCTTTTAAGTTCATTTTACTGTCAAGCCCTCATCCTGCAAACAGAGAAGACTGAATTTATAGAAGCAGCTTTCTCTTTAAGCTTTTATTTTCTTTTCACAACAAACAATGCCACAGTACCTAATTTCCTATATCCCTACAATCATTTTCAAAGCGTTTTAAATCCACCATAGCTATACCTTCAACACTGATATTGAAAAAACCAGCCCTCCTCGAGGGACTGAAACAGCAGCAAGCTCCAGCCTGTCTCTGCAGCAGAGCCCTGCTACGTGTGAGGACACTGCTGTGCTCTCCCTGAGCTGCACCCTGGCAAACAAGTTCTCTGCAGAAGTTGCAGTAAGAGCTGCAGCAGTTGGTGCTGAGGGGGATTCAAGTGAGGAAGCACAAGCAGGGAGCTGTGATTCGAAACAGGAATGAAATCAATGCCTCTGGGATTAGAGGAAAACCAGAGAAGCCTCTGGATAAAGCAGTATTTTGGGATTTGTATGTGAATAATCCAGTCAAAAGCTTTTCCATTTACTGGACCTTTGTTGCTTGCTGTGCCACTGGCAAAGCTGCAAAGTCATTCTGAGTCTCCAAAGCAGGGTATAAAGTGAGAATGAGCACAAAAGACAAAAAATAACAGCATACCTGTAATCCTGCCTTTGATTTGTGATTGAGGCATCATTAAAATCTTCTCTTTTCAGTACAGCTTTTGGAATTTGTCCAACCCAGGCATCCTGTGTGTAGGGATCAGATGGTTACACAGAGAAAAATGACAACAAATTAGAATAACCAGCTCTCCAGGTACAGAATGTTAGAAGGTATAAACCAGTTTTTCACTTACAAAATACAATGTCTAGGCTACAACTCACAGTCTGGGGTGTCAGAAAGCCCTAAGTCCTGCAGCTCTGACCCAAAAAGATTCCTTTTACAAAGGGTTTTTTTCCCCTACCAAACTGCAGGATTGGGTCTGATTCACACCTTGGGAACAACAGCATCAGCAGAACTAAATCTGAATTAGTTAAAAATTGAACAGCACCATCTCCTGGTAAAGGCAGGCTCAGACCTGCTGCATTGCCAAGCTATTGATACTCTACAGATGGATTTAGCAGAAAATCATGTAGCAGACTAGATTATTTTCTCCCTTTTCTCAGACAGCCTTCAATGTCTCCTTCTCACACACTGTGTGTTCCTTAATATGTAAAATAATCCCTTGAAGTATCAAATGAGGAAATGAACACACACACACAAATACTCCCTTTCAGTGATTCTTTGTATTTTATATTGATTTTTTTAATTGTATTTATCCATCTTTTCTCTTGACACCCACTAGTTCAGGCCATGATCTCTACTACATCTTGCCTAATGGATAAAACTGGCACAGCAGAGCATGATCTCTTTTTAAAGCTGGTCTTCTTACTGGCCAAGAATGGAAATAGTTGTTTGAACATCCTGTAAAAATAATCCCTAGTTCTTTGTTTTCTCCTATGCAAATTAGTTTCACTTAATCCTTGATGACAAGTTTCACCTTCTCACATGCATTCAGCTGATCTTGGAAACCAAATGCTAGGAGACTTTAAAGTCAAATTCCCTATTTTTTGTTGTTTTGCTATTGCCATTGCATTGAGCTGAATCCCCAGGGGCTGGGGCTGTGCTGTGCCCCCTGTGCCATCTCTTACCTCATCTGGCTGAGGGTGCCCTGGGCTGGCAGCTGTGTCAGTGCTGAATGCAGGGTTCTGCTGTGCTCCACTGTGTGGAGCCTTTGGCTGCTTCCTGGGGGAACAATGGCAATTCAGAGCTTTAGCAATGCTGAGGGTCCTGACAGATGTTTTTGTGCTGCAGATTGCTTCAACAGCCATGTCAGAGCTTTAGATCTCCTGTGGCAATGGCTGTACAAGAGCTGGGTATTATTACAGCTTTTCTATGTCAGAGCAAGGGCCAGTGACACACTTCTGGGGCTCAGTGACAGAAGAAAAAACCCATATTGTCTGTGTACTTGGGAGAGGTGTCACTGGGAAAAAGTGATGAAAGCAAAAAGCAGCTCAAATTGCCAATATCTGAGACCCAAGAGTGGAAGGAATTGTATTTAAACACCAAGCCTCTTGTCAATAGTTATCAGTCTTACTCCTTTTTTTTTTTTTTTAACTTGTGGAAAAAAATCCCTAAGAGCAAGTAAATCAGAAACACACATTTGGTGGTGTTGAATTTAAGTAGCAAATGTACTTATCAATCTTTAAAGCCTGCCTGGTGAGCCCTAAGGAAAAGCAATGACTGAGAGTGAGGTGGTAGAATGCTGAGTAAGTGCTGAGTGCTCAGGTAAGATGCTTTGAGTTAGTTTTAAATTGTATAAATAGTATTTTGGCAGAATGGCAGCCTTGTGCTTTTAAACATCCAGAGGTTAAAAATTAACCAGAATACCAGACTCCTTTTGCTGAGCTTCCATTTTGAGTGCAAAACTCCTTATAAGTGCACCCAGAGTCACTTACCCAGCTTTTTTCGTTTTCAAGCAGCAGACAGCAGAAAATATTACAACCACTATGATAACCAGGGCCACTCCAGGAAGAGTAGCCACTAAAATGAAATCCAGAGTGTTCCAGAGGTGGTTACATTTGGGGCCCATGTACCAGTACTCCATCCACCCCATTCTGTAGTAATCACATCTGCAAATAAAAAATACTCACTTTTAGGAGCAGCATTTTAATTCAGAAGTTAGCAATACCAAAAAAGTACAATATTGTGCTATATAATTATTTATTATTCAACACTGCAGGGGCCAAGAGTTCCACTATTTTTCCTGTTTGTTTAAAGGTGTTTTTTTATCTTAGTTCCACCCATCTGTTTCCAGATTTGATGCAAAAGAACTTTGCCAGGCTCTGAGTAACCAAGTCCAAGTGGGCATTTCAGGAGTCCCAGATAAGGAGCTTTGATGGGAACAGGGTGCAGTACCCAAGTCATGGCCTGGCTCAGGTCAAAGATCTCTTTGTCTGCTCTCAGCATGGCAAAGCTGCTGAGTGGAAGTGAAACCTCACATTTCTGGCTGTCATTATGATATAGATTTTTTTAAAAGGGAAAAAAGCCCAACTACATAATGGAGAATAGAACATTAGGATATCTAAAAATTTTTTTAACTCAAAAGAAAATTTGATCAACCTGAGGAAAAAATGAACTTGCAATTACACAGCTAATTCAGTTCTAAAGTAAAATAGTTGAGAGAACAGTAAAAATAAAGGGTTACAGTGATTACCTACATTAGGAATGATATGGCCCACACATATATTTAAAAAGAAAACACTATGCCCAAATCCCAGATTTGATGCTTTGTACCAGAGCTATAAATTTATGCAGATTGTGAATGAAGATCAACATTTATTTTCATGGATCACTTTGGAGGATCTAAATTTAATTCATAATTTAGAATATGTTTGACATTTACATGGTGTATATTTAAACAAACAAACCAAGCCCACAAACTACCTGCAAAAAGGTTCTCCATTTTTACACAGACAAGGAATGTTTTCAGGACAGAATTTATCTGTATTACCCAGACAGGCCCCAAAGTCCACAACTCCATTGCAGTTGGCTGTGAATTAAAACAAAACCAGTATTTAATGCAATTATACAGTAACATACTGTCAGTGGGCTGTGTTGCTAATTACACCAGAAATTTATGCTTCAGATGTACTCTGTAGATGACACTAAATCTTTCTTTCCTGTGACTTGTCCCTGGAAAATTTTGAAGCTATTTGAGAAATGAAAATTCACCTGCTTGAATTACTTTACCCTGAATGTGTACCCATCTTCCTGTTGGCCAGGAAATTGTATGGCTTGTGTTGTTATGGTTTTTATCTCAGAAGTGTGGCTGTGTCTGAATTCCACTATGTATCATCTCTGGCTTGTTGACAAGGACTAAAAGTCATGAGACTCATTAGAGATCCAACCTTCCAGTTATAATCCAAATTAGAACCTTTTTGTGTGTTCTGCAAGGGGATTATTCCTTGGCTTAGCCTACAAAAGGATCTGGTTTGCATTAATGTTGGTTCTGTTCTATCTCTTTTGCTGTGTAAACATTGGGCTGTAAATGATGTTCCAGAATCAGTGTTTACAGTGTTTCACAGGTATTTGGCTGGCTAACAAGGACTCCCTCAGCAGCCTGAACCAGCACCAAACACAGCACATCTGGCACTCCCACCCCACGTCCTCTGCTACCTGTTCTCCCCTGCTCAGCACTCGGACTCAACACCAGGCACAGCCTGAACATTCAGAAAAGCCCCCAGACTGCCACCAGAGCCAAATCTAATTGTGCACAACAGTTCCAGGGAGAGCAGCCACGTCTGGGATGAAGCCAGAGTCAGAACTGGCCAAGATCTCTGAGCAGACCTTTCTGAGCCCAGCAGGCAACCCCTGGAGCAGCTTTAATGTCACTGTCACTGTCAGGTGGACTTCACCAGAACCAGCCCCTGGAGCAGCTTTAATGTCACTGTCACTGTCAGGTGGACTTCACCAGAACCAACTCCTGGAGCAGCTTTAATGTCACTGTCACTGTCAGGTGGACTCCACCAGAACCAACTCCTGGAGCAGCTTTAATGTCACTGTCACTGCCAGGTGGACTCCACCAGAACCAGCTCCTGGAGCAGCTTTAATGTCACTGTCACTGTCAGGTGGACTCCACCAGAAGCAGCTCCTGGAGCAGCTTTAATGTCACTGTCACTGTCAGGTGGACTCCACCAGAAGCAGCTCCTGATGCATTATTGGCCAGAGGAACTGTGCTGGGAGCAGCCTGCACTGCAGAGAGAGATGGAAGCCTCCTTCCTTTCCACTGTCCAAGTCCCTCTAATCCAACACTTGCAGCTTACCAGAGATAAATCTAACTGATTACAGTGACCAAGGCTTGTACCAGTCCATTTACACACCCTGCATGCTCTCAAGAATCATCAGCACTGGAAATTCTTCCAAAAAACCTAATTACAGGTTGTGTGTTATGGCTGTAAATACAGAACAGTGAAAAATCCCAAGTAGCACCTGGCATGGTTCATCTGGGAAATAAGCAATGTTTTTGGCTACCCCTCTGATCAGTAACACAATTACAATTCTTTTAGCAATAATGCAAAAAATACTAAGGCAGCAGAAAATCACCACTTGTGATTCTGCTGGGAGGGAGGGAGGGAGTGTGTGCCCTTTGCTATTAATGCTCTAATATTCCATGTGATAAAGGAGCTCACTGCTGAGCCCTTCACAATACTGTGGTCTACATAAATGCCACGTTAGCCTTCAAGTGGTAACTTTATTTTGCAAATGGAAGTTTAGAGTAGCATTAAAACATTCCTTAGATCATAAACAAAACTCTTATTAGAAAAATAATAACTGCAGCTGGTTTGCATCACTCCTGGCTTAGGGATACCCAATTACAAGTAACTGGGAGCTACCAGGTACAGAACAGGGATGATAAAATAAATAAATATATCAATAAAACATCTGGGAAATCTTCCCACAAAATAATTGCAGGCCAATACTGGTTTAACAGAGCCAGAAACAATGCCATTACTTCACAATACACTTAAATAATCAGTGCATTTTGATTATCATGCTTTTAATTATTGATGATTTTCTCCCTGCTAGTATCAAAAAAAGTCTAAGAACACTTGCTATAAAAAAAGTGTATGATTTTTTTAACCCATATACCAAGTGTTTTTTTTCCTACTGAAAAAGAACCAAACAATTTAAATCATTTAAAAATACCCTTCTGAAATTCAGAGACTGACTCAAAATGATCCCAACCCACCAGGACACTGAGTTTCAGCTGTAATTAATTCATAGGGCTGTAACCTCTTCCCTGTGCCACCAAACACAGGACAGCAGCTGTCTCACCAAGGTTTTCACATCTGCACTGTTTTGCTGTTGTTTGAAATAAAGCCAGCCTAAAGCCTGAGGAGAATTCCCAAGCAGCAATGCCCCCCAAGGGACTGCAGTGCCCCCCAAGGGACTGCAATGCCCCCTAAGGGACTGCAATGCCCCCTAAGGGACTGCAATGCCCCCAAGGGACTGCAGTGCCCCCAAGGGACTGCAATGCCCCCCAAGGGACTGCAATGCCCCCAAGGGACTGCAATGCCCCCCCCCCCAAGGGACTGCAATGCCCCCCAAGGGACTGCAGTGCCCCCAAGGGACTGCAATGCCCCCAAGGGACTGCAGTGCCCCCAAGGGACTGCAGTGCCCCCAAGGGACTGCAATGCCCCCCAAGGGACTGCAGTGCCCCCAAGGGACTGCAATGCCCCCAAGGGACTGCAATGCCCCCCAAGGGACTGGATTGCCCCCCAAGGGACTGCAGTGCCCCCCAAGGGACTGCAATGCCCCCAAGGGACTGCAATGCCCCCCAAGGGACTGCAATGCCCCCCAAGGGACTGCAGTGCCCCCAAGGGACTGCAATGCCCCCCAAGGGACTGCAATGCCCCCAAGGGACTGCAGTGCCCCCCAAGGGACTGCAATGTCCCCCAAGGGACTGCAATGCCCAGAGCAGTGGCCATGGCCACGTCCCTGCCCTGAGAAGGCACAAAGCAGAATTCCAGCAGCTCTTACGTGGGGAAGTTTCACCCAGCAAGGGGCTGGCCAGGACCAGGGCACACAGCAGCACTTTCAGAAGAGACATCCTGGGCCTTTTCTTCCAGACTTTGCCAGCAGCAGAATGAACTTCCCTTTCTGCTGCTGTGGATTGTGGATTTTGAGCTTGTTTTACAGCATCCTTCTCTAGAAAGAATTACTAATTAACTTAAAACTGATACAACTTCCTGATAACTTACCCAGCATATTTTCCTTTATAAAACAAGGTAGTTCCATAAAAGTATCTCATTAATCTTGCTGTTTCTGAATTTTTGTAATCAGATGTGAGGTATTCATTTAATGACATAAATTTCAACACACTAAGGTACCTGTCAGGAGCCTCTCTCTTCTCCTTGGAGGCTGATGTTACTTGTTACAGATAACAAACTTGGACTATTTGCAGACAATTTCCTGCAACAGACACTGTTTTAAAAGACAAAGCCATGGTCCTGAAGCCATCCAAGATGGATGTGATGGGAAGGAGGGAATCCTGTAATTGGATTCATCTACCATTATGTGTTGTTGATTCATTTTTCTGAGAAAAGAATAGAAAATACTCACGTGGCAAGGATGAGTGATGACACTTAGCACACCCTCTGTCATCCTTCTTCTTTATTATTTAAAGAGTCCTTAGAAAGTCTCAACATTCACTGCACAAGAAGATCCTGACTCTGTGGTCACCCCAAACACTACCCAGGCTACACCCAAAGTTTGTGGAGTTTGACTGCATTGAAGCTGAAGTTAGCACAAGCCTTGCTCTTAGCACAGGGCTTTCAAAACTAATCCATAACTGAGAAAATCCCAACGTGGAGTTCCTAATTTGACAGGAGCTGCCTGCTTATGTAAACATGCCAAGCACAGTTACATTAACAGCAAAAGGTAAACATTAACCTTTGCTTTTCAAAGGATAAATAATGGTCTCTAAAAATCAATGCTAGCAAATTCTTGAAAGAATACTGCTTTGGCTAAAGCCCAACTGCACTTAATATTACAGCAGTAGATAAGAGAGTCTCAGTCCTGCCAGAAGATTGCTTTACAACAGACCACAACAGAGAAATTAATATTTACCTCAGTGAAAGAAATTGCAGGATCCTTCTTCAGATGTAAGGCAGAAGTGTGAAGAAGCAGTTCCTGCAGATGCCCCATCCTCCTGCTGACAGGGAATTCCCCTCTGGCTCCACTCCAGCTGCTCAGTGGGAGCCTCACGTTGGCTGGTGAACAAACACTTTACCTGAGCTCTCAGGTTTGATTCAAGGATGCAGAAATGCAGAGGGCAGTTTTTCCTTGGGCGAGATGTCCTAATGAGGCAGGTTAAAAACCCCAAACTCTTGACTTGGCTACATCATTGGCATTTATTGGATGCAGAGGTTTGGACCTGGCCTCAGGAAGGGCTGCAGAGGCTGAGAGTCAGTTTCTGTTTTCAGTGCCCACTTGGGTAACAGCAAATAAACCCAGAGGCAGCAGACCTGAGCAGCTGAGAGCTCTGTACTGCACAGCACACCCATTTCCTCCTCTGATTGTCTGAGTTTCTGGAACTCAGCACAATCAAGTGCCAAGTTATTCCTTCTATAACAACATCCAGGCTCATTTAATTTCTTCAAAGAGAGGAATGTAAGTAAACCAAAGTTACTGACCAAAATTAATGGTGGAAGATGGAACTGCTCATGATCTTTAATCTTAATTCAGATCTGGTTCAAGATGGCTGTGGAGACCAGTCTGCTCCTGCAGCATTGCAGGGCTCCTGAGAGTGACACAAACCAAGCACGAGCTATGGATTCCCCAAGCACTGCTGTCAGGACTGCTACAAATAGAGGCCAGAAAAGGTTACCAAGGCTTGGAACCAGGACAGGCTCAGTTTACACCTAGTCCCTGGTCACAGCAGTGGAATTTCTTTCAGCTGCTGCAGCAAAATCCATCTCCTGTGTCTGTAAACAAAAGGACAGAGGAGTAACTGCACCTGGAACAGGAGTGTTTGCCACAGTGAACCCAGGGTTTCACTGGGTTTGTTCTCTGCCTCTGGGCCACAACAAAGCACCTCAGGGGCAGGAAGGACACACTGACTTCTGGACTGGCTTCCATCACAGCCCTTCTTGGCTGCAGCTTGCCATCAGCACATAGCTGAGCTTGGCTTCTGGGAATCCTGCACTTAAAATAAAACCCACACACAATCCAGTGCCTACTGATTGGCCTTTTTAAAAAGTATTGGCTTCGTGGGACCCCACTTTCTTTTGGATTTAAAATGTTTTCAGCTTTTCACTAAAATACTCCAAACTTTCACTACAAGATAACAACATTGCTGCATTCCAATTCTTTCCAGTATCTCCCAAGCTGTTCAAGAATCACAGGCACAATGTGCCATCAAAACAGCCCCATTACTCCTTCACACAATTCTCCTCCTTTTGAGTAATTCACTCTTTAGTTTACACGTGGATTACATAATTTATGACCCTTGCCTGGCAAATTACTCAATCTGGAAGACTGGCACAGTCACACTGAGACAAACACATTGACCACCTGCTTCCTTCTTGAACAGTGTCACTCCTCCTCCAGCATGGATAAAAACTTCAGTTTTTCCAAGTCCTGAACTACACCATTCTTTACAAAAAATACCAAGAGAAGAAAATGGAAGCACTTCTCAAAATTTAGGCCACTGAGCATTGATCTGTCCTGTTGCTTCAGGGATTTGTTCCAGGAGTGTTTCAGTACTTCAGGGGTGAAGTTTTTCCCCCAACATTAATAAACCAAATGTGACTTAGTCATCAGAAACTAACTCTTAAAAAAGTACTTGAAAGGGAAGGAATTGACAATTTTCCTACAGATGAAAACAACAGACAAAAATTAAACTTAGTTTTTAAAAAGTATCTTATCACCCTTTATTTCCAGGTGCCTCACAGTGATATGACAAAATAAAGTATCACAATCAGTTTTATGTAAATAAAAAATTAATATCAACAAGCTCCAAATCTCTCTATATTGAATACAATCAACCATAAATAAAAACCCCATGCATTAAATGAAAGCTATTTCTGTATTATAAAATACCATGTGACCCCATTCTTTAAGACATCAATTTTTTCACAAATATATAACTTATATAAAAATTACAATATACATTCTTACTTTTATGTAACTGTATTATTGCATTGTGAAATAAATTTAAGTGACTCTTAAGGATACATTTGAGAGGCATTGCAAAGTGTTTCACTATAAATTAATAAAACCATGTCTCACAATAAAACTTTTCCCATGTTTTATGTTAACTTTTCAGTGTAACAGATTTGTCTATTGGGTCTGAAATCTTCAAGAGCCCAAGTCAGGCACGTGGTTACCCAGGACTCACAAGCATGGCATCATCCAGATCTGAGTTTGCTTTTTTAAAGCCATTGCATAGCACCTTTACTAGAAATTACTAATACAGACACGTGGCTACAGCTCCTTGCAGTCAGGAGTCAAGTATTAAATAACCCCTGGAGGTTCAGATGTCTGAACTGAAAGCAGAGAACACACCCAGCCAGAATACAAAACTTTCCAGATTTTTCTCCCACTTTCTTTGGCTGCAGTTAGGGAAGAGTTGTCTTTAACTGTCCCTGTTTCACAACCAAAACCTTCTAACTTTAACCCCACTGTGTGGGGATAGCAAACAAAAGCTGGTGATACAAATGAAACAAACAGAAAATTACCCTGCCTTGAGGAGAAAGAGAAATCTCAGGTGATGAAAAAACTAAATTAAAAAGTAGCAATAACATCAGCAGCATCACCATCGACCTTGCAGCCCATTTTCTCCCACCCCTGCCCTGGGCAGGGACACCTTCCCCTACCCCAGGCTGCCCCAAGCCCTGTCCAGCCTGGCCCTGGGCACTCCCAGGGATGGGGCAGCCACCTGGCAAACCCTGAGCTGGAACAATCCTGTGCTGCTCACTCCTGTCACCACCAAACCATGGCACAGCACAGGGACTCCTTCTGTGAGCCACAGAACTGCACCCCTCCTGCTGCTGCTGTTCATCACAGTGGCCAGGAACACTCCTTTTAAGTTATGATGTTTAACTCAGGTTTAGTTCTAGCCCAGTGTTGGCCTAAGGAGTCATCAGAGCCTGAGATGCAGCCCCAGGACAGCTCTGTGCACCAGGGCCATGCACAGCATGAACAGCACCAGGGCTGCCATGGAAGCCCTGCCTGCCCAGCCAAAGGGCCAAGGACATCTGAGCCCAGCCAGCCCCACCAGACCTGCCTGGAAATGGCCTCAGCACCTGGGCAGTGCAGGGCAGGTCCTGGCACCAGGGAACAGGCAGGGTCCCAGGGCTGCTCTCCTGGCAAGGGCAGATGTGAGGGGCAGACCCTGCAGCTCCCACCAGAACAATCCCTGGGCACAGTTTCTCATTATGGCCTGAAAAATATCAGCACAGTAAACTCCTGCAAAATCCAAGCAAATCTGCATCATCTTACCTCTGCTGTTGACTTGCTGTGCTAGCACATCACTCAAAGTTAGAATTTAACAATTTAGGAGTAGAGCAGATGGCTTTTCCTTCATGTTTTTATCCAGAATGTTATCAAAGGGAGACAGATAATACAATTTCTGGCATTCAGTCATGCACTTGAAAATGATAATTTCTTCACAATTTTCACTTATGTCTTCATCTGTTTCCCTGGAATTGGTATATGAAGCCCAGCCATCTAATTTTTCTACTCCTCTCTCTGTGATGAAACACTAAATGTGTCATGTCCAGGAGCTCTCTGAAGATTGATTTAATATCCTCTGATTGCTGCCTGAATTCTGACAGTTGCCTGGACCTTTAAGAGATTATTAAAGAAACAAAAGACATTAAATCCTGTCAGCTGTCCCAGGCAATTTTCACTAATAGAATTCTTCTTTTAAACTTCACATTTTCTGACTTCACCTTGCACTGGACTCTGTGTAACAAAGACCAACAAACACTTCCCCTGAAATTTGGATTTTAAAATAACGATTTGTTTCTGACCCATCCTAAAAGCTTTTCTTCTCTTGCTCATTCACCATTTGTGCCTTCTGCACATTCCAGCCTGCAGCACCTCCTCACAACTTTGCTGATCCCACAGGGACACCAGGAATTCTGCCTGTGTTTCACTGGTCACTTGACTTGGCATCAGCAGCCCTGCAGAGAAACCAGGTTGTGAAATTTCTTCTTCTGGAGAGCAGGAGCCAATATCCCATCACATCCCAGTGCTCAGAACAGCAGCAGTTCAGGCTTTAGCCTTCCATCCACACTATCTGCTCGTATGGTCTCTCTTGCTTCCCCCTCAATTTTACAGCCAAGCCCATATTTTCCTTTTAATTAAAAGGTAACAGGATGAAGAGAAATGGAGGATAAACAGAAGTACAGGGATATGCACCGTGATAAAAGCAGTGTTTGAAAGCTTCATCCTAAGAAACTTAATTTCTAATATCATTCTCATGGAAAAACACCAAATTTCACAGAAATCCTACCAAAATCAATGAGATATTGCATACAAACTTGTGGGATGAAAAAGCTGGCTGCCTACTACTTCAGCATTTTTACTGTCAGCAGTTTAAACCTTGAAACTACAGATCTCCAACTTCCTAAACACTTCTAATGGATTTTATATAAATTCAGACTCAGTTTCATGGATTAAACAATTCAAACACAGTTCTTCCAAGTATCAGAAGTAGTGAAAGCTGATGCATAGTCTAGAAAGGAAGTTTAGAGATCAGTTGTGTGTTTTTGCCCAACTTCAGAGACATCTGAACACAGCAGAGGTGTGCAGGACAAGGAGTTGTTTCCATTCACCCTTGTGAAAGAGGCAAAGAGTACCAAATTATTTTGCAATGAAAAAAGTGACTCTTTTACACAAGCTTTAAAGCCAATGCTGTTCACATCATACAACCACGGGGATTTTAAGGACACTCAGACCAGCAGGAACTTGCACTTCATTCCAGAGCTGAAAGATAAAAGACAAAGAAGCCTCTGCAAGCCCCATCCCTCACATTCTTCATTCAGATCACCCAACACCTGAGCCAAAGCAGAGATACGTTTGCATTTTCAAATATCCTTTGTGAAGTGACATTTATTAGCAAGTTTGGCACACAGAAGTCCCACTGGGAGAAGACACTGACAAATCTTGTTTTCTCAGTGTCTCACTAATGACACTGAGTGAATTCCCACTGCTTATATGGAGTCAGGAACAAAATAAGCACTAAACAGAATCATGTAAGTCAATAATACAAATTGGAGATAAGAAAATATCTGATGAAATTATACCTCACAGAGTATGCATTGTAAAGATTATTCCTTCCCTTCTTCCCTCCCCCTTATCTGTAACATTTTGCATTTTGTAAAGCAGACTTGGCTTAGCTCCTGGTGCTGTACATGTCCACATCTTCTGGGCTGGACTGACCATGGTCTGCAAGTTTTGGATCAGGCTTAAATTTTGATTTCTTCACTCTTCCTGTTAGAGATAGTGAAGAAATATGGTTAAAAAGTATGCTTATACTTGAGCTGTAAGGAAAAAAAGCTTAGTGATGATACATGTTGAGAATTCTGTACTACCAAACACTTAGAAAAGATCAAAATCTGTCTGCTCCAGTTCAAAGTGTCTTAAGAAGGAGGCTGAGGGCAGGTTGAACACTGAGCACAGCAGTGGATGGAGAGCAGGACCTCTTCTCACTCTCCAACTCCACTTCCTACCCCAGCAGAATGAGAGAAGAAACTGTGATGCTTTGCCCAACACTTGGAAAGGAAGGGAAAGTTTGAGGCATGGAAAAAATTCCCTGGTGTTCCTTGTCCAGGAGCAGAGCTGGATCCCACAACCAGCCCTGCCAGATCTCCCTGCAGCTGCTGCCAGATGGCAGGAATTCCAAATGAAGACAGGCACTCTCACCTGGTTTCACTCCTGAGCTTCCAGAAAGCACAAACTGAGTTTGGTGAAGCACTGAAGCCTCCCACTGCCTGAAGGACAGAGCACAGCTGAGATATTTAATGCTGCTGCAATTCCAGAGCATCCAGGGGGATATAAAGGCAGCTTTTCTGGGGCTGGGGCTCCTGCTCCTGATCTGCTTCTTTTCTAGCTCCATCACTGGATCCAACAAAGGGTGTTACATTCTCCTGAAAGCTTTGCCCCACTTGGACTGAGAAAATAAACATCTCTGGCAACACAGATTCATTTAGGGCAGGGATATTTTTGGCTGTATTAAGGACATGAACTAATTCCACCTATGAAAGCAACGACAGATCTATAAACACAAACCCAATACAGACAGTTTGGCCTGGAGCAAGTGTAAAAACAGATCAAAGCATTCCACAAACTAAATCAGAAAAAATTCAAGTGCAAAGCAAAGATGCTAATGCATACTACAGTGAAAATAAAGGGGAAAAAAATACTAAAACCCTCATCCAAGTATGTTCTGCTTGCTTTCCAGAAAAAAAAAATAAATCTCTGGTAACAATTCCTTCCTTCCAAATGATTTCCTTGCAACAAATAAAATTTAGAAGTTACCCTTACAAAAGGTAACAATACTTTAAAACAAATTTAGTTCTCCTTTAATAGGTAATTCCACTGTTTTCTCTTAAAAGTTGGACTACCAAATTCTTGTCTGGTAAACAGGCTGTTATGTGATCTGGTTGATTATCTCAACCACTTAAGGTGCACAAGGAACCACTGCAGAAAACCCAGCCCAATGAAATCCAATGCTTCATTTCTCAATTACACACCCCTCTTTGATTCCACTATGGATCATCTCTGCTGTTAGCAGAGGCTAAAAGTAATGAAATCCATTTGAGACTTCAATTTTCTAATAATAATCCAAATTTAAACCTTTTTGTATGACTTGCATTTGGATTATTCCTTATTTTGGCCATTGAAAGAACCTGGTTTACATTAATATTGGTTCTCTGACATTATTGAGAGAGAACAGCAAATATATAATTCTGTTATTATGACAAGGTCCACAGTGAGAAAATTATCACCTCCCTGAGGCTCTGAAATATGTATTAAATGACAGCATGTAAAATATGCTCTCAAGAATAATATGCACTGACAGTGTGCTCCAGTTTAGAGCAAGAGTAAGTGCAAAATTAAGTCAACTAATTGGATTTGCAAGTTGCCCTGAGATTACACTTGAAATGTTTAATTCACCTGATGAAGGCACTGGATCTTCATTACTCTGACACTCTACTGGAAAAGATTCAGTTCTGTTAAATGATCCTGACTCAACAGCAGACTCAGGTTTGGTACTAGAAATTCCCTTCTTTTTCTTATCTTCTTGCATAATTGGTTTTGACTCTTGCTGCAGCTGTGAACCAAATATTAATAAAAGAAAGCACATGGGTATATGCTTAATACATTCTTGCAAAATAAAGCTTTCAAGCCTGGGAGCTTATCTTATGAAATTATTTTCAGATATGACATCATGCAATGATATTCAACTAGTCAGCTGCACACAAGGGGCACAGCTGGAAAAAGTAAAATTCATGAAACCCCACAGATCAGAGAGAATAAATTCATGGAGAAGGGAAATTGGCATGAGTGAAGCTGTGGTTTTACCAGAGACCCTCCCAGACCTTCACAAGTTCATTTCCAGGTGAGGAGCCTTTAGCCTTGCACAGGACTGAAACAGCTCTGAGTGTTCACAGAACACTCACTACCCCTAGTTAGCAGGAGGTGGAAAGATAAATCATGGCTACACCCTAGTGATGAGACATAATGTGTCCTGGGAAGAGGCTTCACTCAGGGAAAAAAAATGAAGTTAAGAGAAGTGTGTGTACCACATCAATTCTTGTTTTGCTATCAGTTTAATGACAGTTATCTGAATCTCATTTTCAAAACTCAGAATTCCATTTGTGCTTCTCAGAAGAAATGAAGGGTGAGGACTGCATGCCAATGAGCACTGTAAATTTAAAGCAAAATATTTCTACATGTTAATGTAACTGAGAAACTGAAATTTTCTTTGAAAAGATCAATGAAAAACTACTGTGCAAAGCTGCAATTTTACTTGGGAAGTGCTACTTTTGTCAAGGTTTTATAAATTTCCACTTGAGGAAAAAAAACCTTTTGGGTTGGATAAACCCCACATTTAATTCTGGGATCACTAACCCAAATTCCATATGTAATTTACAGAAGGTTCATATTGCCCTCTACTCTCTGCTGGCAAGGCTTCAGCTGTTTAATGTGTCCTATTTTGACTGCCTCAGTTAAAAACCACACACAAAATCCCCTAAAACAGAAAAAGGAGAGAAATTCTTCTCCTCAGAATTTCTTCAGAGGCAATTCTGAGGAGAAGAAAAATTATATCAGAGATAGAAAGCCTGCTCTGTAAGAGAAGGTTATAGTGGGGAAGAGAATCAGGTCAAAAACCCTGCTAACTTCTCCATATGTAGTAGGTGAATATAAAGAGGTTACTGACCATTAATTCACTGTGGCTGCTATGAGGACAGGGCAAGGAGAAGAAATAAATCAGCCATGGACAATTCATATCACAGGGTAAATAAGGGCTGTAGAGCAGCAAGCCAGTCTTACCTACTGTGATCCTGAGTGTTTTGTCTAAATTCAGAGGCTGCTTAAGACTAAAGCTTGAATCAAAATGGATCTTTTATGCCAAGATAAAAAAGGAGCTCTAAAGAGAAACTCAATCTTCTCTGGTGCACCCTGCATGGGACTACTCTTGAGAGGGGATCTCAGTATCCACTGCTGTGGAAGGTGTAAAAACAATTAAACACTGAAGGGACAAAAAGATCAGACTGGGGTTTGTGCCTTGCTTAACACCATCAGTAAACCTTAAAGAGCATCAGCAGAAGAGACCACAACTGTCTAAGCTCCCTCTCAGTGTGTGAGGTGTAATGACTTCCCAATCCTACCTTGGTGACAGTTTCCTTGTCTGCCCACAGTGACCTCACAGCCTCATAGGTCTGGTGACTTGCATAACGTAACTTTTTCCCTGTTACCTATTTTTTTAGAAAAACAGAATTTAACAACAGTCTTTAAAATACAGACTATTCAAGTGAAATGAATCCTGTTTACATGAGAACATGCTCAACATCCTAAAGCATTGACTTTTCAAGATCTAGTACATATTTCCCTTACATCAAGCAAATTGTAAATAATGCTTAAATTGGTATTAGGAATCCACAGGGAACATTGGTATTAGGAATCCACAGGGAACATTTCCATGCTAGACCGACTACTCCAAATTAAATCAAACCTTAATCAGCAAACAGTGTGCTGTCAATGTTGGTACAAGAGATGGAGCACCAGGTTAAAGGATCCAAATTTGTCCCACTGTGTTGGAAATGACCCCAGATAAAGCAGAACCTTACCTTAGCAATGACCACTGACTGAGCTGGGTAACAAACAGCATATCCTACAGTAGTAAGTCCCAATGGATAAGCAATTTTCTTAAATCTAGAACCTGAACAAAGCCAAATATTTTGAATAATTAGACTAAAATGAAATGCAAATGAAGTACTTGTAGCAATTAAATGCAAAGACAAATAATCCCAAACTAGGTTTTCCAATATTATGAAGAATTGTATCATTAGTCTGTCTAGTCCTGCTCTGTCAGCTCTGAGCCAGCTCCTAACAGTAATCAATAATGTCCCTTCATTTACCAGGAATTTATTTTAGTCCCACAGGCTTTTGCCAATGTTCCAGAAGAGTATTCTGCCCACTGGAACTGTTACAGGCTCTGTACCCCCCAGGCCAGTCATGAAAACAAGGCAGCCCTACCTTTCCTTGCCAGCACTGCACCAGCCAGGCCTGACACCGAAATCACAGCGGCCTTGGGAAGAAATTCTGGGGGGGGGTTGTTCAGGTAAACATAAGCATCTAAGAAATGGGGAAAAAAAAGACAAAAAAGAAGAAGGGCAATTCAGTGTCAGTCATTTTATTTCCCACTTAAGAAAGAAAGGTGAAAATTTTGATTTTACTGAGAGTTTATAGATGAAATGAGACAGAGATGTGACTTGCCTACCTTTTCCAAACTGAATTGAATCCGTTATTCCATTTTTAATAAAGACATAGACACTCTAAAAGGAAAGAAAAACAAAACCAGAAAGTAAAATCTCTGTAAAAGTAGCTGTTCACACATATCTCAGCACAATGAGACAAAGAAATACTGTGTAACTTTAAAAAACCCAAACCAGTGACCTTCTAGAACGGCTGTGCAGAGATCTACCCTCTTTGTGACAAACACTTATATTATTAAAACTGACATTGGCAACTAATTAATTAAAAAAAAATCTCTCAAATGTAAGCTCCCTTTCAAAACTGACATCTCAGGAAGTCTAGAGTAGGAAAACACCTGGATACCAAGTGTATAAGAAAATTCAATTATAAAATACAATCTTCTCTTCCCTAGAGACTTTCCCAGGAAAACTGAAAGAACAACACCGAATTTATACCACCAGAGGTCACTGCTATTCAGTGGCAGGAACTCACAATGATTAATGGCATTAAGAAGTTTGGTACAGATTTATAACAAGAGTATTTCAGTCATGCAGTCACTGACAACATTTTTACAGACCAATGGAATCATGATTTACAGAAAAAAATGAAGACACTTTGAATTTTGTTTTCAACTGTTAGGGTCTACAATTTTTGCAAAAGCAAAACACAAGTGCAACATCTCTGGCCAACAGCCAGGGTGAAGCTGCAGTTTCCCAGCATGTACAAAAGCAGTGACAGGCACCAGTTGCCTCTCCAGCTGGAACACGAGGTAACAGAGCTGGGAGGTGTTTCTGATGGCTCCTGAGGAACAGCCTGCTGCAACAGATACATGGGATGCATTCTGTTGTCTTTTATGTCAGTTACTGCCCTTTGCAAGCAGCTCCTTCTCCATGGACTGCACCTGGAATTTCGCACTCCAAAACACCCTTAAGTTCTCCCAGCAAGAATTTTCCAGTGTAACTCCTGCTGTAGAAGGAGGGCTCATTTTCCATCCAAAATTATCTTATACCAAGACAAGGACCTGCCAAAAAAACCCTCAAGGGGGAAGTAACCTGTTTTTTCAGTAGTTTAGTGCTGAGAGAACAGCAGGAAAGGCTGGGTGAACCCTTACCTGGCACCACCTGAAATAGTGGCTGGTCGTCCTCCTCAGAGCCGTGAGCTGCTGCTGCAGGGGCCCCGGCTGCTCCTCGACGTAGCGGGAGGTCAGCGGGGGAGCGCTGTAAATGGGGAGCTGCAAACACACAGGGCTGAGCAAAGGGGACACAGCTGAGAAAGGGACACAGCTGAGAAAGGGACACAGAGCTGAGCAAAGGGGACACAGCTCTGCCCCCCTGAGTGCTGCAAACACACAGGGCTGAGCAAGGGGACACAGCTGAGAAAGGGGACACAGCTGAGCAAAGGGGACACAGCTCTGCCCCCCTGAGTGCTGCAAACACACAGAGCTGAGCAAAGGGGACACAGCTCTGCCCCCCTGAGTGCTGCAAACACACAGGGCTGAGCAAAGGGACACAGCTGAGAAAGGGACACAGCTCTGCAGCAGGGACACAGCTCTGCCCCCCTGAGTGCTGCAAACACACAGGGCTGAGCAAGGGGGACACAGCTGAGCAAAGGGGACACAGCTGAGCAAAGGGGACACAGCTGAGAAAGGGGACACAGCTGAGAAAGGGGACACAGCTGAGAAAGGGGACACAGCTGAGCAAAGGGACACAGAGCTGAGCAAAGGGGACACAGCTGAGCAAAGGGGACACAGCTCTGCCCCCCTGAGTGCTGCAAACACACACAGCTGAGCAAAGGGGACACAGCTGAGCAAGGGGACACAGCTGAGCAAAGGGACACAGCTCTGCTCCTGTGAGTGCTGCAAACACACACAGCTGAGCAAAGGGGACACAGCTGAGCAAAGGGACACAGCTGAGCAAAGGGGACATAGCTCTGCTCCCCTGAGTGCTGCAAACACACAGAGCTGAGCAAAGGGGACACAGCTGAGCAAAGGGGACACAGCTGAGCAAAGGGACACAGCTCTGTTCCCCTGAGTGCTGCAAACACACAGAGCTGAGCAAGGGGACACAGCTGAGCAAAGGGGACACAGCTCTGCAGCAGGGATACAGCTGAGCAAAGGGACACAGCTCTGCTCCCCTAAGTGCTGCAAACACACACAGCTGAGCAAAGGGGACACAGCTCTGCAGCAGGGACACAGCTGAGCAACAGGGACACAGCTCTGCTCCTGTGAGTGCTGCAAACACACAGAGCTGAGCAAAGGGGACACAGCTGAGCAAAGGGGACACAGCTGAGCAAAAGGGACACAGCTCTGCTCCTGTGAGTGCTGCAAACACACAGAGCTGAGCAAAGGGGACACAGCTGAGCAAAGGGGACACAGCTGAGCAAAAGGGACACAGCTGAGCAAAGGGGACACAGCTCTGCAGCAGGGACACAGCTGAGCAAAGAGGACACAGCTCTGCTCCCCTGAGTGCTGCAAACACACAGAGCTGAGCAAAAGGGACACAGCTCTGCTCCTGTGAGTGCTGCAGTTCAAGGGGGTTTTCAAGCCTGCAAACCCTCAGTGTTCCCCCTGTGTTTCAGTGTTCACACAAAGCCTCTCCGTGGAATTCTGAACTTCTAGAGTTCCAAACTGACTCTACTCAAGTGGGACTTCACTCTCTGGAAGTGAAAACTGAAATAATGGTGTGGGTTCTTAGAAGCAGAATGACTCAGTATAAGGGAAAGGCATGTGTGTGGATGTGTACTGCTAGAAACTGCACTTTAGAGAAGGACTCATCAGTTAGTATTCTATTTTCACCTTTTCTGACTTCATTTTTGAAATTCTGTAATAATGAAAATGAGATAAAACTTCACTAATATTTTAATATTATAATTATAATATAATATATATTTATATTTAATATTTTATATTTAATATTTTAATATTAATAACATTTTGTGTTTTATTTGAGCCATAGTGGTCAGTTATTTATTATCACATATTTGCTATCTATTTTAGTTACTGTAATTCAATGGACAGAGCTGCTATTCTGCAGGTTTTTCTGGCATTATTTTAAAGACCAAAAAAGAGGAAGATTCATACCTTATCTGGCTTCACCAGCTGACTTTTTGATTCCTTTTCTGTTGCTGCATATACAGTAATACATATAAATGGCAGCCCAGAAGAAACAGCAGCCAGCTTTGCCACCTGGGACAGAGAGATGAACAAAGGGAGTCTTAATGCTGAAAGTAAAATTTCCCTTTGGATTGATCAAATATGGGATTAAACAAGTCACTTTTAAAGCCTTTTTTAAGCATTATGCCTTTTAGAAATGTCTTCTGACTTATACAAAGATTTTCTCAAATTATAATGGTAAAGAAAAGGTTAAAGATCCCTGACAACAATTTTGTGTCTAAAACACCAGGAAAAACTTTGTGTTCAAAGCCACACTGATGCTTCCATCACTTGTTAGGGTAAATTCAGTTGTAATTTACTCAGCATGCAGGAATTCCATCTCTGAAGAATTATTTAAAGAACCCCTATTTTAAGCCTATCATAATTCAGATTGCTTATTTCCATACAGCATGCTACCAGAACAAGACACCAATTTTCAGTAGACACTAGAAGGAAAATTGAATTTAAAAGTGATAGAGCATGAGAAAGTTGCATTGTTCAGTTAAAAAAAATAATGTATTTTTAAAAGTCACAATGGATTCTGTTCTGAATGTAAAAGAGAAAGCCATACAGGGAATGATCAAAGTGGTCCAGCTCCTGACTGACAGTAATTGCTTTACTTTTGGGTGCCTGCAGACAAACACATAAATGTTTAAAGATCCAAGGAAATAGCTGTACTGGCTAACATTTACACAGGCAGTTATCCCAAGAGGGCTTCACTCTTTTCTACTGAAATCACAAAGAACCAGAGTGAAAGACAAAGCAACATCACCTTGACTACACTAAAGAGGCTTCCCTGCATGGAGCTGCTCCTTATCTCATCACAAGGTGCACTAAAAAAGACCTCAGTTAGCCAAGTGGTTTTTAGTGCTAATTTATTGGAATTATTTTATTAAAAGTTCCTTATGAGGCATTATGTATCAAACAACAAAAATCATATCTTGTTTAGCTAGAGAAACCAGTAAGTGTTTTACCTATGAAAACTTCCACACAAGTTACTGAGAATTAAGAAATGGCAGGATCATATTTTTATATCAAACACTAGGAAAGAAGCAGAGAGAAAAACCCCTGCAACAGGCTGGAGCTTTGAAACACCCTGGGACTGCATGTTCAGCCACTGGAATGACTCCAGAACATCAGCTGATAACTGGCTTCCAAATAAATAAAAAATCTTCTTTTTGAGGAATCCAGGAAATTGCAGCAGGTCCAAAAGCCAGGTGACATTTCTGGAGGTGAATTCTGCACACACACAGAGCTAAGCAGCACCAAAGGAAAGGTCAGTGGCCACTATTAAAACATTCCCTGTAACACCACTGCCAAGGGCCTGACCTACAACACTGACCACCTGAAGGATTTTCCCCAGAAATAAAAAACACACCAAAGACAAACAGACATGGCAATATTTTGGATGAAAAGACTGAACAGCAATTATTTGCTGAAGAAATGCATTATATGCTCTCCAGCAGGAAATTGTTACAGCTATGCCTCTTAATAGTAGAACTGGGGTAAGACCAATCAAAATATAATAATAATAATAAAACTCTCAAATGTACCTGGATAATTTTGGCTTTAATTCTTTGCATTTCAAACAATCTGCTTCAAAGTGTTGGAATCTTACCAATGATCAAAAAATACAGATTCTATTTAAAAAAAAAATTAAAAAGCTACATCACTACAAAGAATTCACTATCTTCCACTCAAAAGATGCAGAATCCAAACTAAACCATAATAAAACCATACAGTTAATTTATGCTAATCTCCAAGACATTGTTTCCCACTGAAACTGCAAATTCTGTGTGCTTGCTTCAAGAATTGGAGCAGGAAACTTGCCCTGAAGGCAGGAACTGCCTCAAAACAAAGGGAATAAAAGGAGTGGAGTATATGCAAAAATCTGATGCGTGGATTTATATAAAAAAATATACAACTTCTGTATCACAAAATGGGACTCTACTGGCCAGGGTAAAATAAGATTAAAATTTAGCAGCTACCTCGTATCATATTTTCCATTAAAAAATGTTAATTGAAGAATAAAGAGTCACAGGTTTATGACTTTCTCCTACCACTCAGATGCCTTGAGGTGGATCCCAAAACTGTCTCACATCCTTTTGGTTAATTTTCCCAAGTTACACAAGACATGAATGCCAGAAGCTTGCAGGCCAAACCCAGTATCCTAATTCAGGTATGTCCTTTAAATCTCTGATGCCAACCACCAAAACCCCCCACAAACGGAACAGATCCTTCCACTTCACCTCAACTCCCTGCTACTCCATGGATTTGGGTTTAATCTTGGTAAGTCACCCACAGAGAGTGAAATCTTAAGAAGAATAAAACTCTTATTAATAAATATTTCATAGTAAATAATAAAGAACACACATAAAATTATGTCACTTTTCACTAAAGGTACTGAATCATTCACATTTATGTACTAAGCCAACCAAATTACTTCAAGATCACCCAGCCAGACAACAAAGCCAAAGACAGTTTCTTTTGCCTTAACAAACTAAAGCAAAATGCTTTCTTTTCATTTCTGTCCTCGTTGGCACCATCCTTTCCTTTCCAGATATAGACACATTCACATTTTAAATGCTTTAAAAAAGTAAATATGAAGATTCATGTGAGAGCAACCAATTCATCAATTTGATTGCCAACACTGGAAAACCTGTCTAAATATTTGTGAGAAAGCTTAGATCTTTACATGCATGTTTTTCTGTTTAAAGACACTGTATTATTCCTACAACTAGCATATTTTACATACTTGTAACCCTGTTAGCTCGTACCAGCACGATTTTAACAGCCTTGTTTTAGTGATGTACAGCACCACTAGCACTTTATCATGTCACTACCAAACTATCATCTTGATATTCCTCGAGCTGAAGGTGTTTCGGGGGCTGCGAGTACACGGAGAAGCACCAGAAGAGAAACCCCGCTTTTATTCCCTGTTGTGCAGTTTAACCACCTCTCGAACCAGCTCTTTCCCCCCATCCCACACTATCAGAGACCTCTCCGTGCCCCACTCCTCCACCTGCCGCCGGCTTCCGCGGCACCGGGGGCTCCTTCCCGCCAGCACCGGCGGACCCGCGGGCGGGCCGGGCGCTCCCGAGGGGCCGCACGGAGCCGCCCCGGCTGTCCCGAACCGGCGGAGGAGCGGGAGCGGAGCCTGAGGGGCAGCGGAGCCGCGGGGCCGGGGCAGCGCCGGCCTGAGGGCAGGCGGACACTCACCTTGGCCGCCATGTTGGACAGCGCCGCGTACGGCGCGCGGGAAGGGCCGCGCCGGGCGGGGCCGAGGGGCCGGGGCGGGACCGCGCTCGGGCCGGGCGGGATCGCCCTCAGCCGGCATCGCCCCGAGGCGGGCAGGGGCGGATCGCCCTCAGCCGGGACGGGCATCATCCCAAAGCGGGCAGGGACGGATTCCTCTCAGCCGGCATCGCCCCGAGGCGGGCAGGGACGGATTCCTCTCAGCCGGCATCGCCCCGAAGCGGGCAGGGATGGATTGCCCTCAGCCGGGGCGGGCATCATCCCAAAGTAGGCAGGGATGGATTGCCCTCAGCCGGCATAGCCACAAAGCGGGCAGGGAAGGATTGCCCTCAGCCGGGGCGGGCATCATCCCAAAGCGGGCAGGGATGGATTGCCCTCAGCCGGCATTGCCCCGAGGCGGGCAGGGATGGATTGCCCTCAGCCGGCATAGACACAGCGGGCAGGGATGATCCTGCTCAGACGAGGCGGACATCGCCCTCAGCTGGTATCGCCCTAACGAAGGGCAGGAATCTCTCTCAACCGCGGCGTGACCGCCCTAAAGCGGGCAGGGACGGATCCCCCTCGCCCGGGGCGGGATCGCCCTCAGTCGGGCTGAGAATCTGTGTCAGCCGCCATCGCCCTAAGGTGGGCGGGGATCCCCCTCAGCCAGGATCGCGCCCCGGCCTGGCGGCATCGCCCTCAGCCAGGATCGCCCTCAGAACACAGAAAATCCCCCATAAACACACAATCTAAGTGCAGATAATTCGTTTATTGAAGTCCAAATTTACAACGGAAGTTTACAACTTTTTTTTTTTCTTTCCCCAAAACAAAAGCTTTGTTTGAATTTAGGAAGAATAAATGTTTGTTTTTGTTTTTTTTAAATAATGTACAGACTATATCTCTTAAATAAGTTAATATCTTTGAAAAAAGAGCAATATGTTCCTTTTTTTAATGTTGCAGTGCAACTTACGACTTACACGTCTGTGCAATGTACCATGAGGTATATGCCCAGTGAGCAACACACAGTGAAGTTTTCCATTCATAAATTTTCATTGTAGACACACAAAAAGTTAACAAGTTATTAATCTGTGATAGAAAACGCAGCCGGTTACAGTAATTCACACAGAACTCATCTGGAAAGAGGGAAAAAAGAAACCTAATGTTCATTGCCTATAGAAACTATTGGATTATCTCTCAACATAGACAAGTATAAAATTAAAAATACTGTTGTGAAACTGAAGAAATACTGTGTTATCCAGGGGTTGAAACCTTGTTTGACCTGTATTAGTCTAGAACCATTGGTTTTCTCTCTGTAGCATCCACGAGCTGAGGGATTTACTGTGGTACTGATGGAGCATCTGCTCATCAAAGCATTAAGCAGGATGGGCACTATAGAAAAGTTGCAGAATGCTCAAAAATGTACAACTCCAGCATTTCCCTGGCATGGACAGGTGGTTTTCCATTGCCTCTCAGTTCATCTCCCAGCTGATAGAAAAACAAGGCTGAAACATGGAAGATTACTCGTATTTGAAGCTTGACACTTCAAACTTCTCAAGATGGCTCTAAAATACTTATTTTTCTTAATGACAGAAAACATATATTTATTTAAGAAAGAATCATCCACAATATAACTTCGTGATAAATAACAGTTCTGCCTCTAATACATATATACATAACTGCTTGTAAACAAAAATGCCCACAGGTCATGGAGTCTCCATGATTTTTTTACAAGGCGCTATAGATTTTTATTGATTTTTTCTTTTTTTGTTATTGAAAACAGTCCTAGTGAAAGTTTGGTTTATAACCTCCTATTGCTACAGAAACAGTAAGAATGTTTATATTTACAAACAAAAAAAGACCATGGAGACCCCATAGCATTATTTGCCAAAGATTTGAAGTTGGTGGGGTTTGCAAAATACACGTTGTCAGCACGTTGGACAGGTTGAACACCAGCAGTAAAATACTCCAGTGCTTTGGTGTTTCAACCCCTGAATATACAAAGACATTACTACAGCCTACTTCACAGTTTAATGCAAGTAAAGTGCAAGCCATAGTACAAGGGTGTCATACATTTCCATACATGTAAGCATTATCTAAAAAAGGCTCTGTACAAGGTTTATTAGCTAGTAGTAACCTAGATGGAAGTCACCTATGGCCCAGCAATTAATGGTCTTACAAGGATATTGTCTTTGTAATACAGTATGTGTCAAATGTAAAACATTTATTAATACTAGTGCATTTCTCTTACATCCTAACCTGTTTTCTCATCAGATTTTTAAGCTGAAATCCTTGTTTCTCAGTAAAACAGAAGTCTTAACTGGTAACAGGGTCTTACTGGTGTTTTGGCCAGCGAACATAGTTTGTTAAGATGCATTTGTTATGTGGTTGCTAGTGAAAAAATGCAATAGTTAATATGTATCATGTGACAGCCTTAGTTAATCTGCAGCATTCGGACAGACACATTTACTGTTAGTAAAAAGATCTGTATTGATACCCTCACCAATGCCTGAGGATGAACAATATTCTAGAAATGTGAGGACAGAAGCTACAGGGCTTAGCTGGTCAAACAGCAGGTTGTCAATGTATTTGATCATTTTTACAACATTGCTTTCTTTCAAATACTGCTCACACAGTGGCATTAATGCTTAAAGTCCCTAACTGTCACTTCTACCACATGTATATTCCTGATAAAAATAAAGATATATCTGTCTGGCCTGCATTAAGAGTGAATATGGTTCTTTTCCTGAAGGCAGTTTCTGTCTGAATTATTTAAATATTTTTATTAAGAGGAGGTCCCAGTAGTATATCACCTGTCTTCAAACCTGATAAAAATTTAAACAATATTATTTATAAACCTCCTTCTGGAGTAGTAGTATAACCCGTAAAATATAGAAAATAAGCTTTAAAACATGTTTCTTTTTCTGTTAGTTATATCCAGAGTGGAGTGTTCCCTGCCCACATGTTAGAGAGTGGAACTGATCAGAAACATCACATTTCACTTGTGTGTAACGGGAGCAAAGAAAATAACTATCAACACCAAGTAAGGAAATACAACTTACTAGTTTTGGTTTAAATAGCCATGAAATTTCCATACAACAGCTGATAGGGCTCTGGTGTGATTTTCAGAAGGGATTTTCAGATTTGTGCCCACTTAACACCCATCAAGAGCCTCAGCCTTGAGGCTCTGTGAATTCACATTACACAGTGTGAATTCATCTGAGAGAGGAGATGGAGGACCCTTCCCCACAGCATCCTGCCTGGGAAACCTACCCTGAGCCTCAGCTTTAGTGAGGGAAACATCCTGGAAGAAAAAGAGCTTTTTAATACTGAATATAAACTAATAGCTAATAGTGCTTCTCCAGTCTTTCCTGCTATTACCCATTTTTTTTGTCCTAGTGGAAAATAAACATCCTTTGGCAACAGGGAAGGTGATGTGCTGTGGCCCAAGGCAAGTAGTATATGGAAAATCTACCATGGAAAACCTGTGCCCTTCTGGCTGCCCTAAAGCACCATTTCCCTACTGTGAAAACTGAGGAGAGGATAAAATCCTTTGGGAGACCCAGGCAACTGAGAATTATTTCTCTAACATGAAATGTGGGGAAGCCAGGTGTGCCCTGAATGGGGTTCAGGCTGGGGCCCAGCAATACAGACAGGCCTGTGCTCTCTTCCTAAAGGAATCTCCCTAGGATTGGCTCTGGGGACTGTCAGAACCTCTGTAGAGACACAAGACTTGCTTTACTGACAGATTGAGTGTTTAAAGCATAATTCAATTCCCTGGGGGCAATCTCTAGCTCAGGGGCAGCTGGCAGGCATTGATTGCAGAGGGGGCTGGGTTTGTTGTGCTTTAGCCAAGGGTCATTTTACACAAACCATCTTTGAAGGACTTTGTTCCCCACTGCACCAAGGGTTTGTATAAACTGTTGGTGAATTGTCACAAAATAGCTCTGCTGTCTCTCCTCAAGGATCA
Organism: Agelaius phoeniceus; assembly: GCF_051311805.1. Lineage (NCBI taxonomy): Eukaryota > Metazoa > Chordata > Aves > Passeriformes > Icteridae > Agelaius > Agelaius phoeniceus. The sequence goes on along the minus strand of NC_135278.1, from coordinate 16,690,214 downwards.
ACAGGCCCCAGCTATATCACCTTGGACATAAATACTGCTATTTCTGGCAGAAAGAATGCTTTTATCACTTCAGAAGACAGTAAGAGCACATGAGGAAAGAATATGGCAAATAAAGTTTGTGATAATCTTGGCCTGATTTGCATTACTTGGGACAAAGATAAGAATCTTCTTTGTTCTCCTCAGATTTCTGTTGAGTTAAACAATTTCTACCAGATTCTTCATTTTTCTCCCAGAGGTCCTATTAACATTTAAAGTGAAATCTCCTAAAGGTCAGCAGAAGAATTGTACCATTTTTGAGGAGGCTGAGCCCTTCCCAGAGCCACTGTAAAGGAGCTCCTTCAAAGGTACCTGTGCTGTCCTTCACAGGACCTTGGAGAAGGAGCAGTAACTGCTGAGAGGAGGGAGAGGGGGCTTAACTGGCCGTGTACAACTCTCTGCAGCACTCATTTCTTGTTCCTTGGAAAAAGCCAGTGGAGCACCACATTCCCAGCTCAAAAGGGAGCAGCCAGAGTTGAATGTACTGATAACAACCCCCTCCTCCTCCTCCTCTGATTTTTGTTCATGTCAATTACAGGAAGCTCAGGGTAGTTTTCACTTAAAGTAATGAAAGCAAGAAAAATAGTCTTGGTTCTCTCAGGAAGTGATGCCGAGAGAGCTGTTAAGACACTTTCAAAGATCTGACATGTCACTGAATACAGAACAGTATTAAAAAAGGAGGGGAATCAGTAGCTCAGGGGGAGCATTAAATCAGTTGTAATGAAAAATAGCCAGAACAAAAAGACTCAGCTTGTGGAGTGTCAGAGAAAGTGTATAGGCTGAGATATTTTACCTGGAGGAATTCTGAATGAAGACGCTAACTTTAATAAGATTCAGTTAAATAGAGCACATTCAAACAACATTTCCATGTTGTTGTATATGTTAAAAACCAAGTTTTACCTGAGAATTCAGACAGGAAAACTGGTAAATTAATAAATCTATTGTACAGGTGCTATTTATTTCCCTTGAGGAACTCAACAGCCAAGCCTTGTTCTTTTCCTACTTAAAAATATGGCATCAAAACGACCACAACAATTCCTGCTGCTTTGTACTGTGTGTTTAAGTACCTGTTGGTCCAGGAGAATTGGATGTACTTTAATACACAAGCAGGATTTGGTGCATGAATTTTTAAATACATTCTCTGTATTGCACTTTGCATTCCAGTGAGTTCAAAGGTGGTGAAAATCCAAATAATTGTGCTGTGGTGACTGTGCACATCCCTCTCTGCAGTCCATTTAGATTGGAACCGACATCCAGAAGGAAGAACCCATGGCTGAGAGGGAAGGGCTGCAGGGCGGGGTTCAGTAAATGTGCCAGGAGAATGACAAGTTCTTGTGGAATGGCTTCCAAATGCCAGCTGACATTTGTGAAAGAATAAAGTCTTTGTATTGCTTAATTTAGCAATTAGATTTTGCTTGCTCTAAGGCACAAGCAATGCCAGACAAATGGTTCAGACTTTTCTCCCAGTTAATCTTAAGCCCATTAGAGGGAATTTCTCCAGTGTATCTCATCTCATTTCATCTCATGAATCTCCTGGACAATTTATTTGGCCTATTCAGTGCAAATCACATTTGCTGAGAGCTGCTCTGCAAGAGCAGAATGCAGACTCACAATTCCAAGAATTTCAGAAAAGATGATCTCATGACACTGAAAGATTTTTAAAGATAAGCTGAGCAAAAGTGTGAACTCTCTACTATTTATCTCATCTATTCATATTACAGAAATTGTATTTAAACTTAAAACAGAGATGATCTGTTTTCCCTACTATTTGTGTCATTTCTGAGAAATCTGTCTTCCCAATTATGTTTCTCATTTTCAGCTGTATCTCTAAGTAGTATTCTCTGCTTACTTGTGACTTCACTGAATTTGCCAAGTTATGTCTTGAGTGATGAAGCAGTGGCATTTGAAATCCTTTTGGAAAGCTATTTGGAAACAATATAGATATTTTAATTATGAAAGCCCAAACCATCTTTTGGGTTTGAAACAATAGGCATATTTAAATTTCTTTAGGAATTTAGACAGTTCAATCTATGTAACTATTTCTGTGACCATCCCATCACTGCTTGCATGTATAATATGAATTAATTTCTAAATGGATTCTATAATTTATACTGTTGCTCACTGAAAATGAAGGAATGAAATTAAGCCTGGAAAGAAAGGAGGAGGCAAAGGAAAGGTGTTTTTAATTTTGTCTTTGTTTCTCACTATGCAATGGTATTTTAAATTGTTAATAAATAAATTTACCCCAAGTCAGGTTTGTTTTGCCTACAATAACCACCAGCAGGTGATCTCCCTGTCTTTGTCTCAACCCAGGAGCTTTCCTGTGGCAATTTTCCCCTCCTGTCCAGCCAAGGTCAGCCCCCCTCAACTGCTCTGTGGAGACAGAACTCAACACCCAGGACACCTTCACCTGGTCTGGCTTTGGAATAATGAAATCTCTTCCTGGACACTAGGACCTCACTGAGATGACATTTTTTCCTCTATTATACTGAACTGCATGAATTTTACAGTCCTTGATGGATGAGAGACAATTAGGTTTATCTTGTGAAAAAATGATCAGTGAAATCTGTTTCAGTGAAATGACATCAGCTGTATTCACATCCCCTTCATTCTGCCTTTTAGAACTATTCTACAGGCAGAGACAAAGCAAACTGTGAATGGCTTTGAAATCTATGTTCAGTAGCATTCAGAGCAATCTTTTTCCCCCCCCCAAGAATACAAGTATTTTCCCCAAAATCTGATTCTTCCAAACCATTCTCACCCAGTCAAGGGAGTGAAATCCACTGTGTGACTTGTGTGTCTTCCCAAACCAATCAATACCGATTGGTTTTTGAACGATGTTTTGAATAACTTCACCCACTTGCAAGTGTACTGCTAGCAGTTAAAAATTATTGCCAGACATTACATAATTTTGAATTATTAACTCAGCTATAGATGTCAGTGTATCAGAGAATGTAATTGATTAGTTCAGGAGGTTTTTTTAGCTTCATTCCCATGCTTTTTTTTGAATTTTATGACTCACAGTCATGTGTCACTTAAATTCACAGTGAAGAAACGATGAAAACCTGCAGTATGTACCTTACTCAGTGCAGATTTCTTTTTTCTTTCACCATGAAATACTTCAAATCCTATTAAAACCTATTTAAGTTGCAGCATTAGTGAACAACCAATATTGTTCTACTCGTATCTTACCTCTGTGCCAAACCTGCTTGCTCGTGTTCCTTCGTTGAAAGGCAGGCACAGCACGTTACAAACACAGTATTTAAATGGCATGTACAGAGTGCCCATAGGGCCAGACTGGGATCTATTTCTTAGATGTACAGTGTACATTTTAAGGCACACTATAGGGATTGAGTTTACATTTTGATAACTCTGTCCTTTTATTTGCAAAGATGGTCACTACCTGGAAATGTTGCAAAAATAAATGTTCATCGCTAAGAGTGGCCAATGTATTCATGTCTTCATTTTTATATTTTTTCTCAAGAAAAAATGTGTGAAAATGTGAACTTTAGGGAATTTTAAAAGGAAATGTCAACTACCATGTTACATTTTATATACATAGATATGTATTTATATATATCTAAATATATAAAATGATTGCAGGAGCTCATACTATAAGCTGAGTTTTAGTACAGTACTTTAAATATACTGGTATTTATTTTCAGTTACACTTCTGCACCGCTTCTTCCTAATGCAGAGCTTGATACGGACATTGGTTGATAATAGCAAACAAAAAAATTCATAAAGAATATTATTGTCTTCTCATGCAATGTAGTAGGCATCCTGTGGCACTATTCTCTTACCCAAGTATTTACAGTACTGCTGAGTACCTTAAATTCACCAGGGTTTGTCTGCCTGCCTCTGTCAGGCACCCAGCAGTGACCAGGCTGAGGCTCCTGTCACACGTGAGTCTCGATGAAGGAGTGTGTGTGTGTCAGCATTGGGGCTGAGCTTGCCAGTTCAGAGGCTCCGTTTTGAGACTTCCCAGCAGCACTGTACTCACAAATGTCCAGGAAAAACTCATAGTTCTTTAATTTCCAATCTTTGAACTTCTTGGATGTTAAGTTGGGATCGTCCAGAAGGCTGTTGATAACTGTGAGGTCCCCTTCCTTTGCCTGGCAAATTCCAGAAAGACATAGGACAGGTCAAAATGCAATTCTGTATTCCAGCACTTTATTTCTTCCTTAACTTTAATGCCAAGTGCCAGGAAAACTACTGTGGAAACTTTAATATTTACCTAAATTCAGGAACTATTACAGCATAAACTGTTTGACAGCTCAGTCTGTGCCACATGCTACAATTTGCCCACACAGAGTGCCAAATAATCTTTTTTTTTCCTTAAGATGGAACATACTTGCTTCAAAGGATTTTGAGTTTCTTTGAAACTTTATTTTAAAGCTGCAAAAAAAGCATTAAGAATAGAAACATAAAGAGATTAAGGACAAGGGAGAATGGCTTCGCACTGCCAGAAGGCAGGGTTAGCTGGGGTATTAGGAAGGAATTCCTGGCTGTGAGGGTGGGCAGGCCCTGGCACAGGTGCCCAGAGCAGCTGTGGCTGCCCCTGGATCCCTGGAAGTGCCCAAGGCCAGGTTGGACAGGGCTTGGAGCAACCTGGGATAGCAGAAGGCATCTCCTGCCATGGCAGGGGATGGAATTGGAAGGGCTGTAAGGTCCCTTCAACCCATCAGCATTCTGTGATGTACAATCAGGCTTTTCCTAATTTATATTCCTTGCATACAAATCAGGGATAAAGCCACACAAAATCAGGGATAAAGCCTTACTTTTAAAGTGCTCTTGAGGACTCGGATGTGGTGCAGCTTTTCATTGATCACTGGGTCGTTGCATCGCTTCACGAAGGACTTGCGGAACTCCTGCTTGGTGGAGGGACGCTGCTCTCCGAAAGCTGACAGACTGGCTTCCTCCAGAGTTCTGTAGAGCTCTTGCAGACCATCTGTGATTTCTTCAACTTCTTTTACGTTTTCTGAAAGGAAACAAAGAACCCTAACAACAAACCTGATCATTCAGAGGAAGTGTCTAATATCAGCAATACTGCGACTTCAGTACTTGTCGCTATAGGACACAAAAGAACACAAGCTCACCACTGTTCTCAAGGTAAAGGAAAAAAGGGACAGTTTATTTTCTGACTCTAACATTTATAGTTTTCCAAAAGTGACAGTGGATTGGAGGATGACAGTGGCTGGATGACCTCTCAATGCCACTGGTTGAACCAACAGTCTATCAACTCTCTCCTCCTCCATAAAGGAATGCAAAACAATGCGTTATTTACAGAAAGTGTGTGAGAAAGTTCACTACAAGAATGTCAACATCAGAAAGCTTAGAAAATCTTATAAAATCAAAGTGACAAGTACTATCTTAACCTATGACTCAGTTCTGCAGTGTTAGTTTTGATGAGACAAGAACATCATCCCAAAGCTCAATTTTTAGCGCTACATCCTGGCATTTCAAGTACAAACTCCTGTGTTTGCCAACATCCAGCACTTCAACCACAAAATCCTTGCTGAGAACAGTGGCAATACTGCTCTGGATTTTGAAGTGGAGCAGAATATCTCCGAGAGCTTACCTTCTGCACAGAAACTATTGTGCCTTCTAAGAGGGATCTTCTCATCCAGGCTGTCGTCGGTCCCCTCAATGGACTTCACGCGTCCCTTCCCGCGGACGTCTCTGTTCCGGGGGAGGCTTTGGCTGCGCGGTTTCTGGGGCCGCCCGTGGGAGCTGTGTCCCCTGGGGCATTCCACCAGAGGAAAAGGCCCATCCTGCTCAAAATTGTGGCGCCTCTGGACGGGCAGCGTGGCTTGTCTCCGTCTGTCCGGTGACATTCCGGGCCGGCCGCTGGCGTACTCCGCCTCCGGAGGGACGGTCTGGAGGAAATGGAGCCCTGAGCTGGTTAAGGGGGTCTCGATCAGGTCCTGCCACGAGCGCCGTTCTCGGTAGGGAGGCCGGCACCCCGAGGAGTGCGTGCTGCCCGCCGCCTCCGGCCGCGAGTCCTCGGCAGAGGACTGGGAATACGTGGATTCGCTGGAAAAGTGTCGGCCTTGTTTGGCTTCGGGGAATGGGCTTGAGGAATTCACCTGGAAAGATACAAAAACATCTGCCCGTGAGATGATGTGTTGAACAGACCCAAGGAAATGACTGCAGTGTAAAACACTCTATGATATCTAGCAATCAGATGGACTCATGGGTTGGATGGGTCATAACATGAACCACTGTAAACAGAAGAGAATTAGCAGTGACAACTTTTATACAAGTGCTCTTTCAACCACTCCCTATTCTTGTTTTGCACATTCTCTGCCCACAAGCAATTCCTGATGGAAAGAAAAGTGTAACACTGGTGCAGGTTTCCTGAAGATCCATCCAGCTTACACTCAGTGCAGCTGAGGACAGTGGAAGTCTCCAAAAGAAACCATAATTGCATTTCCTTTCTTTTTTTTTAGGGGCCAAACAGAAAAAAAAAACCAAAAAACAAACCCAAACAACAAAAACTTCAGCACCCAGGAAGATTTTTGGCTGGGGGACTGCTGAACTTGTGAAACTATTTGAATGAATTCTCTGGGTCTGTGTATAAATTTAATTCAAAACAAAGAGAAAGGCAAAAATGTGGAAAAACAGAAAGGGAGGGGCTTAACCTGTATCCCAGTTGATAAAACAGCATCACATGGGTGAAAATCAGTCTGAGCTTCACCCATGTGATGCTGTTGTCTCAGTCACTCTTTCTTTGGTTCTGGCTGTGTGAGGATCATGTCATTCACGCTGAAGAAAAATCTGAAAGAAAAATAGAGAACAGTCCTATCTGTGCTTGGAATCATAGAATAATTATCATAATTGCCTGTGTTTTGTCTAATAGAAATGTTCTATTTGCAATACTGTCATTACCATAGTATTGTATGCAATCTTGTTTAAAAAAAAAAACCCTTTCCTAGAAAGATTTGTTCTTCAAAAAAGATCTAAAACATTATTACTGGGTGAATATGAGTTGATCTTAATCTCTAGCATCCAGTATCCAATATTCATAATTGAAAACCAGTCTCAATTAATACAAACTATCCCATCCATCACATTCTTTTCACATTCTGCAGTGAAGGTAAAATTTGAATATTCTGTTCCTGTTATGATGCGTAGTTTCACCAATCCTACAAAAAAAGGTTATATTTCCAGTCTGGTGACAGATCTGTGTCAGGATACATTTACCTCTCCTTCCTTCCTAACTGATTTGCTATGGAAAAATCCAGGTCTTGGCTCATGAGGAGCAGCAGTAATTTCATTTTAACAACACATCCGGCTTTGTTCTGCCGCCTGTACGGCGTTTAAACATGCCAGGACCAGGGAAGAGCAAGCCAAGGCCCCCCAGAGCTGTTTTTGGTGGCCCTGGCACATGCAGGGGTGTGACTCACTGAGGGGGTGCGGTGGTAGGTGTCACACAGCGTGGAGGAGCCCTCCTGCTTCAGCGTCAGGGAGCCCTCGATGTCGTCCTGGTCGCTCTCGCTCCAGTAATCTGCTGACAAAGCATTCCAGGTCTCACTCGGGTGCTTTTCCACAACAAAGCAGATCCCACATTTTAGCAGCATTCTTCTAAGGCAAGGTAAACCTTCCCCAGGCACCTGCAGGGCTCAGCAGCCACTCAGGAAGGGGCTGGTGGGAAGGTCTGGCCCCTCAAACAGGGAAGCTCTGAATGATTTAGGGAAGGGTTACAGAAGGCAGCTCGGGCACCTGACTCCCACTGCACATAAAAACCAACTTCTGCTCACAGACTTTCACATAGAAACCTCATTCCAGATGCTGAAGTAGAGCCAAGCCTGAACACTTAATTTAATTGTGCATAACAGGTTCCACTGTGGGTGATGGGGGGAGGGCAAGGCTGGCACCTGAGCTCAGGAGGTGCAAACAAATATTGCTGAAGCACACATTGCCCCAGGTCTGCCGTGTCTGCACTGGTTTTATGGGCATGGACATCCTTGAGGGCTGGGATCTGGGAGATCACACCTCACCTTGAACCCCACATTCTCTTTATCACTAATTTTAAATATTTCCTAAAATTACTGCTCAGGATTTTATTTTCTTTGGTGGTGGCACCAATAAATGTAGTTTGAGGAAATATATTCTTATCAAAATTGATATTTGGAAAGATATGGCCATATGTTGCTAAAGAAGTCAGTTATGACCTCTCCAGCTTTATTGAAATACTGATTTGTACTGTCTGCTCTCTTCTCCTAATTATAACCACTGAGCATTACCTTCATCTGGGTGGATATCCTTGTCATCAGGTGTGTAACCAATTGCTGCGAGACCCAAACGATTCATCCATCTAACAGAACAATAAAAACGAGGAAGAGAGGTATTTAAAAGGAACATCTCATGTCAATCTGTAGGCATCCACATCCTTAACATCTGGAAAAGTCAGACACAACACCTAAAGAAAAAGGCTGTTAAACCCACGATTCAGGTGTGCTGGGTGGTCAATAACTGGGAGTAAAGGATTTATCACATTTATTCTGATTGCTATTTATTTCAAGAACTTGCCAAAATACTAGAAAATAAAATAGAATGATGATAATTATTGTCTAAAAACCTGTGTTGGGAAATGAGTTGTGTTAAACTTGTATCCTCAGAAAGCTAAAACAGCCTATGGCAGTTTGGTTATTTGTTAGTCTGGATTCACAGTGCTGGTGATATAAACACTTGGTGTTGTTGAGCTGTGATATCGACATTATTTTCCCTTAATTTGTTTAATACAGACTTTTGGGTTTCTAAAGTCTTGGTAAACTGCAAGTGCTTCAGTATTTGCATTTTGCATTGGATGTGCTGGTTCCTTTCTTTGTCCCCAAATTATTTAGTTTGATAGAAAATAGGATTCTTTACTTCCTTAGGGAAATATTATAGCTAATCTTGGGGAAAATACCTTTTGAGTTTTCTTTATGTAAGATTACTGGATGTTTACACAACATATAATTAAAAAACTAGGGGGAAAGGGAAATTAACACACAGAGGGAAAAGTCACTTCTTAATGTTCAGCAAATGGAAAATCAAGAATTATCTTATTTTCATCAACAAGGAGATATAACCAAAGAAAAAAGCCCTAATAGTGCCATCTATAATGCCTGGGATGTTTTGAACCATTCCCTTCCTCAGTGACTAAATTCTTAATTATCTAATTAATTTCCCAGAAAATTAATGTGAGAGTTTGTCTAGAAGCAGCTCTTTTTTTCTTTTCGAATACTTGCAACATCAAATTTGTTAATAATTATCTTCTTGGTTAATGAATATTATGACAAACCATCTTTCACAGGCCTCAAGTCAGACATTAGTGAACAGAACATGCAATATCAAAAGGACGAGTTGTTTTGCAGATCAAAACAAGAAAACTGTTCAGTGTCATTCTTTCCCACTTGTACTAGAGGAGAAAAAAAAGCTTTTAAGGACGTGTGTGACTGTTATTGTCCAGGAGAGTGGTGTGTGGGAGATGGGAGGCACAGCAAGGAGGCAGAAAATGAAGGAAGAGTGAACTCTGCACTAAAAATAGCTCAGAGTTCAGCAGTATTGATCCCCTGCTCCCAGCAATGATCCTCAGCTCTGATACTGGCACAGCCCTGACTCACTGAGGCCTGCACTGAGCCTGCCTGGATCTCATGGCTTCCCCAAGTAGCCAAAGGGGACCACAACGTTTGCTTCTTACAGGGAATCGTGAGAGGGTTTCATTTACTTGCAAAACTGTGAAAATAAAGAACTGTACAATCATATTGCTTTGCCTCTCAGTATTAAGCCAGAAGTCAGCAAACTGGAGATGAAAATGGAAATGATGATTAGTTTTCCCAAATACCAACTGCAGGCTTAGCACTGCTTACAGCCCTTGTTTGCATCAGCACATCAATAACTCATCTTTATCATGAGGGAAGTACATTTAAAATGAATTAACAGATTTACAGAATAGAGCTTTTGCACAGTGCTCTCCAGCATCATTTCCCTCAGCACACGGTGCCTGCATTGCCTGGTGTTTGCTGCCCTTGCAGGGCAGATCCTTCACTGCAGGACTGGCAGTGACATCACTCCCTGCTCCTTATCAGCATTTCTATTCCCCAGTTTTTCATCAGTTGTTCCCCAATTTCTGAACTCATTAGCACTGGAGCAAAATAGTTTCAGTCATACTTTGCCATATGCCTTTGGCAATTAAGCAGGATGGCTCAGTGCCTTCAACTGAGGTTCTGCTTAAGCACCAATGCTAAATTAGGACTAATTACCATTTTCCAAGTTAAAACAGACTCAGCCATTTGTGTGGTCAGTGCATGAAATTTATATTGTCTTAAATTTCTTGCAAAATTTCTTTTGTTGCTCATTGTTAATTTGAGGGTGTCAGATCTTGGAAGCAAACACAGACACCAGCTGAAGTGTTAGGATTAACCTCCCAGAGCCAGGGATGCTCTGAGGATACCCAGAGTCTCAGCTTTGTGCATGTGGCCTCAATGGCCAAATCTGGAATTAGCTGAAGTTAATCTTCCTTCTCTAAGGCTGCTCAGGCTTTTCTCTTCCAAAGGCCAAGATCATCCCCAGCCAGAGTTACAAGGACTTTCTTAACTCATTTGCCACAATTCAGAGTCAGCTCTTGGCCAAGCCCACATAAAGGGTTATCTGATGACATTCAGTGGCTTATCATGGTAAAATCTCTTCAGATAAAGGAACTAGAATCTCCATTTTAGGTTTTGTGTTTTTAAGAAAAGCATGAGTGAATGTTTTTGAGGTTAATCAGGAGATATACAAGTGGTGAGATTACAGCTCATTTTCTTACAGTTAATTTTTTTTTCCCAAGGAAATGCAAACTCAGTTCGAAAGGAACCCTGCATAAACTTGATGAATTTCCTTGATGAGCAAACCACTTTCATTTTTCAGAAAACTGCAGGTTTTTCAAGGTTATAAAAAGCTCTTTGTGGAGAGCCTGGAAAGGCAGGCAGTTGGTTCTGAGCTCTGGCCCAGGTGCCCTGTGGGCAGAGGTTGGGCTCCAGCTGGCACAGGAGTTCCTGTCAGAGCTGACTGAGGGATGCAGGATGCACAGCCCAGGGAGGGGCTGGGTGCTGCAGCTGCCAGCACAGCCCCAGCATTGCTGACTGGGCTTCTGGAGCTGTGCCCCACCTGCTCTGGGACTCCCCTGTGGCCACCAGCAGGTCTGGGCACCTTTGGGATCTCAGGGGCACATCCCATAGCCCAGGCTGGGCTCCCTCCCCCAAACCCTGCCTTTTACCTGGGTAACTTCAACAACTCTTTCCTGTTGATGATTAAACAACTTAGCCAGGCTGTTTCACTGAGTCTAGGCCACTCAGCAGAGTGGGGTTTGCATTCTGGATGGAAATTGTGATGACAGAACAGCACTAAATGTCCCACGGGTCCTCTGCCACAACATTTTACCTCCAGGATTGTACAAATCCCCAGAAGACAAAATCACTGACCAAGGCACATTGGAACAACCAACAGGGAACCAAGAAGTGGGTTGGTTTTTATTGCCTGTACTCCAGTGAACCAAAGGCAGGGAAAGATGAGCCTTGAGTAAAGTCATCAAAATGCACAAGTAAATTTTGTACTTGGTCTCAATTAGATTCTAAATAAATCAGGCTTGGTTGTCATTAATTCTGTTGGTTACAAACAGGCACTGTTGTCATTGCTTTGGGATAAAATAGAGCTGCCTGGCAGTATTTAAGTTAAATTTACTGAGATAATTCTGGTTATTACCCAGGGATTACAGCCCAGGGCCTCCTCAGAGTCTGATTGTGCCCCAGGCCTGGGCTGTGCTGAGTGAAGGCACCAGGGCAGTGAGGAGCTGTCACAGCCTGAGACTGAAGAGTGAATCATCCCCAAACACCCCAGATTGTCAGGAACCAGGAGCACATTCAGGCACTGACAGAAACACTGGGAAATGTTAAAGGGGGCCAAGCAGCTGGAAGCAATTACACATTGCTGTGCTCCCCTAACACTGCACTGAAAACCAGAATATGCCACCCCTCAATGTACAAATTAATGAATTTCTGTTTGCTGGCTTTCACAGTTTACTCTGCTGAGCCAGCCCTAGGTCAGTGGGAGGTTCTGAGAGTGAAGGCAATTAAAATTTCCACAGTGGCATCACAGTCACCCCCCTGGCTGCTGCTTTCTACAAGTCCAGAGTGAAAAAGCACAAATAAAAAAATAAAACAGCTTGGACAATCTCAGTAGTCATAAATTGGAGAGAACTAATTTTTTAGTGTAGGAGAATGAAAACCAAGGGAAGAGGGTAACCTTTTTTCTCTTCCTATAAAAAAGGGGTGAAAAGTTACAATTTTTAGGTTATAGTTAGAGCCTTTCCACAAACCCATGGGGAAGGGGGGGAAGAAGTGAGATTCTGTGGCTCAGAAAAGTTTGATTTGCTAATATCCTCACCTATTGCACATACCAGGTGGTTGGTTTTAGAAAAAGCTATTTAATTAAAATGATGATGTAAAAAATTATGTGTCCTGAAAAGGTGGAAATCCAAGAAAAAGTCCAACTACTTTCACTATTTCTCTCTGTTAAACGTTCCTTTAAAAATGAAGTCTATGAAATCCTGACCCATTAACAGAAAGAATAAATAAAATATACTTCCTATCTTCCTTGCATCTTTTCATTATTAATTCTTGCCCTTGTACACCACCTCAGCTTTGTGTTAGAAGTGTTTCAGTGCAGAAATATTTTTTTTTCATTTTTGAGATTGCATCTACATTTGAGATTATTTGGTTAAAAGGAAAAACTAGCACTAAGGGGAAGTTAAATTTCACTTAAATCAAGTTATCTTTAAGTCTATTAGAGATTCCCTTGGACCATTTATTTCATACATAGAATTTATTCAGTGCAGTTTACATTTAATTTCTGATCAAAAGCTTTGTATTATTTGTTTTACGTCACTGGGATAATCAGATTCCAGAATTCACAGTAAAATTCTTTGCAATTCACAATTAGATTTAAAAATTGATTTTGTACTTGTTATGTGGACTTCTCTGACCAGTCTTTCTTACTGAACACCTGAAAAATCAATGCATTTCCCATTTGGCTTCCTAAGGTACATCATTTTCCCTATTTTCTATGGTCATGCAGGTAATACATTGATTTAAGAGGATAAAGGCTGCTGTAATAGGGGTGGCTGAAATGATGCCTTGATTTTCCTCCACACAAAAGGAGCCCCAAAGCATCTCCTGGTGAAATGTGACCCTGAGCAGATCCTGCTCCATGAGCTCCTCTCTGCTGTGCACCAGCCCCAGCAGCTCTGCCTCTGCTGTTGCATTTGTCACACTTGCTGGCATTTGTTAAGCAAAATCATTCATGGGATAAACTCTGAGCACTCTCTGATTTGATAATTTGACATGACTGTTGATCTTGTTTCATGCATTGTCTTCTTAGATTTGTCAGGCTGGAAAAATAGGAAAAAAGCCTGAGACAGCTTAAGAATTGACAAGTGAACCAATCTGTGCCCTCTTTGCATGTGCATCTGCTTCATGCACTTAATGGGATTTTTTTTTCTATTTTTAATTTTTTTAACTTGCCTCTGTCAAACAAATGCACAATTATGTCTCTGTACTCAGAAGTCTGGTTTGGTGTGGGTTTTTTTGTTTGTTTTTTTTTTTTTGTTTTCCCCAGTGGGTAATAGACAAAAGAAATTCACTGCTTAGTAGCAAATAAATTCCCTTTCTGGTACCAGCATTTACTGTACAAATACAGTCGTGTATCACAGAGAATAAAAGCACACAATAACTGATAGGCTACTTGATCCAGAACCAATAATAAACCCTAAAGACATCACCAAAACAGTCACAAAAACTCACTCAACTACAACTTCTCTTTACTCACTTACTCAAACTTTTGCTCCAGCTTTCACCAAATGATTGGCCCAAAGAAAGCTCTGGAGAAAGAAAGCTTTGTTTACAAGCAAGAGAACTGAGACTGGCATGGCATAAACTGTGGGTGGGGTTTTGGGGTTTAGAGGTGAATTTTTTTAAGAAATGGGATGATTTACTTGTGAAATTGTGTGATTCTGCTTCTACATAGTTTTTAAAAACTCAGCTCAAATAGGCCAAATAACGCTGTTAAATGTCTGTTAAATGTAATTCATCATGATGAAATTTATTATTTCTATTACTTATTTCTATGACTTATTTCAGATTTGGCAGAGTTAACTCAGTATCTCCAGCATAAAGTGACAACAGGGGCTGTGACACTGCCTCAGCTCAGAGAGGTGCAGGGCTGGAATCACCAAATCTGCTCTATGAAATGCAGCTGAACTGCTTGGCTCCCACAAGAACCCTATCAATTCCCACTGGACTATTTACAGCAGAATTTGCTGAAGTTAATTTTGCAATTGAAGCTGGTGCAGAAAGCCAGGGCAGCCCCTGCCTCCTGCAGGAGGGATGAGCTCCCCCAGCCCTGATTTGGGTGTGCTGGATAATCACAATTGTGCACTGCAAATTCCATCAGCAGCTGGGGCTGGGGCTGAGAGAGGGGGAAATGGAACCTCACAAGTCTGGGGTAAATAATTCAGAAATTGCAGAAAGGAGGAGCCAGGTGCCTTGGCCAGGAAGGGAGGTTTGGAATATTCCAGCTCAGCGCTGGGAATTCCTGGTGCAGTATTTTGCCCTGCTAGGGCACAGCAGCTCCACTATCACCCTGTGCACTCCCATGAACATCATGGTTTCACCCAGTCCTTGGGGCCTGAAGCTAATTCTGATGAGAAAATTGTTTTACTTGTGCTGCACTTAGGAGCTCTTATGTGAGAACAATAAATTAGAGGGCTGGTGCGGCCTCGGGCACGGATTTGAAACAAGTTTATGGGAACATAAAAGGAAGAAAGGAAAAAACCTGCTCTTTATGATTATTTACAACACCATTGGGAAGCTCCATTCCAGGGATTTCTGTTTGAAAAGTACCTTTCATGTTCTGCAGAATTATCTCCTGGCTTTTCAGCAGGTGAGGGGCTGAGAGTGAGAGCTCTGTAACAACTTCCTCAGCTCTATTTGATAAAGAGCTGGTGAATTAGGCCAGACAGATCTGACAATCTCCTGCTCACTTGTCCAGTTTAAGGGGGAAAATGTTTAATAGCTGAAACTTTTAGTTGCCAAGAGCCTTACTTGGGTGCCAGTTTATATAAAGTGAAGACTAAGTGCATTGAAACTGGAGAATATGTGTTAACCCTGGCTCACCATCTGATTTGACCAAGACCTGTCAAAGAGACCAACATGCCTGAAATTTAAGGGAGAAAACTGAATTAACTTTAGTAATAAACAGGATGATTTAGGGAAAGTCTTGACTAACTCACTTGGTTATACTCCATATGTAAAAGTAGATAGGAGTCACCATAAAATTTGCTTAATTCAGAATACTTCAATTCTCAAAAATTTATTTTTTAAGAGAAATATTGTGCTATAATATTTCACATCTTGGAAAATACAGGAGTGATCCCTATAAAAATTAATCATCATTCTGTTTCAGTAGCAACTATTTGTTATATTTCTTGAATGAATGCCAAAGATTTATGGGAGTTATTAAAATTGCAAAGTTAACCCAGTTATTCAAATCAAAAGTGATCAAATTATTTAGCCTAAAATAGAAACTTTAAAAAATTTAATATTAATCTCATCTATGATGAGATTGCAAATGCACTGCCCTGCATTTCAATGGCATGTAAGTTTTAAATAACATAGATATTGTAAAACAACTGAATATTAAATTCAATGCTAATTAAAGCCATAAACAGGTTATGTGTGGTGTGGTAGGAGATGAAGCACTTCTGGGAAATAAGGCCTTTAACAAGCTTGGAGTAGCAAGCTAGAGATGAGCTCATCAAGTTCATAATTAATTCATTTCCAAGAACATGGCTCTGCCCGTGTAAGAACAGCACGAGCAGGAATTCTGCAAACCTGAGTAACACAGCAGGCAAAACTCAGCCCCAGCTGAGTGCCTGGGTCTGCTACAGAATAATCCAGCCCCACCCATGGGGTCCAGCTCTTCCTTCAGCAATGTGGGGTTAATGACACAGTAAAATATTCCAGAGGGGGGAAAAAAATTAATAAACAGTGAATCTGAGGTGAGAAACTCTAAAAAGAGCTGTTAAAATAAAAGTGGTTGAAGAAAGGATAAAATTCTGCTCATAGTGAATGAGGAATGTTCCTCTCCATGCCAAGACTCCTTCACTTTTCAGCATGAGGGATCTCCCCTTCCATCAGCAGGGAAAATCCAGTTAAATTCTGTGCTGCAAACAGGAGCGAGAGATACCATGTAAAATATTTGCTCTATTTCATCACATTATGGGGCTAGCAATTTGCTGGGAAGAGAGAGATTTGTGGAATCAGTACTTTAAACACATTTTTCATCTATGATTCTTGCTCCCTCATTTCAAATTTCACCCAGGATCTCTGAGAGAAGGAATTCCAGGAATCCTGTAGGAGCTGCAGGGGTGCCCAGGGATGTCACAGAGGTAGCAGAGTTATCCATCATTGGGGTGGGGAGTGAATTCCAATTGCTCTGCAGGGACAGAATTGCTGAAGGGAAAATACTGCACAAAATACTTCAAGTAGAAGCTCACCCTTTGCCTTCTTCCCAAAAATTCAGGGGAAAAGGTTCTTGTAAATTGCAAAGTAAATGATGTTTAGGATGGTGTGCTGTGGAAGGACACGCTGGCACCTTCCCAGCTGCTCCAGGGCTCCAAGGCCTCATTGCAGCTTCCTGGGCTCCCCATGGAAAAATCCATGGATGTTGTAAAAGCAGCTCATTGAATGTGTGTCAAGAGTTCCTGGTTTTCCTGGAGAACATTTTCTGTATAATTTATAGATAGGATCAATGGCACTTCAACAAACGAGAGCTACCCCAGCAGCGGAAATCAAGGGAGACCAGGCAGAGTTAAACCAGCAAAACATCCTCACTTCAACAAACCTGAACCACACCACAGAACTGAGCAATGCAACATTAACAGCCTTGAAAAAAGATTTTTCAGCAAATTTATAGCCTGAAAGTATGCCACTGCTGATAAGTGAGGCTCATCCCCCTCCTCAGTGCAGGATGAACATTTCTCCAGTTTTACCCCAGCCAGGCTCACAGCCCCACATACCTGAAGAGCCATGTAAGCCACAGAATAGGAATGTTAATTCAACAATGGGTTTTAGGCCTTAATATTCCAAAGGAAAACCCCCATCCTATCTGTCTTCCCAAGCTGGCAAACATTAAGAACAACTGTGAGAACATCTCAAAGTTTCACTTTTCTGTGCCAGGAAAGATTTAAGACTTCCCAGGACGGTGACCTTGTCCCAGGTGTCCTTGTGCTTTCCACCTCAGCTGGGAATAAACAAATTTCTGAGGTAACAGGAGGAAGGAGGACATCTGACCCTGCCTTTTGGGATCTAAGGCCCTGTCCCACCTTCACCCAACCTCTGCCTTCACCACTGAATCACAAAGGAGAAGCACGGAGTAATTTGGGCTAGAAGAGCTCTCAGGAGGTGCCTGTTCCCACAGCCACCCTCAGCAGGGCCAGCTTTAATGTTGGATCAGGCTGTCCAGAGCCTTGTCCAGTCAGAAGTTTGGAATGTCCCCCCCAGCACATCCAAGGACATCTAAAACTCACTACAACACCAAAAATGGAATTTTGCTTGCCTCAGCTCTGTGTTGGGACAGTGATGTGGTGAATTAAATTAATAACTGCTGATTTTCTGTGTTGTTGGGGGTTGTTCTTGGCATTATAAGGGGAATATATATATGTATAAATACATATATATGTATACACACACCCCCCCCCACCACCTGGGTGTTCTCTGTACGAGCTTTGGTGTGGGTGCACTGTTTAATAAACCAGAAACACTGATCCCATTAAGACTTCCAGCCTTTACCTACAAAACTTCACAAGGGTGATGAACCTTAAGCCCATCAACAAAAGAAAAAAATTCTAATTAACTAATAGATGAGAACACAAGTAACTTTCCTCTGCAGAACTGAGACATGTCGTGGCAGGAAATGCCAGCAAAGTGAGCCACAGAATGCAATGTATTCACTGAAATGAATGGAAAACTAATTCCTGAGAACACCATGAGCCAGCATTCCATAAGGCTCCATCCAGGAGGATATTCCTGTGTCAGATGAAATATTGAAGCACCAGGATAAGGAACATCCCACAGCAAAGGGGACACACAACTCACCTGTTCATCTCTTCAAGGCAGTCGGTTGCGAAGTAGAAACTCTTTATTTTGGGGTGACAAGCTTTGAAGGCACTATAAAAAGAGCACGAAGAATGAAAACCACCTTTTCTTTCAAACATCCTGTGTACAAACACACCAGACTGTCCTGCTCTATGATTCTTCAGGTTTCATAGCCATTTGTCATCTTCAGTCCAAATTTTGCTGCCTAAATTTATCAATGGATTCCCCCTGACCTGATTGCACCGATGTTTGTGAGCCTCATACTTTGCAAAAATTTCAAAAGCACTTGAATGACTTAAAAATAGAAATCCTTTTGATAACCACTGATGTTCTACATCTAAAAAAATCCTTGGGTGATTTTGAAAGTCTTATTGAGTATATTCAAGTACATCTTAGTTGTATTCCAAGGATCAACTACAGGAATAAATGTTTGATCCTCCCCACCTCTTCTCATGTATTTGATGACAGTTTTATGTTCTACAAAAAGAAATGCAGAGGGCTGCCAAGTTGAGCTAGAAATCACTGGAATAATAGATAACAATCAGATGGCATAGGTGATTATAGTTCACAGAAATGCTTTTTATTAATGCTTTTATGTGGTCCAATCCCTGAGATCTCCCTCAGCTGAGCAGTTGAAAACTGCTAAGAACAATAATCACATTTTTTATAAATTTTTGTGGGGGTTTAATGAAAAGGAGTTTTGCTATCAAGAATACCAGAAGGTCCCAGCATTAAAGACTATTAATTTGATTAGCTGGCAAGTGTTAAAAAAATGCCACACTATCATTCATAACATTTATGTTAAAATACTGACATTTATATGGTAATTACCAGATGTAAGAATTAGATTAGCAATCATTACATGTGGAATTATGAAGAACCTGTGATGCAATGTTTCCACTATTAATAGCTTAAATGCAAATGAGTATTTTATTAATTACTATGACTTACTGCAGTTTTCAAAGACAAGATGAAAGCTGAAGAAGCTTCACCTGGGCAGTGATTTTTTAATATATATAATTAATACAAATGCATCCAGCAACAGCTTTCCTAACAAAAGCCCTACAGCAGATTTTTGTATTTCTGTGCAGTTTCTTTTTTCATGAGATTAGGGATATCAAGGGTAAGGTTATCTTTGCACAGAGGGTTATCATTAAATATTAAATTCCATAAAAGGAGGTTGTAGAGGTATTTAAGTGTTGTTTTGGGATCTGGACAGTGATAATTTCCACTGCAGAGCCTCCCTGCCCTGGCACTTGGTAAATAAAAGCAGTGAGTGACTGTGAAATCCCACACAGGGATCCCTGGTGCCCACTAGATGGCACAGGCTTGTTAATTATCTCTCTTCTGATCATTACATAAATGCAGTTTTGAGTATGCTCTGATCAAATTTATGCTTTCTTTTAACTGATTGGTATGATATGGTTTAAGTGTCAAGAATTCTTGTCATTCTTAGTCTTCTGCTTCTGCTGTGGAAGTTTTTAATCCCCCTGTGCCAGCAGAGTACCAGCACCTCCCACTGCTTCTCTGGAAACAGCTGTGGGTAAGAAAGGTGGGACAGTTTTGTGTGTCTGAATTAGAGCAGTGTGTCTGAATTAGAGCACATCTTTAATTACACAGAGATGGGCAAACACTCAACTTCCAACAGAAATTCCTTACACTACTGCATTTTTGATGCTCAAAATAGAAAATCATGGCTAAACAAACACTCCTGCATTGTTCTACTGTTGGTCTGAGCTCTCTGCAGCATCTGCACCTTCTCCTGCTCCACTTGCCCAACCATCTCCAGTGGGATTGGCTCAGATTGGAGGGGATTAGGTGCTGGATCTAAAGATCCTAATCCTTTTGGCTAATCCTGAGACAATATCACATGATGGAGTTTCTGCTTGTAAATAGGATTATTTTCCTAGACAGGAAATTTAAATACATACAGGCATTTAAATGCCAGTATTGGGGTTTCAGTGTTAATGGGTGGAAGTTAGTGTGATAAACAGAGTTTCATTTGGCTCCTCTGTGCTCCTGTAATGTGATAAAATCTATGATTAGTGGATCATGTTCTAGTGGAAGTGTCCCTGCCCATGATAGGGGTGGAATGGGATGATCTTTAAGGTCCTTCCCAACCCAAACAAGGCTGTGATCCTGTGATTATTAAATATTTTACATTCTCACAGAACCCTGCCTCAGTTAAGGCACAGAGAGGTGAAATCAGGAGAATGCAACAGGTCAGGCACTGTCTGCAGGCTCCTGGCTCAGCTGTTACAGAACCTGTGAACGTGTCATAAAATGCAGAAAGAGCAGGAATTTTGTCAGGGGAAATCAGGTAAATGCTGCAGGTCTGGCTGCTTTTGCAAAGGAGCTCCCACAGGGCAGGTCCCTGCAAACAGCTCTAATTGTCACTGTGTGAGTGTTCCTTGAGCTCTCCCTGTCTGATACTGTGATCCTTTCCTGAGCTGGTGAACATTAAAGCTGCAATCATGTATTGCACTGTTACACATCTGCAGGCTGCAGAGAAGAGATCTTCATTGCTGTGAAATGGAGAGCCCAGTTCTGTGCAAACTTGTGATTTAAATGTGCTGCACTTCTCTGTCAGGACTGCAAAACACAACAATAAATCCATCTTCATCTCCCAGCAGTGTCACTAAGATTATTATTAGGGAAGTGTTTAGATACATTTCAAGCATTAGGAACTGCAGTCTCCAGGGGAACAATTTGAGATGTATAAATACGAATAATTTAGAGGAATTATATCTATATATTTACATTTGGCTTGGTTTGGAGGGCCCCAGACTGGCTGCAATAATCAAGATGAGGCACAGTGAGTGCCAGTTTAAAGAACAATCCCTCTCCATCCATTGGCTGCACTCCAGTTCACACAGCCCAGAAGTTTCTTCCCCGTGGTGGCTCAAGGGGGCTTTGCTGTCTGCAAAGACTGTCAGGTTCTTTCCAGAAGTAATAAAATTATGAAACTGTAGCAACATTTAAGCTGTACCTTCCTGTCTGCCTGTACTACAATGACATTTGTAAAGAGCTCTGGCTGCACACTTTCAATATGAAGTGCCAACACTGTGACATATCCTTGATAAATTTAAGACCCAAATTTGCATTAACTAGGCAATGAAAATTTTCACTCGGTGGAAATTGCTGAAGGTTCAGGCAAGGCACCAGTTGATAAGGATTAATTACACCTGTGGCTCAATTAATCTTTATACTTGGGGATCAGCATCATCGTGGGGCATTATAATTATCAGTATCTGTGATATTCATGTCATGCCACAGCACACAAACTCAAATAACTATAATTTCTCCTACTCTGTGATCACTTTTAATCAGGAGCATGCAGGTGTTGCCTATGAGCAGTGGAAAGTTTTGCAGTGGCAGTGCAGAAAGGCTCCTTTCACAGGGACAAGGTCACTGCACGTCCAGCTAGAGCCTGGAGAGCTGAATCTGCCTGAGATGATGCCAGGGCTCCTGCAATAATCAGGGAACCTTCATTAAATGCATTACTGAGGCAAATCATCAAACCATACCAAATAATGCATTCAATTATCTGTATTCTTGTGAAAGCTTTCTTGAGGCTATTCCATCACTGTGGGCATGGACATCAGGAGCAGCCAGGCTGGGGAGCAGAGCTCCCCCTCCAACAGAGCAGTGGGAAAGAGAAATCCATTCATTATCCCAGCAAGTCTTCAAATCCTTTAGTTTCAAAAGGGTTTGAACATTTCACATCAGTAGCTCTGAAAATAGCAGAGATCTGAAGGGAAATCCAAACTGAGGCCCAAAATGTTCTTAGTTCCACACTAGGGAGAGCTGAAGGAAAACTGACATTGTGGTTTTGGCTTTGCAGTGGAATCAGGCAATGGAATGATGCTCACTCCTGGCCTTGCAGAACAACAGAAGAGGACAGGAAGTGTTTGCCAGGTGTGCTCACAGGGGCTGTGGGCTGGCCCCCACTCCCACATGCTGAATATTCTGAATTTCACTGCACTCACTTCCAGGTAAAACAGTGGCTAAGGTAAGGTGCAGTTCTCGTGATGGGGGAAATATATAAATGGTAGTCCATGAAGGAAGAAATCAAACTGAAATTAGGCTCAGGAAAAAAGGGAATATACTATGAACATCTTCATTATACTTTTACCCCTGGACCTGCCTCTTTTTGAAAGGATTCAAAGCCTGGAGGTTCTCAGCTTTCAGTGGTGTGCAAAGTTTCAGTTAATCGGACTCTTCCCTGTGCATACACCCTACAGAAATCCTTCCCTAAGCTGAGTTCTGAGGGATTGTGTTCTCATGCTTTGAGGAAAGCTCTGGAAGCTATTTCTAGCTGTGCACAATGACCTTCTGTTTGATCTTGGTTAATTCACTGAAATCTGTTAAGTGCTTTATATTCTAACAAAAGGGTATTATTTTTCCTGTATTTTTGTTCAATATCACTATTAATATCTACTCATGGCTCTGAGGTATTTATAGTGCTCAGCTCATGTTTAATTTCTACAGTGATACCCTCAGCTGAAAGGAGAAATAGAAGTGTAAATTGCACTGTCTTGTACTTCTCTGACACAGTAATAATATCCCCAGACAAGAACAGGCAACTGAAGAGGTTTGATTTTCTGATGAGCAGCCTCTATTGTAATTCATACCTTCAATATTTCTATTGTACTGTGCTCATAGTTGTAGGACTTGTTTCCTCAGACCAAAGCTGCATTCAATCATTGGGAAAGCAGAGGAAAAACCCAGGATGCTTAGTTAAAAGCAGGAAAGCACACAGAAGACAAATGCAAATAATTCAGGAGATACCAGCAAAGTGCTACTCTCAAAGCATTGGAATTGTTCTGTTAAACCTGTTGATTGCAATCCCAACACTGTTTGGAGCAGTTTCCAATGAGTGTCTGTTATTAAATATTCCTTAATTGTGCAAAGCTTAATATGCTTTTTAGTGGAGTGGAATGTAGCAGCAGCAATATGCACATAAGCAATAATGCAGAGTTCATTTTGCATATGGAACCTAAATATTTTAGCAGCTGAGAGCAACACAATATTGGGTATGAAAAGCTTCCCCCATAAAAGAGAAAATTAAGATTATATTCACCATTCCCTGCTATGATATTTTTTATGCTATTTCCTATGGGAAAATACTGCTTTACTGAACCTGAGAAAGTTTTATCTCTTTACTAAAGTATTCATTGCTTTTTGATTTACTTATTTAGCTGAAGCTGTAACTGGACTATCTGGCAAGCCAGCTAAAGAATTATTCAATTCATTTTAATCCAGTAAATGGAATTTACATTACATTGCATCTTTTATAATAAAGAGAAATACTAAAGCTTAAGTGGATCTATGATGTTTTATTTCCAGTTTCAAGGTTTTTTCTCAGTAACTTCCTTCTCTGGACTTTGCAAGTGCTCAGTACTCTGTATAGCAAACTTCCAAGAGCAATCCTTTGTGAAGATAATTGACACATTACTTACTGTTTTCGTCTGCATTCAATTGCTCTGTCTATCCTGAATTCAGGTAAACTAATGAATCCTTCTGCTTTTTCATCCTATTGAATGAGGAAAAAAACAAAGTTGTTGAAAATGAATATAGAATTAAAGAAAAGAGAAATGAGCAGCAGCTGTTTGGGGTTTATACAAATAACAACTACCCAGTCAAAGAAGTACTGAATGTATTTTGCACAAACTGTTTTTCCTATGGAATGGATTCAATCCATCACACAATGTGAATTATCTCTGTGAGGTAACTGAACTGGTCATTTCTCAGAAGAGGCACAGCCATCCCAAACCCCCTTTTGCTGGATCACAGAAAACCCTTCAGCCCCAAACACAGCCCCTAAACAGAGGAGAGCTGATTCTTCACCATAAATCAGCATTTTGCAGCTGTTTGGTGGCTGTCTCTCTTGAAAGTCACAGTTGTCACACCACAGCCCCTGAGGAGCTTCCCTGGTGAGGTCACCTCTGATTAAATGGGGAGGAAATAACCAGGAAATGCATCCTGTCACTTTTTGCTTCTTTTGAAGCAATTCAGGAGGAGAAGCAGAGAGACATTAAATTAACACCAGGCAGGTTTTGAAAGGTGTTAGCAAGGGCACAGTGAGTTATGGGTTGGTTTGAGGCACAGCCTGAGAGCCAGGGGGACACAGCCAGTGCCAACCCCCCCTGGCATGGGAAATGTCAAAGCCCACAAAACCCCTTCATCACCCACAGCCTGAGCCCCCCTTGGGCTGCAAAATCCACAAAAACTGAGGGCAGTTATGCTGCTGAACACCTCCTCTGGAAGGAAATGGGAGAGGTGGAGTAAAAGCTCAGTAACCAAAGGAGGCTGCAGAGTTCAGCTCAAGCACTGGGGCTGCTGCACAGGAAGGGAAGAGCATCACTGAACCATTTTGGGTTTCTCCCCTCTGTTATTTCCCTACATTTATGCAGATTGCACCAGCATAGGCCCATTGGTTTTCAGGAAAATTTCACCAAGAACAGCATTTTGCACATGAGAAACTGCAAACTCCAGACTAATTCAGCAAAAAGCAAGAGGAACATCGATATAAAAATAACTTCTAGATAAAGAGATTCACAAATTCAGATTTTCACATCTGCTTCACAGAATGCTTAATTAACACAAATGGTTGCACTTTACACATCCCCCCTCACAAGTGAAGCTGGGGAGAGCTGAGTGTGAGCATTGTGTTGGTCCAAATAAACCTGTGGAAAAGGATTAACTACAGACATACTCATTTCTTAAAGACTGCCATGAGCATCTGCTATTTTATTAACCTTGAACGTGGACTTGGAGATTTTAAAAAAGAATTTCAGTTGAAATATTTCCAGCCAGAGCGTCCCAGACCTGGCAGTTAAAGCGGCAGCTCATCCGAGCACGCAGTAAAAATAGACTTAAAAAGAATTATAAAACTTAAGGTTTCATTTTGACTTTTTCCAACCACGGCCTGTACTCACATTCTGGTTTGTGTACCAGTACAAGGAGGAATCCTTCAGGATGAACCAGTACTTTTTCCATTTCTGGGTGAAATACCCTTTGGCATCCTTTTTCTTCCAGAGCCAGCCCTCGCAGTCGCCGTGGCCCAGGTCCTTGCAGGAGATTCGCCTCCTGCTCACGCTGGACAGGGAACTCCCTGGGACAGAACACCACAGGGCAGGGGAAATGTTCCACTTTCCAACGGAATGAAAAGTGTTCATTTTTCAATGAACATTTCACCTTCAGACAATTCCCTCCCAGCCAAACCCTCTCCAGACTCAGAATAAACAATTTCCAAATTCATCGGGGCCCTGTTGAATTGCCCTGATTTTGATTTCCCCATGACCACAATGAAAACTGCCTGGTTTAGGCAATTCTTTATTTAATCTCTAGAGAGTTTGTTCCTCTAGGGGCTGCATTTTTTTTTCCTGATTAAGATGGACAGCACCATTCCAAAGTAAAAATGAATTTATTTAGCCTCAGTCAGGAACTCAGAGTGTGACACGATCTGTACACAGATGCAAACACTACTTTTTCCATATATCTTCCCTTTAGCAGCAAAAGCTTTGTCAAATTATGGTTTTTATAAACAAGAAAAAAGAAAGATTGTTCACTTCCATAACAGTGCACATGCTTACATGATTTTTATCCTGAGGTGAACAATAATATTTTAACTTTACAGCATCCTGTTAAAGGCACAGCACCAGGATTAGGCTTGTTTTTATTTTCTTGGTGTTATTTCAATGAATCCTAATTGAAAGGCTTAGATTGCCTTGTAAATATTAATAAAGCCAGGTTTTAAATAAATATGGTATAATTTATGTTCCTGAAAAAAACTCTGTGGGAAATTTCCTTAATATATCAGACTTTTTTCCTGTGAAAAATCAAGTTTATGATGCTACAAGAATTACATTTGTCCTACAGCTGTGAAACAGGGAAGAAATTTAGAGAATATAAAACACCATCCTTTGTCCTGCAGTGTTCCACAGGCAAATTTTTATCAATTTGCTCATAGATGCTCCTTGCCTTCTTCCTAAGGAAGAGGAGATTTTTCCACCCACCCAAGCAACATTACATCTCTAAAATATTTCTTTTGGTATTTTAATTTAGTATTTTCCTTTATTGCTTACAATAAAATTTAGAAATATTTGAATCGAGTTGAACTTTTGCTACGGATCACTTATTCTCAGAGAAGGAGCCTCATTTTCTGTTTTCAGAATGTTAACTGAAAGAAGTTACCTTTTGACCATTTTCTGCTTTTTACCCTGAGGGAAGCGTAATGGAATGACTGTAAGGAGAAAAAACAAATAAATTATGAAACACCAGTGCAAGTAACAGCAGTAACATGGAAGAGCTTCCCTTCACTCCCCTCTCCAGGGTTATCACAGCATCACTGATCACAGGATCTCCCTCCTGTCATCTTTCTCTTACTACTTTCCTCAACTTCATAAAGAAAACAACACTCTGCTAAATCTGCAAATTAAAATAGCTTTAGGAAATATTAATTACAATTGCAATGAAAGCATGAGTAGCTGTGCAGTGGTTTGAAAACTAAAGATATAAACTCCCACGAAGGAGCTGATAAACTGACTGGTATTTGAAGTTTGTTGCATCAAGGAAATAATTACATAAATATGCATTCAAAAAGAAATATCCACCACAAACATTATATACAAAATCCTGTGCCTGATGACGTGTCTAAGTCACACATCCCACCACAGAAACGAGTTTTTTTGTTGTTGGTGGTTGACAGAATAAGTTGGTGGTTGGTGGGTTGACAGAATAAGTCCCAGGAGAAAAAAAAAATAAATATTTCTTTCATTTTGTGGCAGCATTAGAAAATTGCTACAGATTCTGGGGGGAAAAAACCCCTAAAATCAGGTCTTTATTTAAACCTAAAACCAGGGATAGTACTCAAAAACTTGTAAGGATTTGCCTCCAATGAACAAATACTTAAAAACCCTAGAAAATAATCAGGTGAAAACAAGACTCCAGCTCCAGAGAGACAGAGGTTGACTTTAAATGGAAGCAGCAGAGGGAGGAGTGGGTTTGGACATGCACAGCCCTGTCTGGAACGTGATTTAGCACTTCCCAAGGGGAAGGCTTTGTGGGGAATGCAGGGGTCAGCAGCTCTCTGTGCTCCCCTGAGCTCAGCCTGCTCTCCCAGGCAGCCCCAGGACAGGAATGTCCCCCAAAATGTGACAGTGCTGCCAGGGATGCTCAGCCAGGGAGGGGGCAGCAGCCCCCGGCTCAGCACAGCCCCCTTGTTCCACTGCATCTCTGCAAATGCGGCTCTTGGCTCAGGAGGAGACAAAGATGAGTGCTCTGTGCTGGAGGAAATGTGGCAAAACCCAGAAATGAAACCAAAAACCTCTCAGAGAGGGTAGGAAATGTGCACAGCAGCTCTGGGGGTTTTGGGATGTGCTGCAAGTGCCAGCAGCAATGTTGGTCTGCCCTGGTGGGTCAGCTGGAGCTCTGTGGTGGCTGGGGCAACCTGCTCAAAGCTCCTCTGTCCAGAGAAATGCATCAGGGCAAAGCAGGTGAGTTCCTGAAAAAGACATCACCAATTTCCCCCCAGTTTAGGCTAGAGAAATGTAGGGATGGAATAAAACCCTCTAATGAAATGTGGGCAAATTTAAAGAACTGTAAGACAAATGAAATGTCTGGAGGAGATACTCACCAGAAACTGGTATGCATCATTTGATATGGAAGTTTTAAAAATAATGAAAGAAACAGCACAACAAATCAAGGGAGAGCTGAAAATATCTTTCTGAAATAAAAAATATCTTTCTTCTAAAACACTTGGCTAATTCTTCTTCCTGGATGGACAGCACCATTCCAAAGTAAAAATGAATTTATTTAGCCTCAGTCAGGTACTCACAGTGGGACACAATCTGTACACAGATGCAAATACTACTTTTTTCCATGTATCTTCCCTTTAGCTGCAGAAGCTTTGTCAAATTATGGGAAATTTTAAACCCAGTTTTTATAAACAATAAAAAGAAAGATTTCTCACTTCCATAACAGTGCACATGCTTACGTGATGAAATGAAGGAAACAGCACAACAAATCAAGGGAGAGCTGAAAATATCTTTCTGAAATAAAAAATATCTTTCTTCTACAACTCTTAGCTAATTATTCTTCCTGTTTTGTTTATGCACACACAGAATGCATTCAAACCAAGGAAACTAGAGAAAGTGAGAGGTTTGCAATACCTTGGGAATCAGTTGTTAATTAGCACTGCTAAGGTAAAAATTCAACCTCCACACTCTGAGAGATAAAAGAACCACTGTAATATAATTAACTTGGTGGCAAACACTGTAAGGAAACAGAACTCACAACTGCAAGTGACTCAGAGTTGCTATGGGAGACAGACAGATGATGGAGAACTCACTGGGGCTGTCAGTGTTTCAATTCTTATCTCAAAACCACACCACAGTCAGAGAGTGCCCACCCTGCCACCTCCACCCAAAGCCAGCACAGGGAAAAATGAAATTTAAAAAGTGCTAGAATTGAATGGATGCTCCTGAAGGTAAATTAAGGAGTTCTCAGTGTAATCAGGGGGTAGGAGAAGTGCTGGCACAGAAACACTCAATGAAAAGCAAAACTGGTTACTTGTAGCTCCTCTGGCTTTAAGCTCAGGAGTTTTAGGGGAAACTGTTTAGAACTGAGTCATCACAGCCACAGAAAGGTTTGAGAGGGACCCTAAAGCTCATCCCATCCCCTCTGCCATGGCAGGGACACCTTCCACTGTCCCAGGGTGGTTCAAGCCCTGTCCAAACCAATCAGTGTAAAAAGTGCCAAGTCAGAATGAAGAACTGGCATTCTTCAAATGAAGGTTCTGTTGTTTGTCCTTTGTATGAAATAATAATAAAACAATTTTTTATAGCTATATTCCATTGCAAATGGAACACTCAAAGTTGGTACCATAAAAAATATTTGAAAATCTTAATCCTCCATCTCCCTATCATAGTATTGGTACTATTTAAATATTCTAAGAGTTTTAAAACTTTTCTTTACCTTCAGGGTAAGCCTCCCTCCAGAGATGCCTTGCAGCCCAATGTGGTGTGTGATTCTCTTCCCCAAACCATCACATAGCTCAGAACACACACCAAGGCTCCTAAACTTGACTAAATTCCTAAATTCTAACCTTAACTAAAAGCATTGCAGGCACACTGACCTGCTGTGGTTGCAGCAGCCAGTTTCCTCAACATGGAAATTATTGCTAGATTTTTGTTTTCAGCTCTTTCATTACATAGGCAAATGTCAAGGTTTGGGATATCTAAGGTATCTTTTAAAATAGGGCAAGGAATTGAACAGTTGAGGAGTTTTTTACTTATTTAAAGCACATTTGTAAATCATTACCTTCCTCATGGATGTGTTTCCTGGATGGTCAATGGCAGAACTTGCATATCTAGGACAAACAGAAGAAAGATGTCAAATAACCACAGGGAAAAAAAACCAAACTGATTACATAGTGATTACAGACACTGTGAATTTCTAAATATAACCATAGCATCCTGCAGCACAAATTTCTGTAAGACTTTGCTACAGGATGCCACAGATACCAAGAATTGACACCTTAAAATGCAATAATACCATCTCTGATATATGTGAGCTCTGTAAAGATTGGAGAAGAAAGGAGGGCAGCAGCACCAGAGGCCTTTCCTTGTCCAGTGCAGACAGAATTGGCCATGATGGAAATAGGACACTGAATCAGGGTCAGATTTGTCCTTTTTATCCATTTTCAGGACTTGGACTAATACACATGTAGCATTTTGGATTTATCTACCTGGTCACAGGAATGCATTTTTAATCACCTCATCTGGATCCATGATTTACACTTAGGTTACTAGAACTCTTATCCATCTCTTATATAATATATTCCTGTTACAACAAGGAAATTCTCACTGCAGATTAATTATTGAGTATTTTGTAGTGAGGTTTGAAATCCCTGGCTCAGGTCTCTGCTCTGGGCTGTTGATGCTTCGAGCAACTCAGGTGCACCTGTAAATCTCTGCAGTACAGGTGCATCTGAACATGCAATACTGACAGCAAAATGTCAAGACTGAAAGTCATTTTTAAAATGTTTATCTCTTCTTAACTCTCCAGCATTAACCACAACTAAAAAAAAAAAAGTAATTTCCAAAGCACACTGCCGTGACCATGATGAAAATAATCTTTAAGCATTCTTTACAAGGACAAAATGTGTTATGAGAAAGAACTTGAGCAGTGTTTTCACACAAAAAAGAAGCAAAAAATTCAGCAAAATGTTCATCCAAGCTGTGCCCTGTGTGAGTGATGCAGTTTTTCTGCCTCTCTCCCCTTGTGTGGTGTGTTCACAGGGGTCCCAGGACAAGGGAAGGGATGAGAATCTTGACTCCATGTTTCAGAAGGCTGATTTATTATTTTTTTATATATATATTATATTAAAACTATACTAAAAGAAGAGAAGAAAGGGTTTCATCAGAAGGCTTGAAAGGAAAGGAATGATAATAAAATCTTGTGACTGACCAGACAGTCTGAGCCAGCTGACTGTGATTGGCCATTAATTAAAAACAACCACATGAGACCAATCCCAGATGCACCAGTTGCATTCCACAGCAGCAGAAAATAATTGTTTACATTTCATTTCTGAGGCTCCTCAGCTTCTCAGGAGAAAAGATCCTAAGGAAAGGATTTTTCATAAGATGTGTCTGTGACAGCCCTTGCAGGCTGAGGGAAGCAGAGCTCTGCACCCACAGGGATGTCACAGCTACAGGACACACCCTGGCCAGAACCCACAGGGCTCAGGGTTCCTATTGCTGGGAAAAATTCTCCTGAAGTGAAGATCAAGGACCAGGGGAGCCCTGCTCAGCCCAGCCAGGTGTTTGTCTGCAGGACAGCTCAGCAGTGATTCCTCCCTGGCGCCTGGTTCCTCCTCCTGCTCTGTGAAACGAGCCCAGCAGGGCAAAGCTCCTGGCAAACAGGGAACAAAGCAGCCCAGCCTGACTCCCCAAAACCTCAATGCACACACACACCCAGGGGCTCCAGCTGCAGGTGCCACTGCCTAAATCGGTGCCTTAAGTTTGAGCTTTTGTATTTTCCAGATTCTGGACCACGTTAGTACATAACTCTGAAATTCAAACACACTGTCAGCAGTTCTCCTCACAGCTCAGTCATAGAAAACAATCTTTTCCAGCCCCAGAACCAAGGACACCACTGCAGCTTCAGGCCCAAAAAGTGCAAACAACAGAGAATTGAGGAGAGCAAACCGGGAGGGTGGGACTGCACAACCTGGAGCTGGACTTGGACAATGAACCCCAGTATCAAAATGGACCAAAACTCATGAAAGTGTGAAACCTCCTGACCCAGGGTGCAGCCCTGCACTGCCTAAGGTGGATCCTGTGAACTCCTTTTAATAAATTCCTACTTTGTTCCTTTAACTGTGCCCAGCCTCTGCTCCAGGCAGCCTCTCCAAGCACCAAAATCAGAGCTCCTGCTCAGGGGTGAGGGCACAGCTTCCAGCACAGGAGCTGCCAGGGGAGCTCGGGTTTCCCTGGCAGGCAGGGCAGGTCTGTGTGTGAGGACAGTGTCCTCACCAAGGGACACAGCTGGAGCTCCTGCCCTGGCACAGAGCTGGGCCAGCTCTGGGGTGTTTGGGTGCCCAGACTTTGGGGGAACCCAGAGCTGGAAGGCAGAGATCCCTCAGTTCTGCTCTGCCCCAGGCTGGGACAGAGCTGCCAGCCTTGCTCTGTGTTCTCCTCATCAAATGAGTGAAAAGCTCTTCCCAAATGAGTGAAAAGTGTTCCCAGGGACACCCTGCAGCCTCATGGCTCTCACAAAGCAGCCTGGGGGAGCTTCTACCCCATGCCAGGAACATCTGCCTTCCCCTTGGCTTTTCTAAAGCAGAGGATGCAATCCTAAATATCCCAGAAGCTCTACAGGTCCCTGTATGTTGAAATCACAGAATCCCAGGATGGTTTGGGGTGGAAGGGACTTTGAACCCCATCCCACTCCACACCCTGCCATGGGCAGGGACAAATTCCACTGTCCCAGGATGCTCCAAGCCCCATCTAACCTGGTGTCTAAGTGTCCAACCTGGCCTTGGACATTTCCAGGGATCCAGGGGCAGCCACAGCTTCTCTGGGCACCCTGTGCCAGGGCCTCCCCTCCCTCAGAGGGAAGAATTTCTGTATATCCAACCTAAATTCTCCCTCTTTCAGTTATTGAAGCTAATGGCATTTCACCCAAATATGTCAATCTATCCACACAGTTTGTCTCCTGGTCCCCAAAGCCTAAATCTAGGGGCTAAATATCTGAAAATTGGTTTTTATTTTGGTTTAAGCTATTTAAATCACTTTAAATAAGGTTATTAGGAAGGTGATATAATTCTGCCTCTTGAAATATTTTTCAACAGATTGAAAAGACATAACATGGTCATGTTTTGGGCCTAAAATGTGTGAGAGAAGGATTCTCCTATAAAAGAATAGAAAAGCATAGCCTTTTTCTATGAAAGTTTGCCAAAATTTCATCAAGTCATATGTCCCTGGAAAGTATCAGTTGGCAGATGCCCTGTCCTGTCCACCAGGGATGTTCCATCTGGATTGCAATGTCCCTGCCAAAGTGGGCCTGTGCAACCTGCTGGGAAAAACCAGGAGCCCTTTGCTCTGGGAAGAACAAAATTGCTCAGAAGAAAAACAAAACAAAATCTTCTGCAGCTTTTCCTTGTGGCTGCAGCAAAATGGGGTGTGGAGGAGGAAATGCAATGGTGAGACTCATGGCTGCTTGGGGAGGGTGTGGGGCTCCTTCTGATGCACAAAGTCAGGCAGGAAGGAGCCCAGGGAGGGCACAGCCAGGCTGAAAACGAGAGAAACAGGTGGGAGAGCAGAACAGGACAGGAGAACCTTTAAAGGGGATGGGAGGCTAAATGAAAACAGTCAGATTTACAGAAAACAGCAGGCTTTGAGCACTCAGGTGTAAGAGGTGAAGGCAAAATGTGGCATGAAGTTTTAATTCAAAAGAGAGCAAGAATAACTCGCTCTCCCCCCAGGTAAGCCTGCACAGGAGGGAGGCTGTGAAGTGGAACAAAATATTAATATTAAAATAATAATATGTTGAACCTCCTGTAAAAGCAAACCCCCACACTCAGCTGAGGTGATGAACTGCTGGCACTGGACAGGCAGGACTCGCTGCTGTCAGATGAGGAGGAATTTCATCTGTGCCTCACGCTAATCTCTGTTAACACTGCTGCTCCATGGGGTCAATAATGCCATTTTAGCCATGCACAGCACACCAGGGAAGCAGCAGCAAATGGTCACCACTGCAGCTGCCTTCCAACTGCACTGGGATGTTTAAAACACACATAAAGAGGTAAAAATGCTGTCTGCCCTGAAAAATCAAGTGTGAGGTGGTCAGAAGCTGATAATGTTGCACCTCAGGTTTTTAGCTGAATTCAGGGATGTTTATAGCACTAAAGGGAATCATCACAGCTGTAAATCCTTTAGACTGGTCAAAGCACTCTAAATCTAATTAATTATTCTGCTTCTTAAATGGGTTTAGGCCATACACAGGATGAAAAACATAAAAAGAATAATTATCATAGATTACAAGGAAACTGAATTAGAATATATGATGATACAAAGTATCTGTTGCTTCAAACATTCCTTTAACTGTGACTTTTGGATGCAACATGAAGATACTTCATCCGATAAACAGCAAAGAAATGAAAGACAAAATCAAATGAAAGACAAAATGTTTTCTTCATTAGAATAAATGGATTCAATTCAGACATAAAGGCCAAATTGAAGACCCCATTTTTAATATCTGTGTACTCCAAACCACAAATACAAGCAGTAATTTTGGACAGACTGAATTAGAGGTATATGTTCATTGAAACATTCTGCCTGTTGGTTAAGAAAATTGTGTTAGATATACATTATGTTTTTCATCCTCAGAGTGAGTCTGAAATACTGAATTTCAAAAATAAATTTGAAATTATTTGGAAACATAGCAGTAGAATTTTTCCCCTCTACAAATATTTTTTAAACTTTTTTTTTTTCTGAAGAATTTTTTAAACCTTGTTTTTTTTTATTTACATTTGATGTTGGCAAATGTTCATTTGCCAACATGACATCAGCACTGATATCTCTAAACCCTGAAAACCTCAAATACTGCAACGAAATTTCTAAAAGTAAAGAAAGGAGTTTAATTCACAAATATAACCGTGTATATATTTAAATATATAATAACAGAAGTAATTACCTTTCAGTATCTCCACTGACTGTATCCCCTGCTCTCTGTAGAAGAAAAATAAAGAGCATTAAGCACAAAGACCAGACTTCCTTGGTGCTCTGAGCGCAGTGAAAAAATGACAGAGGTAAACCACAGTCATTCTGCAACTCTGAAGCAAAGGAAATGGAACATTTATTTCAATTTCCAGCTCAGAGTTATTTTAAAATGAAGATCATGCTTAAAACAACTTGCATTTGCACTTACAAACTAACTTCAGATGCTCTCTAGAGGTGATCAAAGCTCTTTAAAATAAGGGAGCTAAAATTTGTCTGAATGTTTGCAAATTTGTTAATATTTGAAGGGGAGTTTAAATGAAAAGAACAAATATTGCAATGTAAAATAAAGAACTTCAGAAGGACAAACTTTCTTTGACATCACTCTTACACAGCTTTAAATAACTTGATTTACTACATTGGTTATTTATTCCTCTGAGGTTTGGAAATGAACCTGTCTTTGTGGAGCAAGCAGCAGCTGATTTGGGGTTAAAAATAAAATCTTCAGACAGTTTAAGTTACTTTAAAACCAGTTTTATGATGGAGGATTTTTGCCTCAGCTAAATATTGACATTCACAAAAAATAAAATTCACAAAAATAAAATTCACAAAAAATGAAATTCACAAAAAATGAAATTCACAAAAACCAACCCCCCAAACGGGTTGTAAAATTCACATGTATTTGTTTATAAATGCAGAAATGCACAAAATCTTTGACTTTCTGGATAAGCAAATAGGAAGCTGCTCATTGTAGTGAATGCAGCGTTTGTGGTTTGCTGCCACTGCTGGATGCCTGCAGCAGATGTTTGCTCACAGATAGCACTGAGCACAGAGCAGCTCAGAGCACAGGAAGTTTGCTGGGTGCATTTTTGCAGCAGAGTTTCTAAGGCAGCTTCAGAACCTGCAGGGGACAAACTCATTCTGCCTCCTCCTCCTCCTCCTCCAAGGAGCCCCCCTGCCCCTGGGAGCCCAGCACAGAAGCAGTTATCAGCTTTTAGTGTGCTCCAGCTGAAACATGAGCTGCAAAGATGATCCCACTCAAATAAGGGGCCTTTTCTGGTGAAAAATAATGAAAATTGCCCTTACACTAAAAGCAGGAGTTCTCTGACATTCCTTGTGGAAACCAGGCAAAGGCAGGAGCTCCCCACTGAGTGACTGAGTACAAAAACCCCAACAGCCTTTCCTGAGAGCCATAAATGCCTCACTTCTCCTCTGAGTACGCTGAAATGTGGCCTGGAGAACTTAAAAATATTGAAAATACCCTGTAGAAATACTCACATTTTCTCAAAGCAGACTGGAAGGGTTAACAGCACACAGCTAAAGCAAAATAGCTCTTTGAGAGATGTTGTTTTGGTGCTGCAAATGCTCTGCTAAACACAAATGAACCAGTCTGAGCATCCCTGGAAATACTGAGGACAGCCCAGGAAATATTGTGTGGCCAAGCGAGCAGAAGAACTTTGACAGCAGCACTACCCGTGCCGCTGTTATAAAAATAGAATTCATTCCTACCAGAAGGCTCAAAGCTTTCCTTCTCATCCCTCTGACTTCCAAGGTTTCTAATTTTAGCAACTAAAGTGGGACTACTAATTCAGTCAGTGCTTCCCATTCTAGTCCTTAATTTCCTTCTCCAAAAATGCTCCCAAAGCAAAAGCAAAGGGTTTCCAAACCAGGGTTTGTTCCCTCTCCCCACATGGGTCCCATCCCACGCTCCCTTCCCTGGCACAGCTGAAATAAACCTCCCTCACCCTGCTCTGGCCAGCACCTGAATTATAAATTTTCACTGCTATAAGAACTCAGTTTTTTATTTCCTTCCAAGAAAATGCACAAAACCCATTTCTGTCCCACGTGATCGCCTTGGATTGTGGCTTCCAGATTCCTTTTGATCAGATGGATCTCATAAGTGTGATGTGAACTTGCACATATTAGGCTGAAAAAAGACTTACTAGAGAGAAATTTGCTTCTGATAATAAAACACATTTTTCTAGAGGTCAGTCTTTCAACACCACAAATTTTTCTGCATTACCAAGCATTAATTTCCAAAGATATTGAATAATGTAATCTCATTAACTGAAGCATAGTCTGTAGCAGGGAAATTTTAAAAGACTCTATAACAGTGTGAAAAAGAAAAATATGATTTTACCATTGAACAACTCATAGATTATTGTAACTGATTATTAGTTGCTGCAATTTAGAAAAGAGCAAAGAAGAATATCTATATAAATTCAGAGGGAGAGAAAACTGTTGATATTAGTACTTGAAACGTAAAAAACATAATTACACCTTTTAAAGTCTATCAATAATTAATTTATTAGAAGAAAAATCTCAGCTCCTGACCAACTCATCACTAACACAGAGATTATTACCAGTAATTAAGTGTGGACACTTGGGATTACTGCAGACCTTTGTCATATATTTATCATCTTTTATTTGATTGATTTTCTTCCCAAAGAAGCTCTCCTGGGAGAAAAATCTTGTTGCCAGCTTGAAATGCCAACCTTTATAAAGGATTTCTGGTACTACACATGGAAACACCCACGCTCTGGCATTTCTATAAATGTCTACCTATAGCTAAAATTAATTTCCTCGTGTAATTGTAATTACATGCAGATTCAATGATGACAATGACAATGTGGAAGGCTCCTATCTGCATTTTCAGCAACCTTATATATAAATTTTTTTTGAGCACTTACTTCTTACCACTTTGTGACATTTGAAATAAAAAAAAAATTGCTTTTTCCTAGTTCCCAAAGTAAAACTTTACTTCATCCTACTACAAGGCCACTTTCATGAGTAGCAGACATGTGGGAGGCTCAGGAGACACCAGTCTTGTCATGCTGTCAGAGACTATAAAGCACAAATTCTGTGAAATTCAGGTCACTGGCACCTATCTGCCTTCTTTAGTCAGCTCCACGTTCCTGGAGCTCCAGGGATCCCCAGGATCTGCTGCTGCTGCACCAGTGCAGATGAAAGGACACCAAAGCCTCAGATCTGAGGCTCCTCTCCCAGAGGAAATCCTGTAGAAAGTCCCAGTTACCTGAAACTTCTATAAATAACTTATAACAAAAAAACCAGTTCATTTGAATCAGAATTTCTTCTTCTAAGAAATCAGATAAACCACTGAGAGCAGAAGAACCCTGAGCTGCAGAGATGGTGTGAGAGTACTCAACACCCATTATTTACTTGTTTCCTAAAGAAGAGACAGGAATAGTTGGTAATGAGATTAGAATAGTTTCATAGTGGGTGTTACTAATCTCAGTGGTCAAATTCAAGATATTTATTCCATCTACATATATAATTTATTCAGATGCAAAGATTCCAAAGCTTCTTTATCACTCTGTTCTTCCACTCCTCTATACTCAGATACTGAAGATTATTATTAAGATACTGAATTATTATTAGTACAAGTTAAAAAATAAAAAAAATTATTTGTTCTTCTGCTTCTTTAACTCATATATTTTATTATCCTGAAGACTTCTCCACATCAAGTTTGTTCAAAAACAATCAAACATGGCCTTGTTACAAGGGGTTTACTGATCTCTCTACCTCAGAGAGCTGATGCTTTCACCCACTGAATCTGCTTTCAGAATTGTCATGCTGAGCTAAAAATAAAAATGGCATTTGAGGTTTTCATTCTGCTCCCCTTGTTGAGGGGAGAGATAACAGAGACAGGAAATCAACCGGTGTAATCTACATTCAAATTTGTGCTGAGGAAAAACAAGAGGGCAGGTGGGAAAAGGAGCTGGGGGCAGAGGGAAGGGATCCACTGGAGTTTGCAATGATGGGAGATGATCACACAGGGGAGCAGGGCAGCTCAGGGAAAACAGGCAATTCCTCCTCCTTCCTCTTCCTCACCTTCCCCATTCCCATGGGAACAGGTGGCCCTGCCCTGCCCAGGGCTGACCTTGGTGCCATGAAATATTCCTGTCCTCCAAACCCAGAATCCTGCCTTTGTGCCATGAAATATTCCTGTCCTCCAAATCCAGAATCCTGCCTTTGTGCCATGAAATATTCCTGTCCTCCAAACCCAGAATCCTGTGTTTCTGCCATGAAATGTTCCTGTCCTCCAAACCCAAAATCCTGTGTTTCTGCCATGAAATGTTCCTGTCCTCCAAACCCAAAATCCTGCCTTTGTGCCATTAAATATTCCTGTCCTCCAATCCCAAAATCCTGCCTTTGTGCCATGAAATGTTCCTGTCCTCCAAACCCAAAATCCTGTGTTTCTGCCATGAAATGTTCCTGTTCTCCAAACCCAACATCCTGTGTTTCTGCCATGAAATATTCCTGTCCTCCAATCCCAAAATCCTGTGTTTCTGCCATGAAATATTCCTGTTCTCCAAACCCAACATCCTGTGTTTCTGCCATGAAATATTCCTGTCCTCCAATCCCAAAATCCTGTGTTTCTGCCATGAAATATTCCTGTCCTCCAATCCCAAAATCCTGTGTTTCTGCCATGAAATATTGCTGTCCTCCAAACCCAGAATCCTGCCTTTGTGCCATGAAATATTCCTGTCCTCCAAACCCAAAACCCTGCCTTTGTGCCATGAAATTCTTCTCCTCCAAACCCCAAATCCTGCCTTTCTGCCATGAAATATTCCTGTTCTCCAATCCCAAAATCCTGCCTTTGTGCCATGAAATAAATGTTCTCCAAAACCAAATCCTGCCTTTCTGCTCCTGTCCTCCAAAACTCCCTTCTTATCTTCCTGTTGGGGAAGGAAGGGGGAAAGGACAGGGAGCAAGGCTGAGCCACCAGGTAGAGAGAAAATTCACAGGAGACGCCAAAAAGTTTCAACTGGATTCCTGCACATTGATCCTTTCAGCAGCAGGAGATGATATTTGTGTGATAAGGGAGAAATTTCTATTTGGTGCATCTTCTGGAGGATAAATATTTCAATTATCATAGCAATAATACCAGTTGTAGCTAATACTTACTGTTAAATTTGGCTTTAGACTATATGTGTATATATATATAGTTAGACTATATGTAAACTGGGTTTTTTTTGGTAGCCTGGCAAAACAATAAAAACAGGGCATAAATTCATTTGCTAAAATAATACAATGCAGTACAACTTAGTTGTGTTGTGGTTTCTCTGGAGTCAGAGGACTCCAGAACGTTTTACAAATGGCAATTTATCCATGAAGTCACAGCAGGTTAATGAATGCTTCATTTGCTGACTTGCATTGGTGGTGGTTTGTTTGAAGATGCAGAATATCATCATTTAAATATGCTCTAATAGAGCAGAATTACTTCTGAAAACACTGCATATGTTTGGATAAAGGCAGCCTTGTATTTGCTTTGTGCAGAGTGTCCTGATATAACTGCAAATGAAGGAACTCCAGGCAGCCTGAGCCTTTGGAAGCAGCAGGAACGAGCAGCCTTGGGGCTGAGTTTGCAGACCCGTCCATCCCAACCTGGCTGCTCCAAACACAACCCCAGCCCCTCTCCTGAGCCTCTGCAAGGGCCTGAAATCAAGGACAAGCTGAGTTCTGGATTAACACTGGTTTAGTCTTTTTTTTTTTTTTCCTGGATTCAAATCAGTTCTTGATTACTGAATGAATGTGGAAACTCAAAGACTGATAATGTTATTGTTAAAAAGACCTTTCTTAACATTTCATTTCCCTTCATTTTTCCTTTATATTGTAAAACACCTTATGTTAAAATAACTTTTTCCCCTTTGAGCTGTTTCCAGATTAACGAAGAGGTGTAGTTTAGAGAGTCAGGTCTGAACAGAACTCTGAATAAACACATTATTGGACATTGCTACTCAAGGATACTCTTCAAGTATGGGGGAGACACTTGCCAACACTTCATGTACATAGTCCCAATGAAAAATAATATTATTTTCCAACCAGTAAAACTGGTTTCCAAGGTTTACCAAAAAGGTTTATATATCAAAATGCTTATGAAAATCCTGGTAACACCTTTAGATATTAAGGAAATGAGCTGACCTACTTAAAACTTATAAATTTATATCTGAGAACACAACAACTCTGTTACTTTTCCTTTTTGCTATCAAGCTGCAATGGGCAGACCCATTTTGAAGCTACAGAACACAGAAATTACTTATATTGGCCTTTCTGAGCAGCCAGAACCCACACAGTCATCCTCAGAGTGATTTCCCAGCATAACTGCAGGTAGGAAAAGAAGGTTTTCCATATTACAGATACTTAAATAAAAAGCAGAGATAGAATTTATTCAGCAATTCAGAAGGGAAATAAAACTCTAAAGAAAGTAATGCTCAGTTTTGTTTCTTTCTGCAAGAGCAGGAAGGAATAAATAAAACATGAGCACATTTCCTGCAAAATTGGCAATAAAAGGCTCCTCCCTCAGTCACTGGAGCTGAATATGTGTGATTCTCCCAGACTATCTTAATTATTCCACTTATCAGAGCAGCACTCAGACTGCCTGTCAGCCCAAAAAAGCATCTGGAACATCTGGCACATCCCAGCATGCTCCCGTTACACAACACCCAGACCTACATTGCTTCTGCACAGGTTTTAATTCCCAGCATGTGCCCCTAAACTTTGCATCGTTTGTCAAGCTGCCTCTGCAGCTCCAGGAACACTTCAAGAGCATTTCCATCACCCTGTGCCACAGGGATGAGCTACCAACTTCCTGGGATCAGCAAGAAGGGAGTACAAAGCAAGTGAAGCAAGTGCTGTGTGACAATGACCAGAAAACACCACCATGCTTCGAATGATCTTTCAAATAAAAAGTGACTCCTGGTCTGGCACTCTCAGTGAGTGCCATTATTTCTGTTTGACTGTCAAGGGAACATTGAAATGAAAGAATTGATCTTAAAACTCATTAAAATTTAAGTCTTTTCAACAGACTGAATTCTAATTCACACACACACAAAAAAATTTAGAAATTCCAATCTATCCTCCAGTTTTTTAATATATGATACTACAAAGGAAAATATCCAATTACTCTGTAGATAATAGGCCCAGAACATTTATCACCAAGTAAAACCAGATGAGAGATCATTATCCAATTGGAGAATTTAATGTGGTAACCAGCAAATTGAATTTCAGAGCTTCAGAAAGTTGTGCCAGTCTGAGGCAATAAAACCACAGAGCTGAACACTGTGTGGATTTCCAGACTGGATCTGGAAGGAGAACTTCAATATTCTCCTTTTAGATGGAAGCTGGTTGCCACAGAGCAAAATGGAACTGGACAGCAGGATAGGTACAGTTTTCTATAACTTTTTGTAAAATCCTGAAGATTTTCCAAGATTTTTTGTGGTTTGTTTTATGGTCAAAAATGCAAAATGAAAATTTCCCAGGTACATCTGGTCTACTGAGCTGGATTCTTGTTTGTTAAGTTAATTTTCTGCAGAATGAGCTCTGGTAATACAAAATAAAAACATATTCAGATTTTAACTCTATCCTTGTAAGCCCATATTTAGGTTCAACCTGGTAAATGATGTCACTTCAGAAGTGAAGCATTAGTAAACATAGAAAGTCATGTTCCAAGAGATACTCTATTAATTAATAATTATTTATAACAGCCTTGCTAATTGTAATTGACTCTTGCTTAGGTTCTGTGGCATTGCATATCAATTAAATTCGAGTTATAAATATATCCTGGAAGGGGGCAGTGTTTCTTGACAGGAATATTTCACTGCAACATGGCTTCATGCATCATTTTATATCCTGGGCACGCTGCCAATATTGCATTACCTAAATATCCATTTTATATAGGAACTCTGCATCCTCCCAGCAACTTATGAAATCAGGCTAATTGTTTAATTTTAGGTTCCAAATCAACATCCCTTCCAAAGCATTAATCTAGTGGTGAATCTCTGCAATTACCAATTTTGCAAAACTTCTTACGTCTGGTAATTTAAACTACTGTTAAGTAAGTGCCTTTTTGGATTTTTTTGCTACATATTTATGTCAGTGCTTAGAAAATGAAGCAATGGCTAAGTGATGCTCAATTCCTCCTTCCATCAAGCCATCTTTGTTTGATTACAAAACATTATCACCTTCCCTTCACTAAAGATGATGAAAATCCTATTTATCCTCTCCATTTCCCAAAGCATTTATCTGGCCTGAAATTTTGATCTATATCCAGAAGTTGGACTGGGCATGTGTTAAGAGAAGAGGATTTCATGGAAATGTGATTCCACCAGTTCTGCACTTTTACCTTCCATTGAAAAACACAGAGCAAAAGTAAGAAGAGAAGCTAAACCAGTTTTGTCAACATTTTAAATAAAAATGTAGCAAAAGCTGTTTTAAGGTGATTTAGTCTCATTATCCAAAAAAGGTTTATATATCAAAATGCTTATGAAAATCCTGGTAACACCTTTAGATATTAAGGAAATGAGCTGACCTACTTAAAACTTATAAATTTATGTCTAAGAACACAACAACTCTGTTACTTTTCCTTTTTGCTATCAAGCTGCTATGGAATGTTCTTTGATATTTCATTTTTTTTGTTCTGGGTAGCTCTCTTTCAAGATAAATATGCCCATTTTTTTTTTTTTTGCTTGGCTTTTCAGAATTCTTTCAGTATTCCAAGTGGAAAGACATTAATGTGAATGATTCTGTGCTGGCAAGAACCCACAAAATCTGTGTCAGCAACTCTGTGTGTTTGTCGACTCAGTTCCTCTTGTATAT
This sequence comes from Agelaius phoeniceus, assembly GCF_051311805.1. Taxonomy (NCBI): domain Eukaryota; kingdom Metazoa; phylum Chordata; class Aves; order Passeriformes; family Icteridae; genus Agelaius; species Agelaius phoeniceus. The sequence continues at coordinate 16,647,154 of NC_135278.1, read as the reverse complement.
TTATAAGGCAGTTGACAAAGTGCCTCAGATATTCTGATTCCTGTGATTATCTCCTGAAGGACTGCAAAGGTCTCTTTTAATGCTGCTCCAGAAATTTATGGTGATAAAAGAATTAATCCTGCTCTGTCAGTCCATGAAGAATCATTTTACCTGTGCCCTCCTCTGTGATCACTGCATGTGGAGCTGAGTTTGTAAACACTCCCTCACTTCTAGGGCGAAACAACCGCTCCATATTGGCTCTTCCTGTTTTCCAGTTTCCATCTTTTCCTTCAGACCCTTTAGATTTGACATTTTATGTCATTCAGGTATTTTTAAATATTTACTTGGTTATCATCTAATATCATACTGCTAATCTGTCACATCAATTAATTGCATGATGGTGTGGAAATCATGCAAGAAAATACAACTTCAGTCCTGAAATCAAGGGTGGAATTTGCATCTTATCCAAACTGACATATTTGCTCTCTCTTCAGAACTCAGGTGAGCCAACAGATCATCAACAGAATTATAAAAACTGACCAAAACCACCTGACTCATCTACCAAGTTATGGAATCTTGTTGGGGTTTGTTGTAGGTTGTATAATAATTTTCTCATTCATCCTGATAAATTGCCTGCTGATTTTCTCTTCAGGTTTGAAATCCTTTGCTTTAACTTTATGATGCTGATAATCTCTGTCAGAGAGATTTAAATCCACAATTTAAGTAAATAAATTTAAATAAACAGTAACTCCATTAAGCTCATCTGTTTTTACAAGACACAGTAATCAAAGTGAAAATACAAAAGCTTATAAATTAATGTATAATAAATCATTATCAGAGGCTGAGTGCAGGATCCTTATGAACCTTCAGAGATAATACAGTCTAATTAAACTAAACTCAGTGAGACTGAGTAATTAAGAGCACGATTTTATTAAAGAATCTGACAGCAAATGATTCTTGCCTTGTGTTTTGCTGTTCTGTCCTGACTTTGATGAGAAAGCTGTCGTGATACTGACATTGAAAAAGTGACTCTTAGGAGAAATTCATCATGACACCAACACTGAGCAGCTCTCTCAGACTGTGAAATGCAGCATGGAAACATGAAGTAGAGGACTGAGCCTTTATGCCTGGATCCATCCTACAGGAGAACACCTGAATGCCTGCATCAATCCTAAAGGAGAGCATCTGAATACCTGGGTCAGTTCTAAGGGGAGAACATCTGAATGCCTGCTTCTATCCTACAGGAGATCCTCTGAATTTCTGCATCCATCCTACAGGAGGACCTGTGAATTCCTGGATCAATTCCACAGGAGAACACTTGAGTACCTGGCTCAATCCTAACAGGACATCTGAATGCCTGGATCAGTCCTACAAGGGAACACTTGAATGCCTGGGTCCATCCTAAGAGAACATTTGAATGCCTGGTTCAATCCTAACAGGACATCTGAATGCCTGGATCAGTCCTACAAGGGAACACTTGAATGCCTGGGTCCATCCTAAGAGAACACCTGGATTTCTGGATCCATCCCACAGGAGAACACCTGAATGCCTGCATTCATCCTAGAGGAGAACACCTGGATTTCTGGATCCCTCCCCAAAGAACACCTGGATTTCTGGATCCCTCCCCCAGGAGAACCCCTGGATTTCTGGATCCCTCCCCCAGGAGAACCCCTGGATTTCTGGATCCCTCCCCCAGGAGAACACCTGGATTTCTGGATGCACCCCAAAGGAGAACACCTGGATTTCTGGATCCCTCCCCCAGGAGAACCCCTGGATTTCTGGATCCCTCCCCCAGGAGAACCCCTGGATTTCTGGGTGCCCCCCACAGCAGAGGCCTGGCTGCTGTCCCCGTGGCTGGGCAGGGAGGTGCAGGCTGGGCACTCACGTGGTAGAGGGGCACGGTGTTGTTCTCTGCCAGGGGGAAGCCGAGCACGTCCTGCTGGCCCGGCTCCATCCTGATGCTCATGGTGGAGGCCAGCACCGAGGGGCTGATGGGGAAGCCGGGGGTCCCTGGCCCTTTGCCCTTCCTCCTGGACCTCCTGGCCGTGTCCCTTTTGCTGTCCTTCTGTGCCAGGGGCTCCTCCTGGATCACCAGGATCTTGTCATCGCTCAGGTAGCGCAGCAGCGAGTTCTCAGAGTCAGTGGTTGGAGGGGGAGGAAGGCAAAAACAAACATTAGGAAGAGGACACAAGCAGAGAACCTTTGCATTTGCTGGGAATGCCCTGATGAAGGCAGGAATGATGCATCTGACTCCATGTTCTCAGAAGGCTAATTTATTATTTTATAATTGTATATTTTATAATTATATTATAATGATTATCAATAATTATATTAATAATAATATATAATACTATAATATATAATACCTAATAATATATAATCATTAATGTAATACCATATAATATAATACCATATAATATAACACCATAATATAATATAATATAATATAATATAATATAATATAATATAATATAATATAATATAATATAATATAATATAATATAATATAATATAATATAATATAATATAATAATTATTGTATTAATTACATTATACAATAATCTATTACTGTTATTATTTTGATATTACTATTGCTAATATCAATAATGTTGATATTATCAATATTAATATCATTGTATATTTATTATATACTTATTATTATTTATAATTATAACTATATTATATTAAAGAATACTATACTATACAATACTAAAGAATACAGAAAAGATGCTTAATGCTAAAAAGATAACAATGACAACTCCTGACTCTCTCCGGAGTCCTAACACAGCTTGGCTCTGATTGGCCAATGAGTCAAAATAATTCACAGCAGAATCCAATGAAGCAATCACCTGTGGGTAAACAGTCTCCAAACACATTCCACACAGGAGAAGCAAATCAGATAATTATTGTTTTCCTTTATCTCTGAGGCCTCTCAGCTTCCCAGGAGAAAAATCCTGGCTGAAAGGATTTTTCCAGAGAATGTGAACCATTTTTGGCTGGCCAGAGACCATCCCTGGGTCCTGTTAAACTGGGAAAAGTCCTGGGAGTGTCCAGGGAATTGTGAGGGCTCTCCCTGCACTCCATTCCACCAAGGATGGTGAAAGGGAGCAGACACAGAAAACATTACTGGCTTGTATCATGCAGGGAACATCTCTGGGACCATTCCAGACCCCAGGATTGTAATTTCAAGGAATTTGACAAGCTGGAATAACAGTTTTAAGGAGATATGCAGCAAACTTGGGCACAGTTTCAAAATGGGAGCTGGCCAGGCAACGAGTCTGTTACTGTCTGCAGCAGTGAAATATGAGCTAAACACACATCAACAGATTTGGAATAAATCAGAAAAGGCTTGTGCCTTAAATAAAATTTATTTTCTCTTGGAATGGAAGTTTACTGAAAAAAACCCGTAGTTTAAAATCCTGCATTGATCTTCAAGAATATAATTAATTTTTTGTCACATTTTTAGGAGTCAAGTTGAACTCCTCTCAGCTTCCAGACCATGCCTAAAAGATTCTAAAAAATAGTATTCAAGAATCTTCAACAGTCAGCGTCACAATAAATATGGTTGTATATTGGGAGAATATTCTTTTGAATTATATGTTTTCTTTTTGCCAGAGGAAATAAAGAAAAAAGAAACTGTGCAATCACTTGTCTTTCCTGCAAAGTTCATAATTCCCACTGGGATCAATGGAAGCTTTTGTGATAGAACTGCTGGTCTCAACACTGACAGCACAGTTGCTGATTCCTGTTCCAAATTTGAATTCATACTGATCAAAATGTTCTCAGAGGATGCTACTTTACACCTCTACCATCACTTACTGTTTTCTACTGTTTTCTAGAGCTGTGCAGATTTGGAACTGATTGTTTTTAACACTTATCTGAGCCTTCAAAGTACTTTCCCCCCTGATGTTTATGTTTCTTCATACTAGAATTAAATTCCTCCTTCTAATACAAATTTTTAATTTTCAGAAATAGAAACAGAAAAGCACAGACACTAAACAGGCTGGTTTAGATCTTCTGTGACGCTCAAATTAAAAAGAAAGAAAATATATATATTTTTTTTTCCTGTGATGCTCCTTAAGCAACAAAGGAAAAACATCTTGGAGAAGAGGAGAGAAAAAAAAATACTCACCTCTGCTTCCCCTCTTGTACATGTTCTGTTCTTTGGGCTCCCCTATCCAGCTGTACTCAGTGGGCATCGAAACCGGCCTCAAATCTCCTGCAAACAAGGCAAGGAAAAGCAATGGAATTCTGGAAGGCGAGGAATGGCAGGCTGGAGGGTCAGCAGTGTAAATTAAATAAATTCCAGGTGTGACACAACCCCTCAGAGCTGTGGCCTTCAGGGACATCCCAGAGCCTCCTCTTCATCACCCCCACCTCAAGGGAAGCACCACAGCTCTGGTGAAATTCCTTGTAAATGTAAAGCAGATTACAAATTTATATGAAAACTGCTCTGTATGAACTTCCTCACTCATTAAATAGGTGTTGGGAATAGAGAGAGAAACAGATTTTAAGAGAAAATGCTGTAGGAAAAGTAGAGAGAGAATTATTACAGATGCAACAACACAGATCTGTCAGGGAAGCATAAACCCCCTGACCTGGGAAATCCCAGGGTGAGAAATTAGGGATCTCATTTCAAGGAATATTAATTCCCACTGGCTCAGGAGGAAAACCTGGGGCTCAGTTTGGGGACAAGAGCCAGCAAAGAAGATTCAGCCATGGGGGTTTAATCCATCGTGGGATTTCATGGACTGGGGCAGTGAGACCCTGATGTGCCCAAGCCCCAGAGCAGGGATGGGAGGGCACCAAACCAGGAGCACCCCCAGATCTCCTGAAAATCAGAGGGGAGACATTTGGGGTGCTGAGATTTGCCCAGATTACACTTTTGTGCATGAAATTTAGTGTATTAATAATCCAATGGAAAAATTCATTTCATTTTCTACCTCACACCTGAGACTACAAATGTGAGATTCAACTCCTAATCCTTAGGAGAACAATATCAATTAAGAAAAAACCCTAAATAAAAAAAAAAAGCGCTAATATAAAAAGATAGAGAAACAAGATTAAAAATTTTATAAAAAGAAAACAGGAAGGCACAAAGCAAGAGAAGATCAACATAACCAAACTGAGCAGTTTTTCTGTAAAGAAAGGAAAGATCTGAAGCTCTGAAATGATTTATACTCAAATACAGATACCACAGCACAACAGACATCAAAAATAGAAATTCAGGAGAGGAATCACACAAGCCAAATGAACAAGTGATTTTGTAAACTGCTTATTTCACTTCCAAGTCCTTTCCCAATAAAAAGTAACCTATAAATTGTTTTGACATTGCAGCTTGGATATTTTTCTGAGGAGCAAAAAATTGTTGTGTACAAGGATACCAGAATAAAATGAAAGAAAAAAAATATTTATGATGTTTTTGCCTCTAACACATAAATGGAAGATGTTTGAAATGCATTGCCAGAAGAGCTCTTTAGACCAGAGCATTTTAGAGTCAGGAAAATAACAAAGTATAATGTAAAGTAAAACAAAAAATGCATTGCAACATTGCTAAAAACAAGCTTATTTTCATAAATACATTGGAAAAAATGGATTTATTATTTATCTTCTTGCATTTTGCATGTACTATCAATACCCATTACCTGCCTGAGTACCCATCCACCTGCACAGGAGACTGATTTCTAATAGAGGCTGCAATCCTGCAAGGTCCAAGGCTGGAATTTTGGAGCTGTAGTTTGTGTCAGCCCAAGCAATAATGAAAGTGGCTGCTTGGCCATGAAAGGCTTCAGAAGTTTTATTTTCATTTCTTTGCTCCTGGCTCTGTGGTTCCAGCATCAGTTTGTTGGAGCTGCCATAAATCCTTTCTCTTTATTGAAAGACACATTGTCACTGTGGTGATGGATGTCACCTCAGTCAGAAAGTACAAAACCTTCCACTACAGTAGAACATCATTTGCATGTCTGGTAATCAACAGATTAATTAAATCTGTAGTTTGAAAAAAAAAATCTGGTGTAGCAGTCATTTTTGGGAGAAAGGAGTATTTCAGAGACTTTAAAACCAAATTCCTCCTGGATTTCAATCAGAATTGTCCATCAGAGACAAAAGAAATCTTGTGTACTCCTGGGATCAGGCAGAGAGCCCAATATTTTAAGTCACCATGCAGGAAGAATTTATGAATTCAAATACACCCATCTGGCTCCAATTTTAATCACAGTTAAGATTTCTCTTTATCTTTCATTCTAATTCTGTTTTAAAATGATGTCACTTCCCAAGGAGATAAAGAGTGAACATGAATGGTCCCAAGATGGAATCCTGTTCCTCAGCATCACAGCTCTTTCAAGCATCAAGCAGATGACTGAAGCACTTACTAAAAATATCCTGCCTATAACAAAGAATTGTTAAGATTTCCTCCCCTGAAAAGGTTCTGTGTGCATATACACACCATCCAGTCCATTTTACTTCCCACTTTTGCCAGAAATCCAGCAGCCATCAGCAAATTACAGCAGCAGGAGGGAAGTTCTGTGTAACTGATAAACACAAGGTAAATACCAAGAGCAGGAGGCAGAGAAGCTGCATTTGAGAACATCCCTGGTAGCAAACCCCACACAGACTCAGCAGCAGAATCAGGGGCTGCGGGGCTTTAAGAATTTTCTTTTTTCCCCCCACTGTGCTCCCTTTCAGCTGCTGCTGGATCATCACCAGAACCTCTCCTGGGATTCTCTCCCCTGAACTGCAGCAGGGTTTTAGTGCCTGTGCTCTTCACTGACACATTTTCCTTCACTGCTCCAAGCTCCTGAGAGGTTTTCCCTTTACTAAATTTCAAAGACAAAAACTTAGGGAGTTGTTGGGGCTTTTTAACAAAATGAGAGAACAAAAAGATCTCAGAGTAGAGGAATAAAGGACTTATGGATGGCTTGCCAAATATAAATAAATATCTATATAGATCTCAAAAGATAGCAGCTACCCACAGAGAACACTATGGTCTTTGCTTTCTCTGAGGCACAGAAATAATGCCATTTTCAAAATCAGATATAACTCTAGTTTTCAAAAGAAATATCCTATCTGAAATTTGTAAGCCTTACAAAACTGTCCTACTGCCTTGAAAATAAAGCAACTGAAAATACATAGCACATACACTGATGTATTTCAGCAGTATTTTTCTCAAATTCACTAAATACCAAGCAATTCAGTTTAAACAGAGAAACAAAAAAAATCAGTTAATTTTCAACAACACCTTTTGTATAGACCCATAAATTCAAATCCATACACTTGTATACAAGCACAGGTGTGATTTTACACCTGTACACTCAATAGCATACACTCAATTTCTATAGAAAACCAGAGTTAATTATTGTTTAATAGCATTTTATATATTTAGGCATCCTCATCCTAAGATTTTGAAAAACAATTCCAGCACTAATGAGTGCATTGTAGGATACTCCTCATGCATTTAATGCAGTGCTGAATTTTGGAGGACCTTCCATCTTACAGACACTTTCACACTACAAGGCAGTTCCTTCACTGAAGTTTAACAGCCCAGAACATTGCAAGTGGAATAATCTCCAGGAGTTTGGGAGGGGAAATTGAGTAAATAAAGATGCTGGCTATTCAAATAATATGAATTTAATTACCATTCAACGTTCCAGAATGAACTGCAAAATAACTGTATAAATAACTTACTCCTGACCAGGAGTGTTAGTGCGTGATTTTTCTAATTATTCCTTCATGCAAAATTCTGTTTACTGTTCAGAGCCAACTGGTCAGAGTCTGACAAGAATGAGATTTTGGGGGGTTGCAGAGTTAAGAGCAGAGTTTGTAAATCAGAAGGAGCTTGAGGAGGTGCAGCCTACCATGGGTGGGGGTTTTCTCCCTTCTCCTCACGCCCGGGGCTCTGCCCCTCTCGTACTCGGGGCCCCCGGGGTGTCCTTCCCCCTCCAGCAGCGTGTAGAATTTCCCACTCTCGTGCTCCAGGAAATAGTTTGGAGACTCAGAGCCTTTCATCCCGGACTTTCCGAACTTGCTGATGTCATCACAAGACATTATTCCAATTTCATCCCTAAAAACAGGAGGTGATGGAGAAATGAAGCATTTAAGGGAAACTTCCAGCACGCGACTGCCTCTCCCAAACGCTACAAATAAAACAATCTTGCAACTGAAATGTTCACTTGGTAAGTGAAACAATTCAACAAATGTAAATTAACAAAACCAACATGAGGTGCCACTTTAATTGTGAGATAAACATTCAGGAGTTTTCTAGGATCTGAAGGAGAACATAAGAACTTGTTTTAATATGAGCATACAAGGGTTTCCCTTGCAGAAGTGCTCCAGAATAAGATAGAAGTAGACACATAAAAGTAAATCAAACTAATTGATTAAAGACTTCTTTAAATACTTTCTTGATTTAAGGCTAAACCCACATTTTGTTCAGCTAGCTGAAAGTTTAGTCACTCAAAACAATAATCTGGTGCTTAATGTATTTTTAGCTCTTAATTTGATTTATTATTTACCTTGATGGTGGGGCTGTTGGTTTTGGTTTTGTTTTATAAACCTAATGAAATCAAAATGTAAAATTTTATTTTTCAAAACCTCAAATTTCTTAGGACATAAATACCTGGGGCCATAAAGTCCTGACATAGGGGAGAGGATGAAAACATCCTGGAGTGCAGAGTTGTCCATTTTTGAGGACATGCCCATCGTACTCGTTGGGGTTGTAGAGCTGCTTGTGGGGCTGGTTGGAATCACAGGCTGCAAAAATCAAAAAAGCACATGAAGAATAAATTAATGTTTTCTGTGCTACAAGAAACAACAAAATCAGTGTGCATAATTTTAGTTTTGACCTCTTTTTTTCAATTAGCCATTTTTTTTAAAATTTCTGAAGTTTCTTCCAAAAAGGTGTCCAGTGAAACTCTAAGCTTCAAGAAAGTTATGAAAGAAACTGATAAACGACCATTAAATTAATTTAAAAGCCACCTCAGGGGAAAATCTGAGACTCAATCAAAATATGATCTTTAATCAATGCAGAAAATCAATTATCTGAGGAGAAAGGACACACTGTATTAAATGCCATTAATACAGAAGTTAATTACAGAGCTCTGGAATACTTGTACTGAATGAAATGATTGTGTTGGTTTCAGTGGAAGATTTATTGTTAGCAAGGACAGAACATCTTGATTTTTTAAGACAGCAGAATTCATTATCCTTTGGCTTTATAGCCATGGTGATGCAAATATGTGTTCTATGGTAAATAGCAAATAAATAGAAATTAAAGGATATTTATTTATTGTTTAGGTTAAGATTTTCACTTTTTAAACTTTCACATGACGTTGAACACAATTGTTGGGTTCAGAAGTCATAGGGAAGCTCAAGCCAATGGTCTGCAAGGACTAGAAGGATGTAACCAAATATGCTGGGCAGGATACAGAGATATAAACAAAGAACATTTTTCAAACAAGGTTCAGTCTGTGTTGATACTCAAGAAATAGAAAATATTTTTATTTATAAAAGTTGTGCTTAAATAGATACAACCAGCTTTCTACAGGTGGAAGGAAAAGCCAGTGACTCAAAATTTGGATGAAAGATATAAACACTGATCTTTTTCTAAATAAAATGTTTTCTATCCTCCAGAGGTAAACACTGAAATAATTTTTATGTGGTTCAAAAAGTAAAAGCAGTCCTAAGTACTAAAAAAATGATGTTTTTATGAGATTGTCATTCTACAAAGGGATTAAAATTATATTAGTTATCTATGCTTATTGATAAACTAAATAATAAATGGTGTAATTGTTCTGGATCAATTAGTTGTGACAGGAAGGATTATTCCAATTTGAAAAGCTCTCCAAATAAAAAGAAAAAATTACAATATATGTTGTGTTTTATTTGAGTGAAGCTGTAGGGTGCAGAGTCCGATTTGCCATTGCCAATTAAAAAAGCAAAAGCATTTTGTTCTGAGTGGGAAAATAATTAGGGAGTTTAAAATTCAAATAATCTTATACTATCACATAATGTCAGCCAGAGACAAAAGAGGAAAAAAAATGGTGTCACAAATCCCACTGAAAGATAATAGAGCACAGAACTGACAAATGGAAACTCTGCTGTTGTTAATTCAGCATCAAGGAAAACCCTCTAAAGCAAAAGAATACTACAACAAGACCAAGTCATAAATTGTATAAGGCCTCACAGATTCTGTATCATCAATAATTCATAAATTACCTATGTGGTATAATTTTAAACTTAATTATTGCAGAAAAAATATTAATAACCTCTTTAAGTGCCTTCAGCAACAATAGAGAACATGACAACTTTTATTTAAAACTTCCTGCTGTGCACCAACCTGAGGTAACAAATATGATTTCAAGGTCTCAAACCCTATTTCCTTTTTGCCTTCCCTAATGAGGTCCTGCTTTTTGTTTTGGTTGTTTTGGGGTTTCTTTACCAGCAGAAAATTGATTTTCTGAAAATGGAATGATTTCCATTCTATTTTAAATCAGAATGGAAAATTGCTCCACATTCATGTGGACACAGAAATAGATCTATGGGGTGCACCATGGAAACAGCACATGCAGAGAAACGTGTATGGATCAGGACCTGGACCATGCCATGAAGCACAGCACACCCATGTGTGTTATCCCTCTTTGGGGGCAGTCTGACTTTTGATGAGCTGGTTCTCTCTCAATCTGCTTTCTCTGAGCTATTTTCCTGCAGTTTGGGGCTCTTTGGCCGTTCCCTGTCCTGTTCTTCCCTCGCTGCACACCCTCCTGTCTGAGCTGTGTTCTCTGCTATCCCAAAGCCTGTTCTGCAGGATCCCATTTAATCCACGAGCAGCAGAAACTCCAGAACAACAAACAAACAAACCCAGAAATTCTCCTGCAAATTCCACAGCTCTAGAGTCTAAAAAATGCCAAAGTCACCGAAAGGTGAGGGCACTGCAGCCAACAGGAGAGGGAAGTGAGCTCACTGCTTCCAGCAGCAACAAGCTGTTGTGTCAGCTGTCCAGGAAGCACAGGCTTCAGTGGCATCTTGAAATTTAATCAGGCTGCTTCCAAGTCATTACTGACAATAATAAACAACACCAGATCCAGGTGAGAGCTGCGGGAAGCAGGCAAACCCAAAACCTGCGCCCTGAAACGGATCCAGGTCCTCACACTCGAGCTTGTCTCTGTGGCAGGAAGAATAAAAGATCTAAAACTGGTTTTCCATGTCTCATCACAGAATCTACTCTTAAGAGGTAACACTGGCAGGGCTGGTTTTGTTTTCCAAAGTGGTTTATATTTTTATTTAAATACTTCACCCCACTATTCTCTGATAGAGAAGGAATACACCCCAGGAAGGAGACACTGCAAGCACCCTTTGCTCCCCAGGGGCTCATCAGGAGAGGAGGCATCACAAAACAGAACTGCTGATAATCCCACAAAAGCAGCTTGGTGCACTTTCACTTTTCTGGCTACCACAACAAAAGTTGGCATTTTTATGGCAAATCCATACATGCAGTGTGTACAGCACACACTGTTCACCGTGCCACAGCCTCCAGTTCCAGTGCTGCCCCTGAATTATGATTCTTTCATGCACAAATCTAGAGAGAGGATCTCTCTGGGAGCCCTGTGCAATTGCAATTTCCATTTTGCTGCCCCTGGAGGCTCCATCTGAAGTTCACAAGTAGATACATGAGCATCTTGCCAGAGCACAGGATGTTATTCCTGCAGTGTTATGACAGAAAAATCCCCTCTGGGGGTCCCAGGGCCCCGTTCCTCTCCCCCAGGGGCAGGCCCAGAGAAGGAAAGGTGGCCCTGAATCCCATTGTCAGCATTCCTGGGCTGCAAGGATTACACAAACTCCTCCAGTGAAGCCACTGGACAGAATTCAGGAACTCTGAGAAATGAAAGATTTAGAAAATGCCAGGCAGGGAGGAAATCTGCCTGGATAAGCTTGAAGGGTTTGTTTTGTTTCATTAATTTAAAAATCATTCAGAAAGATGTTCATGTATTGTGTGAAACAGCTCTGAGAGGCTTCCACATGATAGAAGTGCATCAACTTCTTACAGGGTGTTAAAAGGCATTAAAGACAACCATCAACAGTTACTGACTTACTGGCAAGCCTTTCCTTTAAAAATGACATTTTGAGTTCAGTTTTTCCTGCTGTAGGAAGAAGTAGCTGTGATATTCACAATTGTCTTTTGTTTTTTTGCCTGAGCAGGTTTTCAAGGAGTGAGTACACAGAAAATAGCAGAGGTTCTTTCATCCCTGCTACCAAAAACTCCAACTGCACGAGAGGTGTGCAACAGGAGCAGGCTTCTCCTGGAATTTAATGGATCTGACACACTTGGTTACAAACAAGTAGGTGACAGACTGTGAAATAATGGAAACAGGGAGGCACTGCTGCCTCTGCCAGGCAAAGCAGCCACTGAGCCTTGTTTTTCATAAAACTTTCTGTAAATGTTCTTTCCTTTCTGAGTTCCTGTGGCTCCCAGAGTCACCTAAACATGGAGAAAACAACCTGAGCATTGCCACGCTTATTTATCACAGAACTCTGCTTCAGAGGAGTTTGGGACAGGCTCCTGTTCCTTTCACTGGAAGGTGAAATTGCAGAGTTTTTTCTTGAATAAAGGATTTACCAGGACATTGCAGCATTGCAGCACCACCTTACCTGCAGTGCCAGAGGCTTCCACCTCACATTCTTCAGAAGGGCAGGAGCAGAAACCAGGGTATTCTGAGGACGTTTTTTCAAGGTTAAAATCACTCCATTTGGGTCTTCCCACAGTGCATTTACTAGGTTCTTTAACTGCCAGCCAACCTAAGGAAAAAGTCCATAATTGAATTTTGAAAGCTTTCCATTTAAGTTGAAATGTGAATGAAATGTTCTGTTAACCAGCAAGGTCTATTACAGCCTGCTCCTTGCAAACACAAGCAGGTTTTATAAACCCTGTTGCACTCAAATCATGCTGCTGCAGCTGGATTTTTATCTTGCTTTTCTTTAGCCATGTTCCTGAACAAAATAAGGCAGTAGTGAACACTGTCACCCTTTCAATAACTTGTGAGATCATGGAGCATTTTAAATCAGAAGATGAGGTCTAGAAGTTATGAAATCATTTCAGTCTGGGCTCTGAGTTGCAACAGGGAGTGCTGAGGAGGAAGCCAGACTGTGCTGGAACAACAAATGCAGCGTGTATGTAAGAGCTGCAAGCCCCTGCCTGGAGATAAATGATCATTTCTTGCTTTATCTGCACAGCCCCTGGGCACAGCTCAGTCTCCAAGTTACTGTAAATTGCAAACAGAGCCATAAAAAAGGAAATCACTGGTACTGTAAGGATGTGCCACTCAGAAAAAAAAAATACTTAGAGACATTTCTTAATCAATTTGATTATTTAAATAGGAATTTCTGAATTATTATATTATTATGAATTATTTGTACACAAAGCCAGAAAATTTATTTTTAGGGCTTTTCTCTTTCCCTTGCCTTTTCTGTCCCACTCACAGCAGATTTTTAGAGCAGTAGTTCATGGCCATGGTAAAGACCTGCCATAAATGCTGTGACTGCCACAAATCTGAGCAGAGCTGCACTGCAGGAGTTGGGATGCTGTGTCCATACAGCAATTCCCAGACACAACCTTCCCAAGGCAGCTGCACCAGCCCTGACATGAACCTGGGAGAATGAAAAGTTTGGTGAATCCCAGAACAGCACCAGCACCAATACATGCAAGCAGTAAATATTTTTATACTGGCCATGTTAGACCTGTCAGAGCTCATAATAACATTTTAATAATAGTTTCTCTTCTGACCAAAGTGTGAATCCCCACTGCTATTAAAAAGCAGGACAATAAATTATTTAGGTGCTCAGGCACAGAACAGGCTGCATTCACCCCCCTGTTATATCAGGTGGAGTTTGTAATGATTTCCTCTTAGAGGAAGATAATATCTGATTACACAAAAAGGTGAAGGGAAAATAGAAAACAACCTCCAAGAGATTGGAACTAAAGTGCTTTTCTAAGGGCTGGAGAGAATTCGGGATATGACTGTCAGGTTCCAAGCTGCCTCCACAGTGGGCCAAGGCCAGGATCCCACTGTGAACGTCCACCTGGGACAGAACTGCAAGATGTGTTGGAATTCCAAAAAGGATTTTTAAAAGCTTTTAAAAGTTCTGTTCTATTTTTAATGCTGCTGTTCTATAGAAAACTTTCTAAAAATGCACTGGCCACAGGAAACCAGACAACAGCAGCAACTGTAAATAGGGAACATCCAAACAAATGCAAGGATGGCAGCTTGCATCCCAAAAATCTCCTCCAGTTTGGGCTGTGTTTACAAAGGCACAGGGGCCATATTTTTTTTTCTCTTTTACTCAATTATAGAAATCAAGTGGAACCCTCTTTGATTTTTATAGATTGATGTAATTTTCAGATTGCCGAAATCCTTAGAGTTCCATGGGCTCCTTTTAGAAAAGAATGATTAATAATTAAGTGAAGGATAAATTATTCCAATGAGAACCTTAATGACAAAACCATTAAATACCAAGATCTATCAGAGCACCGTCTGCAGTCATTACTACTGGGCAATGATAAAATGCTCTCAGGAATTTGGACAACTTATTATAAATTGTATTACTAAAAATAGCTTTGAAAAAAGAGAAGTCATTACAGTGGATTAAAAATCTTAGTTGAAAACCAGTCCTTGAGTCAGATTTTGCCATTTACTCCTAAAGAATCAATCTTTAAAGCAATTCTAGCTCTGCTAAGATGCATTCTCCACAAAGGTATTTTGCTCCTTTAAGATTTTCAGCCCATACAGTCAAAACTGAATTCTACAAAATGGGTTAAGATATTTCAGCAAGAAAAGTTAAATTAACATTAGAACAATGAAGAAATAAAAGACCAATGTGGTACTTTTCATTTTCCTCCAAAAATGAAGATGGATGCTAATTTAGATGCTAAAGATGGCAGAAAGACAGAAAGATGCAAAAGAATTCACTCAAAATGGTCAGAGACAGATGTTTGAAATTTTCATAGTTTACAATTAAGATTGCCGCAATGATTAATTTTTATTTTTACATCCTCAGTGTTGAAAAAAAAAAAAACCCAGGCAAAAGAAACCTGTGGAATCCTGTCTATATTAAAGGATTTGTTAGTTTTCTCATAGAAACTATATGGTGGAAAATTAGGAATATAGCAACTTTTAAAAAACTAGTTCCAAAAATATTAATTGCTAAAACAATAAATTCCTTTACCAGGAAATTCCACAATGCTGAGGTAATTTTGTAGACCCTAACCTGATAATTTTGTAGCTGGGACTCCTTAACTAATATGTTGAGAAAAACATGAAAGGCATAACCCATTTTCATTACCAGCAAATCAGTGTTTTGCTGGTTCTCCAATAACTCCTTTAGACTCTCCTCATAATGACTTTGCTCCTTCTCATTCAGAAGATCTGGATTTGCATGAATGGGATTTGGAAAGCATCCTCCCAGCAGTGGGGATTTCAGCACTGTTATAATCCCAACTCTGTTCCTGCTGGAAAAGCACCTTTTCTCCCTTTTCAAAAGAAAGCCTACCTGCCTGGGGATGACTCACTGCAGATCTCTAGGAAAAACTCATACAAAAAAATTCCTAATGCTACAGATGGACACAAATAAATAAAAAATCAGTGCATTTTTGGATGTCTGCAGAGGCATGAAGTGCATGATATATTTGTCTCTTAAAAGGAACTGAGAAAACAGCTGAACTGTGGAACAGGGTGGTGTTTATCAGAGGATTCCAGAGGTCTGAGTCCCCAGAGCAGTTATTCCCCTCCCTGCCAATTGCTTCCAAACACATTGTACCTATTTATTATAGCAGGAATTCAAAAGTAAAAATTAGCTCAGATGGTGGAGCTGGGCAGGGACAGAGGCATCTGTTCCTTTCTCTGCTTTCCCTGAAGCTTCTGGGGACAAGGCAGGAATGGGTCCTCAGTTCCTTCACTGCCCTACCAAACCCTGTCAGGACTCTGGAAAATGGAAAAGTTGTAAGGAATACAGAAATACTGAGTGTCCCTCACAGCAGGAAGGGAGGTTACACCTGAATTTGCTTGGGGGATTTGTACCTGCTCTGCTCACTGGATCACCTGGGGTGGGGAGACCCAGAGCAATAACTAACAGGAATTTAAAAGCTCCCTTTTCAGGCATTTGGTCTGGAAATCAGTTGTGCCAAATATTTTCTAAATATTTATATCCTACTCTACTGCACAGCACCTGAAAACAAGTAATTCTGCTCTGACTGCACTAACCCCTCACAGGAACCAGGACAGATGTTTCCCCTCATGACTCTTCAAATACATAAGCAAAGCCATCTGGATATTTACTTGAACCTGCAAAGTTTGACCTCTCTTCATATTTACATTTAAAAAAAAACCCCAGCTGGTATAAACCCAACTTTTTTTAAGGAAGCAGACTATCATCTTTTCATATTTTAAGTAATTCACTTTGCCTCATTAGGGAATTAATCAAGAGAGCTGGTTTGATTAAGATGGAAATCAGAAATTATTATTAGACAAAAATGTGCTGGAAGATCATAAGACTTTTCTGTCACTGAAGGGGAAGCTCGTCATTAACACCTGTAGCTGATTCAGTCTCATTAATATTCGAGCTGCTCCTAACAAGAATTGATGATTTCAAACCAAATGTTCTCCCATTATCTTACAGAGTTATTTTCATTAACCAACAGAGAAACACAGCAAGAATCCAAGAAGGAGCAAGATCCACTGCTGGAAGAGGGGCTTTGCTGAGCCTTTCTGAAAGGCTGGGTCTGGACAATCAGTAGCATGTGGCACTTTGTTTGGAAACAGAAGGACATCTTTTGGGGAAAGAAGTTCAAATTCTCATGACAGCTTTTGTCCTTTTTTTTTTTTTCCCCTGCTTGCATTTCCCAACACAGAGTGTGCTGAAACACAGATGGTGTGACCTGGCACTACATTTACAGAATTACCTCCACCTAAAATGAGCTCTCATTAGGACTCATATTTACAATTCAGCAAACAGACACCAAGGGTATTAATTCAATGACTGTCTTCACACAAATAAATTAGTGCTGAAATGATTTCATTGTGCCAGGCTCTTGACACACTTAATTTCAAGCATGTAATTTGACAGTGAACAGTATGAAAGGGCATTAGGCTGCTGATCATGTATTTAGAATCAAAGTATATTTGGGGTTTGAAGGGACATTTTAATGTCATTTAGCCCAACCCTCTCTGCCAGGAGCAGGGACATTCTCAAGTGGGTGGCTCAGAGCCCTGTCCAAGCTGGCCTTGGACACTTCCAGGGATGGGGCAGCCACAGCTGTGCCTGTGTTTCACTGCAAAAAAAAAAAATCCTTTTTTTATATCCAAATCTCCCCCCTTTCAGTATAAAGTCATTGCCCCTCTACAACAGACCCTAATAAAAATCTGTCCCCATCTTTCTTCTGTGCCCTTGAAATCACAGGATCCATCCTTCCGAAGAACAACCTCGTGTGTGAAAATGCAAATAATTCAGTTAAAACCTGCAGCTGCTTCAGGAGAATATAAGAAACAAGCAGCACAACAGATTTATTACAGATATTTCTGTGGCCTCTTGCTCTGGCACAGCAGTGTTTTATGCCTTGAGGATTTGTTTCTCTTTCTGGTCTTTATTGCCTCTGTCTGTGGAGAAAGAGGAATTCTGTCTCAGCCCCAGCTGGCTGAGTGAACCAAACTGAAATCCTTAAATAATTCCTCTTCCTATGAGACAGATGACACATTTTCCTTTTTACCCAGTACATTTTTTAATGCTCCTATCTAAGTGAACACCTTTGATAGCTGTAAACGACCTGGAGGTCACACACTATTGCAGACAAGATATTACTAATGTCAAGACAATGGTATCCAAACTCAGTTTCTCCTGGAAACCTGTTCCGGATTAATTCCAAGTTCATCTTTGCCATTTTTCAGTCACATCAGCTCTGTGGTGCTCAGTTGGTTTGGGATTAATTACTACATTCTGACTCCTGGAGTCCTGCCAGGTGCTCCTGAGTAACATCGAGCTTTCAACAGGAATTACTAAAAGCCTTCTTATTGCTCTCTGTCCTATGAAATAACCTTCAAATCCTAACCCTCACAAAAAAAAAACCAAAACAAAAAAACCAAAAAAAAAAACCCCAAAAAACCACCAAAGAATAGAAGACAGAGAAATTCAGTTTTCCCTTGTTTACAAATCACTTCTCTATGCAGAAGGAGACAAAATATTTTACAGGTGATCAGGTAGATGAATCAATATTTATTTGATCTCCAATATTTTCATTGTCTGAAAAACTAACTAAAAAGGAAAATTAACACAATTTAACTTTCATAAATTTATGCTGAAAAATGATTACAATATAAAATCTACTATTTCAACTAAGCAGCAGTAAAACTCCTAAGTAAACTCCTAAGTAAAACTCCTAAAAAGTAATTTTTAATTTAGCAAACAAAGAAGTGCTACAGTGGCATCTTCAGTATTCTCTATAATTTTATAGGAGAGGAAGTAAAAATCTACAAGGCATTGGCAGAATTGGTGCCTGTTATATTTTAGGGAAAAATAAAGAGTTAGGGTGGCAGTAATTTAGAATGTATAACTTATTCTTAAAGTTTCTGACACTGTTTTATTAAAATCTTATAAGCAAGAAAAAGCAGAAAAGCAAATAAGGAAATTGGATAATGATTAAATGATCTTAACAGCCAGTGGTGAATTGCCTGCTTTAATTAATTTCTTGCTTAAAGTACTATTATTTTTTCTTTGATCTTTGTAATTGTATTACAGAGTGTTCCTTGGTTAGACCAGATTCCACGTGGAAAGGCTTTTATTTCTCACTTTTTCAGTTGCATTACATAATTTGGAAGCAGCTCTCCTTTAATACCTCCTGAACACTTTTTAACTCTCAACTCCATAGAAAAGCTTTTGGAAAAATAAAATAAAACTGTGACAAAGTTGTGCCCATTCCCTGGGGAATCTGTTCTGTGCCCAACCACCCTCTGCAGGGAGAACAACTCCTGCAATCCACCCTGCCCCTGCCCTGGAGCAGCTCCAGGCTCTGTAATCTCATTTTTACTCTTTCAGCACCACAGTTCTGCCCTGCCCATGAGTGAAGCCTTGCCCTGGACAGCTCCATAACTCCTGTGAGAAATGCAGGGTGCTGCAGCTGGAATTTAGAGAGGATGCTGAGGAGCATCGTGCATTAGGATGACAAACTGGAAGTGCTCAAATTATTCACCTTACTAAAAAAAAAAGAGTGATGAGCTAATTTGATTGCATCCTGAAAATCCCTAAAAGAGAAACCTGCTCTCCAATTTAAGAGATAAAAATACATCAAGATCAAAGGACTGGAAGCTTGTGCCAGACAAATATAGACTACAAATAAAATGACTTTCCCCCCCCCCAGCAATGAGAATAATTAACTACCGGAGCAATTTATTACAGGTTGTGGGAACATCAATGAAAGTTTAAAACTCAAATGATCATATTAAATGAATATGAATTTATCCAGAAAATACACTGGCCTAGTTCAGTCAAAATCAGATTAAATGGTGCTGGTAGCCAGCTATGGGACTGGAATCTGCTAAAGGAGATCCATACTTTCTCTGCCCAGGGAAGTATTGCCAGCAGTGGCAGGAAAAATGACATTTTCTAATCATCTTCAGGACAGTTTCTTCCAAACACATTGTGTTGAAGGATTTATATTTGATATAATATAAAATATTGGTACCAAAATGCTACAGAAACATCAACCTTAAACAAATGTCTTGGTTAGGATAACCAAAATAAAATCTTCTCTGGAAAAGCTGTAGGAACACCAGGGATCTGCAAGTTCTCTGACCCTCCCCAGTCATTATTTTCAAATGGGTTACACCTCTTTTTATGAGCTGGTCGTGCTAATATTAGAATTTTGATTATGTGGAAATTTAATGAGCTGTTGCCTTTGAATAATTCCAGTTCACTAATGGAAATAATGCTAATTATAAGCAAAATATAGATCATGAACACATGATAAATGGGGGGAAGAAGGAGCACAGCTGAGGGTGGTTTGCAGCAAGGAGTGCCAGAAGTGACACTTGAAGATCTAAGGGACATTTAAAATATTAAAACTTCTAATCCATGAGGGTGAGAGTTGGCCACACACCTCTGAACCATGCAAACACTCACTTTTGCTGCCTGATTTTCCAAAGTGAAGACATAATGAGACTTTCCCAGCCATTTCAAAGCAAGAATAAGCTTCCAAAAGAACCAGTGCCCTTTATCTATTTCCTTGGCTTGTTAGAAACTTCAGAATGAATAATTAATTTATTATGGGGCAGGAATTTTTTGGGAAAAAAGTCTTTTCTGGCACTTGACTCTGCTGTTGGTCCTGTGCCCTCAGGTGGAAAGGGATTACAAGCATCAACCACCCTGAGCCTGCTGTAATAACAGACATGGAAAGAGTCGCTAAAAAAGCCAATTCTTGAGAAGCTGAATGGGGGATTTCACCTATGGGAGTAAAGATTAAATCAGATCTGTCACTTGAAGAGTGTGTTTGATGGAGAAAGCCAGCCTAATGCATATTTCAGCTTGTAACTATGACAACTCTCTAATACAGATAAGAGCTGTGTGTTGCATTAACATTTAAAGTGTAAATGAATAAGTTATACTCCTTTTCAAGAGAAAATATTTGCTCTCTAATCATAAGATTTTAATAGCCAGACTTTCATATTTCCACTTCACACAAGTGACAGACAGAAAGAGATTTCTTAATTTTGCATCTGCTATGTCTGGAGATGGGGTTCACCAGGACAAAGTGAAATTGCTAAATTAGGAGTTTCTTAGGAAGTTACCATTGTCCTTTTCACTAGGCATGCCTAAGAAATAATAAATACCAGTGTTCCTTTCACTGTAGCTCCAGCAACACTGGAGCTATTACTATTATTATCAATAATAATAAATTCTATTTAATATTTTATTTTTTATTTAAATATAAAGAATCAATTATTATTTAAATTACATACTGCAATACTGAGGTAGAGAATCCACCTGCTTATGGATATTTTAAAAATAAATCCCCATCCAAGAATGCCCAAACCCCAACCCTGGCAGATTCCTATCAACACT
The DNA here is from genome assembly GCF_051311805.1 of Agelaius phoeniceus. Lineage (NCBI taxonomy): Eukaryota > Metazoa > Chordata > Aves > Passeriformes > Icteridae > Agelaius > Agelaius phoeniceus. Next base: position 16,626,082 of record NC_135278.1, on the reverse strand, counting down.
TTAATCATTTCTATATCTTCCCCCCAACAGATTCAGCATACATGGCTGTTACAGCACTTCTGCATTATTAATCTGGATCCTGCATTAAACAGAATGCAAAATTCTCTTCAAGAGGAGAAGTTAAACCAGCTGGCAAGTGCATAATGAGAAGTCTAAGAACTTCAAGGAAATATTCTTGGATCTCCTTATGTAAGAAGAAGATGATGTTGAACAGCAGCTGTGCAAAATGTAAATTTGGCTTAATCCTTCTGGGCTGGTTATGGACTCAATTTGAGCCTTTTCTTATTAAGAATAAGCAGTGAATATGGTGTTTAAAAAGACATAAATAATAATAATATAGTTGGGCAAAGAAGAATTAGTACTTTTTACCAGCTTTTTTACTTTTCTGTGCTGCAAAGCCTGAGCACTGAATTTCCAGAATACTTACCACAGTTTGGTGGTTGACCTGGATCACCTCATCACCAGCATGGATTTTCTTACACTGGTCAGCAGGAGACTGAGGACAAGAGAGAAAAAAATCACTTTACAGGGAGGGTATGGAGGTGGAAGAAAAGAGCAGGAATTAAAACAATGAATGCTGAAAGAGGCAAGAAAGCTGTGCCTAAAGAAGTCTTATTGCCATCAAATAATGATAACTGATCATATTCATAAGGAAAAAATATTTTTTCTGATAGCATTTGATGGAGTAATCTAGAATTCCATTTGCCATTCCAGCCTAGAATTCCAGCTGCCATTTGTGGCCAGTTGAGCTATTCCATTGTGTTTAGCTGAGCAGTCATGACCCTGCTGGGAATACCCTGGGTGAATTCACATCTCAGGGAGTTAAATCTGTTACAACAGCCCCAGGACAGGGCTGGGCCAGCCAGGTGTGGGACAGAGAGCAGGGCTCAGTCCCCTACAGAGCAGCGTCACTGCTGAGGGGAGCTGAAGATGCTCTGCACACACAGGGAATTCATAGCTTCAAATCCAGCTCCAGCATTTCCAAAACAGTGCTAAATGAACCATTTGAACACAGGACATGGTAATTTACCAATGGGTGTGAGGGACTTGCTCTTCAGGAGGTTTTATGTACACACACTATTCACATAATTTCGTGATCCCAGAGCTGAAAAACTCCCTTATCCTAAATATAGCTTGTTCTGAGCAGATGAAAATGGGTTAAAACCCATTGAGTAGCCACTCAAACATGGGCAACTACTATTGTACAAATAATTTTTAGAAGTTTTGATGAAATCTTAAATCTGTGAGAGGAATCAGGGGCATTCAGGAAATCAGCAGGCTCAGGAGCAGAGAGCTGAGACCTCAAGGCAAAGAGTTTGCACTGCGCCCTGGCTTACAGGTGTTCTACTGACACAGAGCACACCAGCCTGGCACTCAGGAGGGAAAAACCACAAAGAATTCAAGAGCTGAGACGTCACCTTGGAAAATAAACCCAGTGGAAGTTGGCTGTTCAGCCAGGAGATTTGGACAAGATGGGAAATTTACTCCTGAGATACAGGGTCAGAGAGAGGAGAGGACTGAGTGTCCCTTGTCAAACAGTGCTGAAACTTTTAAAGCAAAATAACCCTCCAGAAACAGTTCAAGCTCCCTGCCAAGCAAACAGGCTCCTAAGAAAGGCAGAAAAGGAGCCACTTGCAGCTGGAAGGGGTGGCCTGGCCCTAATCCTGCTGAAGAACTGCACAGAGAAAAAGCTGTTACCAAAATGTAGCTGAGCTCCTGGACAGCTCCTGGAGCCAGCCTAAAACATAAATTGTTAAACACAACAAAGGAGGCACGTGTCAAACACAAAGGAAGAAAGGATTTATCTGAACTAAAGTGATGTTCATGGAGAAGTTCATGGTCATGACCTCACTGCAGGCAAGAGCTCCTCAGCTGCACTGTCTTCAACCCAAAATCCCACTCATTCCTTTTGTGAATGGAGATTAAAAACATAAAACATAAATAAAAGGAGCAAAGAGAAGAGGAGGCAATGCAAGAAAAACCCAAATTGCCACTGACAGGGAAATGACTGCAATTATTTCTGAATCAAATGCCAGAGACTCATCACCCCCAAGGGTCAGTCCCTACTGCCAGAGCCATGCAGGGCTCTGGGGGCAGGAGATCACCCAATTATTGATTACCCAATAATCAGCCAATAGGGCAAGCAGCCAGCCCTGGACATGGTGATTCCCAGCCTGACTGGGCTGCTCCAAGCACAGCTTTTACCTCCTGCCACTGCTGGTTCTCCACTCCCAGCCTTTCCTGCCCAGTTCCAGCCCCTCTCCTGCCTGAGCGCTGGCAGCTCTTTGGTCTCTCTGGGCTGGGGGCCAGTTCTCCATTCCCAGCCTTTTCTCTGGTTCTCCATTCCCAGCCTTTTCTCTGGTTCTTCATTCCCAGCCTTTTCTCTGGTTCTTCATTCACAGTTTTTCTCTGGTGTTCCATTCCCAGCCTTTTCTCTGGTGTTCCATTCCCAGCCTTTTCTCTGGTTCTCCATTCCCAGCCTTTTCTCTGGTTCTTCATTCCCAGTTTTTCTCTGGTTCTCCATTCCCAGTTTTTCTCTGGTTCTCCATTCCCAGCCTTTTCTCTGGTTCTTCATTCCCAGCCTTTTCTCTGGTTCTCCATTCCCAGTTTTTCTCTGGTTCTCCATTCCCAGCCTTTTCTCTGGTGCTCCATTCCCAGCCTTTTCTCTGGTTCTCCATTCCCTGCCTTTTCTCTGGTTCTCCATTCCCAGCCTTTTCTCTGGTTCTCCAGTCCCAGCCTTTTCTCTGGTTCTCCATTCCCAGTTTTTCTCTGGTTCTCCATTCCCAGTTTTTCTCTGGTTCTCCATTCCCTGCCTGACCTCTCAGAGGACTTTGGTCACTCCTGGCTGGGGGCTCCAGTTCTGAGCTGAAGCCTGGCAGAGCAGCCAGACCCCATCTCCAGCCCCTGAGCCCTCCTGCCCTACAACAAGGAGCTATTTAAATTATATTAATTTACCCCACACTTCAGGTGGGGATGTGAAAACCCACCTGTCTCCAGAACCACTTTCTCCTTTTCTTGGAAACTTGTGGAATTTTGGCAGCCCAGGAGCAAACACGAAACAGGAATATTCCTGGAATTCAAAGTGACTTTAACAAACTCTTGGCTTTAAGTGGGGCATGAGAGGAGAGCAGGAAGCTGCAGGAAACACCTCCATCCATAATGGTTAAATTCAGCTGAACAGCAAAGGCCTGGCTCTTTCTCTTTTTAGCTGCTTTCCTGACTTGGATGAGGCTGAGCTAATTAAACATTGGCTCTGAGGTCAATTATCCTTCAAAAGGAATGAAAAATCAATTTGCTGAAACACCAGAAGTTAAAGGTCTTTGAAGCTGGTTTATCTGCACATGTGATTACACTTCCAGCAAAACCAAAAAAAGCAATTTCTTCTGCTGGTGTCGTAGCAAAAAGTTTTGACAGTCCAAATTAAAAAAAATTATTTCTAGTGGCTGGCAATTTAGTAACTCTTCCTGTGAATTTCAATTGTAAATATATCAATATTTCCCCTACAAACTGCATTATATTTCTGAAATGAATTAGAATTACTGTAAAAAAATGGATTAATTATAGCATGAGTAATTCAATCTATGAACATAATCTCTCCAACATAATCAAGATGGATCAAGTCATAATTTTCAGCACCCAAGATACACATATAGTTATTTTTAGACTTCTAAATGCTGCCAATGGTGACAATATAAACAAACAAATTTCAAGTTTAATTTGCATTAGAATTGTCTTCCCAAATTGTGACATACAAATCATCTGGCTTTCCATGGGTTTGCACTGACAAAACCCATATAAATACCACTAAATGTATATAAATCCATTAAAATATCCCACATGGAGCTCACCCATATGGGCCAGCAGAGCACTGGCACTTGCCAGGCAGGATTTACATCTCACAGAGCTCATGTGATGCTCCTTGGGCACCAGCAATCCATAATTCCAAAATCCATAATTCCAAAAACCTAAACTTGTCACTTGCCCAGCTCTGAGCTCTGCACAGAGCCGAGCCTGAGTGGGAGCAGTGACTGGAAGATGAGAACCACAGCCTGGGTTGTGTTATAAAGTCTGTCACAGTAATTAGATGGCAGCAGTTGAAGGCAATTTAATTATTCAAATTTATAATTATGAACTGCACGTTAAGGAACAAGGAGGATGTTTAGAAGCTGAGCTGCTGTTCCTGTCACACTCTTTAGTGCCCCCTCAAACCTCACACAGATCTTTGAGCTGCAAAACTCTCTGTGATTTTAGTTCAGGTTTTTTAATACCTCTGGGGCTACAATGAAAATGATAATTGATCTCTTCTGTATATTTTCTACAAATGATAGAAAACATAAAATATAACATACTTAATATAAAGGAAACCACTTTTCCTTTATATTAAGGAAAGTGTGTGAGAAAGAGAAAAGAGAGAAAGTGCATGAATGTTGTTAGAAAGGAGTATTTGAGGAATTAATGAGGGTAGAAGTTTGAGAATTTCCTTTATTATAGCATTAGTTATTAATAATTTCAACACAGTGGCTTTTCTATGTCTGTGTTCAAGGGCACTAAGTCTTTACAAAGGTAATTTGATACTTATACATAAAAAAGGAAAAAAAATATTAATAAAAAGTGGCTGGGTTCAAAGCAAATTTACATATTACAAAATGCACTGCTAATACACAGAAAATAATTATAAGCATGATGAAAGTATTTTAAAATAAAGAATCTTACATTTTCTGTTGTTCCTGTGATTACATGTAGTCCATCATATGTTGATTTGATATACATTCCCTGGAAAATAAAGAGCAAAAAGGGTAATCAATATTTGTAGGAAACAAATACAGGACATTTGCATGATAATTTAAATAATAGATTTTCTCAAAGGACCATAACATTTGAACAGACTGGAAGGAGCTGTGGTCAATTAACATTTGCAAATCTAAGTGTAACAAATCTATATCAAGACCTCTATAAATAGCAGAGTTTTCTCACTTAATGCTTTTTTTCATCCTAAAGTTTGTGAGCAGAGTTCAACACGGAGCATCAGCATAAAAACTTTTTCCTGTTCAGTATTTGAAATATTTAACATGATCTCTTTTCATTACAAATGACATAAAAGAAGTATTGCAATTGAAAGCATGTGCAGGAGAGGTTTTTAAACTTAAATGCCCCATTTTCAAAGAGTTCCTGATGCAGTAAAAATGAAGCCAGAACCAAACTCAGAAAAGACAGGAGCCAGTGCTCGTGTTGCTAATTTATGGGGGAAATGAGCTTAGTGAACTAACAGGAGCTTAGTAATTATTCCATCAAGAATTCTGCTTGAAGGAGGAGACTGACGAGATGGAAAGGGACACCCAGAGCAGGGATCTGTGGAGCTGAACACACTCAGAGCCCCAGTGGCTCCTGTTTCCCTCTCAGGAGCCAGGCCAGAGCTTCCCCTCTCTTCCCACTGCACCCTTATCCATCACTTTGGAGATCTAATTAATCTAATTGGCACATTGTGCTGCTGATTTATTGTTCTTTCAATAGTTGTGCATCACTTTGTGCTGTCACAGCCCCAAAGTTGAGAGTCCCCAGCAATAACCAAGAACATTTTGTTCAGAGAAAGCAATTTCCAGATTCCTGAATGCTAATGGAGATCTTCAGGCAGGGTGGGGCACACAAACACCACCTCCCCACCCCTCAAGAAAAACCCAAAACTTGAAAATCCCACAAAGTTTAGGTGATACTGCTCTCCACAAGTGCCTGAACTGGGATGGAGCCAAACTGTTCCTCACAGTGGGAGCATGAGAAGCAAGAGACAAATTGGAACTTGGGTAAGGAATTTTTTTTTCAGTTTTACCATCAGGAAAATAAAAGCCTGGAACAGGCTGGCAACACTGTGGAATCTCTGATTTGGGGATGATCAAATTGTGACTGGATGAGGCCCTGAGCAACCTCCTCTAGCTCTGTTTGGATTTTTCATGGGAAAATGTAACTTCTGCCTTAATGTAAACGAATTCCACTTCAGCAAATCTTAAATGTATTGAAATCTTAAAAATAAAGATTGTCCAAACCTGATTGCTTAACTCTATTGCATAGGAAACTCTGCTTTAGGTTTTATTCCCCATCTCATTTGTTCTCTTAAATTAGTCTGCTTTACAAACTACTTCATTTATAAAAACCAAAGACCCAAATTGAATCTTGCCAGTCTTGAAATCAGCTTCACAAAATGGGATTAGTTGAAAGAAAGAAGCTGCTGGTGAACCTTTCAGAATTTCCTTTTTAGAGCTGTTTAATTTATCATTGTTTGCTGTTCTGCTGTCTCTGTGGTCCCTCCAGCAGCGAAGGACAAAGTTCCCTTTGCCAACTCAAGGTCACAAAGAGGATCCTGGAAAGCTGAAGGCTCCCATGGACAATGGGATGGGGAATCTCCATTAAAAACCCAATTTTGGGGGGTTTTTTGGATTTAATTGGGCAGAAATTTTGCCCATCTAGTGTGAGTTATGCTGAATTTCCACAGTGAACTTTTCACGAGAACATTACACAACATTCCTGCTCTTTTAGCACTTGCTCAACCTCAGGAACATATTTCCAGCCACACTTTTGTATCAAATTTAATATCCCAGTCCTAACATCCCACTTGCTTTGACGAGATTCATTCCCTGCTCAAAAATCCCAACAGATCAAAATCTTTAAGGCCACAAGAGGACAGAGTGCTAAACTTTGCACTACATTTTACCACTTATTTCTTCCTAAAGTTCTTAGACTCTTCTTAATCTCTGTGTATTTTTGGAAAAAAATCAAATTATAATTTTATCTCTTAACAGATGCCATTGGAGAGTCATAAAATCTGACTAATCACACAGAATTACCCTACATTCTGTTATCTGCTCTTTCATCCTGCTTATTAAAATTTAAGAATATATAAAAAAAATAAACAATTTTAGTGAATGACTCATAGCCTTCAAATTATCCTACACAGAGCTTTCATCCTTGTTTTCCCAGAAGAAAAATAATGAGCTTGTTTCTTGTTGACCATTGCAGGAGCAGAGCATCCCCTTGACATATATTTACCAGGAAAGCTGGAAAGATTATTCTATGTAAAACAATATGAAAGTTCTTGTATTAATTTTTTACTTCATGTGGTTCAGCTCAGGCAGTGCTATCCAGAGAATTGTTTGGTCACCTTGGAGTGACCAGGTACATCCACAGGTTTGGCCAGTGTGAGGGACCCTTCTGGAGTGGCACCTGCACCTGGCATGGAGGCTTCTCCTGCCTCTCTCCTCTCTTTCCTTCCAGGTTCCACTGCTGCCCTCTCCATCCAGCTCTGCTGCCTCCCTCCTGCTCTGCAATCTCAGAAATGTCCATTCCTGTCCCACCAGGCTGGTCCTACCCTGTCCTGCCCTGTCACAACCTGCCCTGTCCATCCCAGCAATGTCCATTCCTGTCCCACCAGGCCGGTCCTACCCTGTCCTGCCCTGTCCATCCCAGCAATGTCCATTCCTGTCCCACCAGGCTGGTCCTACCCTGTCCTGCCCTGTCCATCCCAGCAATGTCCATTCCTGTCCCACCAGGCTTGTCCTACCCTGTCACAACCTGTCCTGTCCATCCCAGCAATGTCCATTCCTGTCCCACCAGGCCGGTCCTACCCTGTCCATCCCAGCAATGTCCACTCCTGTCCCACCAGGCCGGTCCTACCCTGTCCTTCCCTGTCCATCCCAGCAATGTCCATTCCTGTCCCACCAGGCTTGTCCTACCCTGTCACAACCTGTCCTGTCCATCCCAGCAATGTCCATTCCTGTCCCACCAGGCCGGTCCTACCCTGTCCATCCCAGCAATGTCCATTCCTGTCCCACCAGGCCGGTCCTACCCTGTCCTGCCCTGTCCATCCCAGCAATGTCCATTCCTGTCCCACCAGGCCGGTCCTACCCTGTCCATCCCAGCAATGTCCATTCCTGTCCCACCAGGCTGGTCCTACCCTGTCCTGCCCTGTCACAACCTGCCCTGTCCATCCCAATGACTCAGCTCCCAACTTTCTTTCTGTTCCCTTACTGGTTTGTTTCCTGCCCTTACAAGCAAAATATCACAGGAGTCCTTTTTCAAAATGATTATTCTCTCTTCTTCTTTTTTCCCCCCAAGAAAGGGGTTTTAGTCTCTCTGGTTTATTGTTGAATGCCAACAATGATCTCAGAGAAAAGAACAACAAGCTGTACCCCTTATCTCGAGATAAGGCAGGAGTCAAGGATTCTCCTCTGTGAAGATGGATCAGACTGGTGAACATTTAGAAATAAATAGTTGCTCTTTATGCCTGACACATCAGTTATTAAACTCTGCAGAATGACACTGACCTATGTTAGAGAACAGGGAAATGTTTCTCAGGCATCAAATCAAGAACCCTGGCTGTTTCTGAGCAACTCTGCCACTGTCCCCTAGTGACAAAGTGAATTAAAGGTTTTTAATTAAAATCTGACCTTTGAAAACATATGGGAAGGCATCAACCATTTAAAACCCCATTTTGAAGAGACTTTTCCCCAGAAAAGAGCATATCCAGTTGTCAGGGGAATTTCCTTGAAAATTTTCTTGCAGAATCACCTGGCTAATTAAGCAGAATATAATGACAGCAGTGTGGTTTTAAGTGTCAACAATTATTCCTGCACAGGGAAGCAGTGACAGCAAAGATGCAGATTTTTAATGCCACAGTAAACCAGGGAACTCTTACACCCCTTGATCTTTTGCCCCATAAAAATGGTTCTTTAATCTTATTGCAATCAAAGTTACACAAATGCATTTAAATGAATGCCATGACAGTGCTTTGAGAAGGTGATGGAGTTTTTGTTTAAATTTTATCCCATTAAAAACGCCTTCTCAATTTTTTTTTCTGCCTTATATGTTGCAGTCCTTTGCCCAAATTTAAACACCTCAACTTTCCTCCCTGCAAGACAACTTCCACCTCTCAAAATACTTAAGATAGTAACTTTTATTCTTCCGTATAAGAAAATTTGGTTTTGTTTGGCCTTTTAGGCTATGAGAACCTTTATATGTCAAGCATGATGGAAATTTGTCAAGTTTCTGTAAGCCTTTAAAAATAATTCGAAATAATTAGATGAACACCCTGACAGTTTCAGGCCAGGCATATTCCTATTAAAAATCTGCCTTCATATTCTACTTTTTCTTCCTGCTTACCTTGCAGTTCCTTTCTTGTGAAAATGGGAAAGATTGGCTTCCATCACCTTAAATTGCAAATGCCTCAGAAAGAGATGCACTATTGGAAAGGGTAGCTGGACACTGGATAGATGAATAATCCTTCATAAAGAAGGTTCTGTGCACCTGACAGCTTGGCTGTTTGTTCAGCTTCTTTTGTTTTCCAACATTACAGCTGGTTTAATAAAAATTTTTATTTTATAAATAAAAATCTTTGCTTTCTTTAAATTCTTAAAATGAAACAGGAAAAGTTCCCTCTACAGAAAAATTAAGAAGGCTCTGGATATTAACAGCATACATCTTAATTAAAGTGTGTCTGATTACACTGATTCTATCAGCAGGGGGAAGATCAGACAACAGAGAAAAAAAAATAATAAAAAAGTGAAAGGAAGGGGGATAAAAGTCCTCCTTTATTCCAGAAGAAAAGAAGGAAAACATTTCACAGACATCAGAAGATACAAATCCAAACAACAAAACCCCAACTGCCTCTCTGTTTAGAATCTCCTGCTTAAGAGGAATCATTAATCTCATCAAATAAGATTAAAGCTGCATCTTACACAGAAGTATCTCTGGGTACATGAGCTGGACATCAAGTTCAGAAGATTAAAAAAATAAGTTTCATCTGAAATAATACTGGCTGTAATAATCTCTCACCATGGACAATCTCCAATCATCCAAGAGCAGGAGGGGGGAAAAAAGCCCCAAACTTCAAAAACCATTCCCTGATCCCATTCTGTATCTCTATAAAATCTCCAATAAAATGCTGCCTGTTTATGTGACAGCAAAACTGCTCCAAAGCTGGCTCTGGGCACAGAAGGAGGTAAATCATAGCAAGGTTCTCCAGCCTTTCATCAACCTCCATCCCCAAGGATTTAGCAGCAAGCTCAGGAGCTGCCAACAGCAACCCAAATTCCTGGCTCAAGGGTTTATTGTGGATCCATCAAGCCAAAAAATTTAAAGTGAGGAGGCAATTTTCTTAAATCACAAAGTTATTTTATCCTATTCGATTTCCTAAAAATTTATGTCTGCATGTTCTGCCAGAGCTAATGGTGATTCTCACAATTTAATACTTTCTTAGTGCAGGAATTTATCTGAAGTTTGTCAAATTGATTGTTTGAAACAAAGCTTTGCCTTCCCGACATGTTGTTCGTGCTGATTATGCTGTGCACTTCAGATATTAATGGTATTACCATACCCAGTACTACAATTCAGGAGAAAAAGTGCTTTACAATCCATAAAGTTACTTCAAAATGAAATAGAAAATACATGGAAGGTGTTTCAGTATTCTCCACTGAAAAATCAGTGGCAAAATAGGGAAAAGGAGGAACCAATTTGACTGGTGAAGCCAGGGAAGGAATGGAAAAAGGGAGGGAAAAAACCCAATATATTTCTGGAGGCCAACAAATGCCTGCAGAGATCAGGATGCAAACAGAGTCCCCAGGACCTGGAACAGACCCCAAACTGAGTGTTCCCAATGCAAATTCCTTTGTCCAGCAAACTGCCAGGAAAGCACAGCACACAGAGTGCCCTGGGAGGGCTGCAGATAAGGCCAGGCTTTAATAAAGCTGAATGCAAAGAAGGTATTTTAGAGAGGAAAAAAAGAAAAGGGTGACATAAAGCTCATAAAAGCACAGACGGAAAGTTCAAACTGCTAGAACTGAAGATGCACATTCCAAAGACTCAGAGTCCCTTTGTGAAAATGCTTTATGATCCAGAATTTATTTACACAATTAAACACACAGACAGTGCCCTGCAGGAGCTCTGACTCAATGCAGACTGCGTGGACCTGGACCTGGAAATTAATTCCATTTATGTGGGAGCTTCTGCAATGTCAATAGGATTCCTGGCTCATTGGGGGTTTTGAAAACTTGGGAAGACTCATAATTTGGTCAGCTGAATATAATTCCAGATAACTGAATTCTTTGGTAAATCTGAGTGATTTACAATACACACTTTTCTCCAGTGGCAAATAATTGTGTTTGTTTTCTAGGTGCCAACCTTGGATGAACCCTGTTCTCAGTAGCTCTGAAAATTAGAGCTACATTTAAACCCATGAGAGCCTGTGTTTAAAATTTATGCTATAAAGGTAAAAAATGTTCTGAAAAATTGTACTTTAAGCCGCTCTTGAAAAACACATTTTTGGTGATTTTGACACCAACTGCTGTGCATTAGCTTCCTACCTCTAAAACTAAAATTACAGTATCCTTTTCACAAGTGTGTTGTGAGGATGAATTAATTAGTGTCTGTGAAGCACTCAGGAAGGCCATATAAAAAATAAATAAAACAACTCACGATGAAATTAGTAACTCCAGGGACAGCAGAGCTTAGCTGGAGTGTGGTAAATCAGGCCTCAACCCCTACACTGAATGATAAGGATAAAAATGGAACTCTGAATACTTTCCATTCACTGAATAGTGCTCATTTCTCTCTTGAATGGAGCAGATATCCTGTGGAAAAAAATCCTCTATACAATCATGAGAAAGCCATTTGTAATTCATTACTCTGTTCTATATTTGATTCTGATTAATGTTTTCTTTTCCTTTTCACATGATTTTTCTTTTATTCCCATTTATAGTCCTTTTTTCATATTTTCTTCTAAACAGAACACAGTGTCAGCAAAATTGATTACAAGGAACTTTCCAACCTAACACGTTACAGTGCCTTCACAATTAGGCACAGAAAACTCACTCATTCACTGTGATTTCACTTCATCTAAGGGAAAAAGGGGGAAAAAAAGGGAGAAATTGCCAGGCAATTTTGATTGCAGTATTTGTCTCATGTCCTCTGTCAGCAGTGCCCACTCCCTGCTCCTTTGTTGGCTCTTAACTCATGGGCACATTGTGGCTGGAGAACCACACAGGGGTTCCTCAGCCCCAGTCCATCCAGCCAGGGCCGTTCCAGCACAGATCCTCAAGTTCTACCAGGAAAAAGGGGAATGTGAACCACAGGAAAGGCCCCAACATCTCAGCCACCAGCTCTCACTTGGTCACTCCACAGCTTAAATAACATTCCAGCACTTTATGGGCAATTCCTGCCAAAAGCTCCTGACAGACACCTGCCTCAGCCTGCACACCAGGACATCTCAGTTCCCCTCAGGAAATGATATTTTTGGGGAAGATTCCACTCCTGTCCTGCACCAGCCTGATGCAGAGCCATCACTGCATGGGAAGCATCAGCAGCACCAAGCCCTGCTCATGGTGCTCCATCCTCTCAGAAAAATGCACCTCTGTGTTCACCTCCTCTGCAGCACTGACAATGAACTTTCCCCTAATTAGACCAGCAGAAATCCATCCCATTTCTGCATAGAAAGGAAAGGCACACAGAGTGCTGGCCTGCAGGGTGTAGGAATCCTAATGCAAGTCAAAAGCCCTGAGATATTCACAGTGTATCTCCTGCGAATGTACTGACCTGTATTTCCTGGGCTCCCTGCACTAACCCAGAAATCAGAGCTAGAGGGGAAACTGGGCCATAAAGGGAACAAGTTTGGCCATAAGGATGCAGCAGCACAGGGAGGGAATTGTAGCTGTGCTCAGGATTACACACTGGGCTGAGCATCTGCGATGCCACAGAATTAAAATTCAATGTGCTTTATGCTGTGGTAATGTTCTTTGTTGACTAAATCAGCCTAAGAATAAAGTAAACTTGTGCAGTCACACAACACCCCCTCATGTTATTAAAATATGTCATTCTCAGATTAATATGCATACCTCAGAGTAATTATGCCCTTGTAACTCTGGCAGTATTTGCATATGACGTTTGTCGCTATTCAATGTCAGAACAAAGAGGAAGATATTGAAATAATACAAAGTGTCTCAACTAACAGAAATTTAAAATCTGTAAATCACGCTGAATTACAAACAGGAAACGTGTCTCAAGGTGTAGAGTGGCACTCAAGTGGGTTTTGATTTGCCAGTTTGGGGATTTTCTGTGGAGAAGCCTCATGGCTGCCAATTTCACTCCCCACTTCCCCCTTATTTTCCTCCTACCACTGCTTCCTTCAACCCAGAAGCGACATTCCTGAATTGCTCTTCTTGCAGGGAGAAAATAAAAATAAAAAGAATTCTGAGAAGGCAGCTGGAGGCAGTTTGGGAGGTTGTGCTGGGAAAAGCAGCCTGGCTCATTCCAGCGCCTGCAGTGCCACCTTCCACTCCAGCTTTTATTGGGGTCTTGGGCTCCCAAGCACAATCCTTATGTTCCTACAGCCCACCAATAGCAAATGGTTGCAAAGTAAGGGACTGCAGAGGGGAGGCAGAACCTCCCACCAACCACTAAAATGTCACAAAAATCCATTGTCCAAAAAAAGTATCAGTACATTAATATTTGAAAGCTGCAGTCAAATAATTCTGAAACTGTTCCTGCAGGACGTTTCACTGCTGGGACCCACCACCATGCAGAGCAGCTGGGATGTCCAGAGCCATCCAACCAGGCTGCTCAGTGAGCAGCAATTCACAAATACAAGAGATTTATTTTGTTCCTGGGATGATACTTCTGAAAGTTATTTGAACTGATCATTAGGGAGGCATGGAACTCCATTTATGCAAGTCCAAGGCACAGACTTGCCACCGATCATTTTGAAAGCACATGAATGACATTAGTTAATTTTATTTGTATGTGTTTGCATTTGGGGATTATTTCAGTACATTCCAAAAACTGCAGTTTGGCTGTCAAAGGATCACAGATTTAACACTCATACAGTTACATGTGAAGCCCTAGGTCAAACAGATCTTAATTTGAAAAGACCCCAAACAATCCCTTTGTTTAGATAAATGTCAATTAAACCACCTTCAGAAATCTGATTCAGCTTACAAAAAAAAATTAGGACATTGCACAAAAATACATTTTGATTTCTTGATAAATTCCAAAACCAAATCGCCCCGAAGAACTGAGGCTTGTGCTGGGCATTCTAAGAGCTAAACTGGAAACTGCTTTGCTGCTTACCAGCCCCTCACTGGGCATGATGCTGGTGAGATGAACGACCTCGAGATGAGCAGACTGGGACACCAGAGAGTCAGAGGAGAGGGAAATGATGTGGTCACAGATCCCAGACAGGGTTTTACACTGCAAAGGAAAACAAGTCAATAGAACCCCTCTAATCCAACTGGAACTACAAGTGAAGTTCTTATTCTAAGAACTGACCAAGAATAAACAGATCATTTTAATTCTTGGCACTGTAAAATTAAAGGTGAATGAAAGTCAAGTGGTTAAAGGAACAGAAAATGTCCATAAATGTCAAGGAAGTGTACATGTATTTACAGTTCTGCTGTAGAAGAATATCTGTACCTCTAAACTGTCTTCTCCACTCCAACCATGTGCACTTTAAAAATAAAAGAACAAACCCAATGGACTTTATCCTTATGATTATAAATACAATGGGAGTTGAGTGAAATATGTCAAAATAAATGTCTTATGCAACTGAATAACCTATTTTGGCTACCAAATGATGACATCATCCCTACCAACTGTGATAATTAGGTGAATTGTGCTCTTCAACTTGGAAAATTTCCTTTGTTAAAAATTACCCTGGCAGAGAAGTGCCTTAGTTAACCCATTTCCTGCAGTAAAATTCTTATGCATCTTTGAGCACATCCTTTAACTGATATTCTACATCACCACAACTATGCAATGATTTTGATATCCTGCCTTTCAGCTAAAGATCTCAAAATCTTAATGCAAATCCACAGAAACACCTTCAGAGCAGGAGCCCCACTGCATGGACAGCAGCAGTGGGTCTGACAGATTAAACCCATCTGTCAAAGCAACGTTTGTAGGTCAGAGAGGAGCTGAGCTGAACTCTCAGACAACACTCATGGGCAAAGATTTATTCCCAAATTTCTGTGTGTTGCTTAAAGCACACTCCTTCAAGAAGTCTGTGCCTGAAAATATTTGAACCTGATGTGAGAGAATTCATTTAACAGAATTTCAGGATGGGATTCTGGTCAAGGCTCTGCTGTGTGCTTTTATTTTGCTTTGGGGTCTGTACTCTCATTTTTCCTAATTATAGCAAATTCCAGTGAAATCCCTTCAGGGAAGTTTTGTTTCAGGCATTTGCAAAACCATGAGGCTTTCTAATATCTCATTTGACACTATCCACAGAAGTTAAACAAATAAAGTTGTCACAATGAATAAGTTAACTGCCTGAATGTGTAGGTTGGATTTCCATTCACTGTGCACTTACTCATCTGGAAATCCAAGGACAGCTCTGGAGCCTGGGCTGTGGCATCTGGATTTTGTATCAGCTGCAAGATGCAAAGCATCCCACTGAGGTGGCTGCAGCTAAAGGTCACTATTTCCACAAATATTTCAAACAGTTTCAGCTCGGGGCCAGAACCTCTGAGCAGAGTTTGGGTCTTATCTTCTCCCAGCAGGGATGGAGAAGCTCAAAAATCTCAAAAATCTCCAGTGTAAGAATATTCTTATTCTTATTCCATAATTTCCAACTGAAAACTTCTCTATGCCTCAACACTGGAGAGCATTTGCCCAGATTAGAAGCAGACTAAACCCCAGGGAGAACAACACTTTCTACTTTCTGCTGTAATGCTTTGACCTTAGAGTTGCCTCATGGAAATACTTTTTTTATTAAAATAAAAAGCAAAGAAGTTTTCAATTAAATCAACCTGGTCTATGGAAGGGGTCCCTGCTACAGTCAGAACTGTGGGTTAAAAGGTGCAAATATATAAATATAAATATATAAATATATAAATATATATACGTGTGTGTGTGTGTACAGCCTCCAAATCCCAGAAGGTATCAGGTGATTTTAAAAGTTCTATTCATACCCAGGTTTGCTATAGTAAGCTTTTTTTTTTCCCTCTAAAAGTCACTGCACACTTTCTAAATTTAACAGCACATCAATGTTTTATGACAGATTTTAATCCCTGCTGGAAGCAGAGTATGTGCAAAAGGCTTTAAAAAACAGAAGAAAAAAAAAGAGCCAGGCACTTGGGCAGAGCTTGTCAAAAGCTTATCTGAACTTGTAAATCCTTTGAGAGTTCCCTCTCACCACAGGCTTTATCTCAGTGTCAGTACGGGTTTCTGTGCTGGTACCAGGAAAATATAAAGTATTTGAACTTAAAGGCCAATATCTAATCAATAATCTTGAATAAGATTCTTCCACTCCCCTTTGTCATCAGGTTTTTTTGAGTTCTGAAGGCACAAAATGCTCAGTGTGACAACCAGTGATGCAGCAGGTCCATGGATCTGACCAGCCCTTCTGGTAGAAATATTCACTATACAGAATATTGTGCAGCTTCTAAACCTAAACACATAATTCTTTATTTGTAATTAACTGTACCTATAACAGAGAGCATTACTGCAGGCAACTTTAATTTTTAGCAACTGATATAATTTATCAGAAATTATGCCAAAGAGTAAGGAACTCTTAAGAGTAAGTATTTTCCTATAGCAGCCTTATTTTTGGAAAAAAAAAATTTTCATGTGTGGGATAAAAATAGAGAATACCAAAGCAGAATTACTTACCACATGAAGAATTTTATTTTCTGTTTCATACACTGTACAATCCTGTGGTAAAACAGAACAAAACCAATTAAATGAATGTCACACCATCTTTGCTATTAAGAAACAAAATAAAGTTTTATGCTGTTAACAATCTTACATATTCCTGATGAACCTTAAGATTTGTTACTTTTGGAGTAGTCACTTTTCTATTTTAGCTGTCATTTTAAGAATAATCAATCTTACACTTCATAATTCCAGTGTCACCCTTACCTTGCTTTTTGCTTTAGTGCTATTACAGGGGTTAAAATATTGTTTTTCTTTCATGAAACAAACCATACAAATTGCTGAACTGCCTCTATGACTTAATAATGTTGGGAAGTTCCCTCAGTGTGACCCTCTGGAAACTGGGACATAGCCATGGCAAAGGGGTTTGAGCCATCCCCTGCAGCTCTGCCCCACTCCAAATCTCAGGTTATAGTCTGCTGAAATAGAAAATAAAAGGAAAATACAGGAAAATATCTCCTCCAAGCAGAGTGAGATTAGAACAGGGACTCCCCAAGCCTTGGTTCCCTCTGAGGACAGCCCTGGCCAGGCTCCCTCTCCCCTTATCACATTGGGAAATTGTTAAATCCTTCTCCAAGTGCTCTTCCACGTTGGAAAGGGCTTTCTACATAGCAAGATACGGGATAATTCTAAAAACCGTCTCCTTTGTTTAGTTTTTTTTCCTTAAATAAACTTCCAAGTAAAATTTAACTTACTGATAATACCTGAAATGTCCTTTCAAGTAACTGAAGATTCCCTCGGTTGGTCGGAGCCTGGTGATGGCAACACCAAGGCTGAGGGTTTTGTCTTAAGATTGGACTTGATATGTGGGTCCCTTCCAGCTCAGAATATTCTGTGATATCCCTTCAAGCAGCTTAAGATTCCCTATCATTCTCAAGGTCTCCTCTTTTTACTGCATCTTAATTCATTAGCAATAATAGTTAATTGCTTCAGATCTCGCACAGAACAATCCCAATTCCTCATTCCCTGTACCCTGAATGCTCAGTTCGGGCTGGGACACCCTCTGGGGGTCTCTGCTCCCCTTTTCCAGCAGCCCAAACCCTTGGCTGCTCCCATCCAGCTCCCAAACCTTGTTCCTTGGGTGTCCCTTTGAGGATTTTTCCCCTGAGCCCATCTGAGGCAGCTGCTCCAAACCCTCAGCCCAAGGAGCTGCCCCTCCCTCAGCTCTCAAGGTCAATATTTATTTTGGAGGATTGCTGCTCCTGTGGAGAAATTAATTTCTAAGTGACTACAGTTTACAGAATATTGCTACAGAATAAGAAAGTCAAAATCAGAAGATTGGGAGTGCCAAGCAACACAGAAGAATTTATATTAGCATTTCATGGTCAAGTATCCCTTTGATGTTTCCTCTGTATTCATACTGTTATTTTCTAGAGCACAAAAAAAAATTCAATTAGTCAGTTTGGCTGGCAATGCCCAAGGCAGTTTTCCTACAAGTTTTGCACACTTCAAACAGCTCATCCACCATCTCCTTTTAACCCTCCACGTACCAAGAGAGCAAAATGATCACAGCAGGGCTTCCAGCTTGGCTCCAGAGCTAATGCTCCTGTCTAAATGATTCCTTTAATTTCTGTGCTAGAAATACAATATGAACCTCCCTCTGAACAAACTTAATTACTTCAGGTCAAAGAATAGAAGACTTATGTATAGTAAAACTGAAATTTTACTGTTTTGTAGAGCAGAATTAATGTTAGCTGTACTTATGTTGCACATTCAAGATTACATTAGCATGAAAAATGTTAATGGCTTTGGGATTCCTTCCAAAATAGATGCATATTGACTTCTTTTTAAAATACATCAGACTAGTTTAACTGAGAGGTTAAAAGCACTTGCAGTGTTACACTGAAATATTAAGATATGTAGGTCACAAAATCCTTCTGATTTATTTTTCTCTGATACATAGTAATGCACTAGGGATCTCATTAAAAAATAATCTTCCAGGACTACCATTTTTAGGATGATGTATTTTTCTTAGAAAATAAATAATAGTTACAGTCACATTCTTTCTATGTTCTACAGTAGCAACATGGCATGATAAAAATATTTGTTCTTGAAGTTTAAAATAACCTTTAAATTAGTAGCTGTGTTCTATTTCCCCTCTGTAAGAGGATAAACCCCAGGAATTACAAAACCAGGCGCAGGAGCAGTGCTGCAAACCAGGCAAGGACTGCACTGGCCTGAATATCCAAAACTGAATATCCAAAATTGACAAAGCCCACCTTTGTCTCTGACAAAGTCAAACTGCTCCTCTGCATATTCATGAAGAGAAAAGGTCAGTGGGACTTGTGCTCTAGAAAAATTTCAATTTCTAACTCTGAAAGAAGGAAAAAGTGCAAGTACCACAACATTTTGCAGATACCATAAAGAGTGTTTTATGGCAAGTTCTTGAGGACAGTTAACTAAAACATAAAAAAATGTAAAATATTGAGTTCATTAACTTAGTTCTATAAAACAGCATGAGTTAAGTCAACTACTGAAAAGAAACTAAAACCCTGTAAAGGAGCATTTCCCACCACAACACCAGAGGAAAGTTCTACAGCAGCATTTGAATGGTGGATATGACAAAGTGATGTTTCAAAATACATTGCTGGCATGCATAAAATGAAATACTTGTAAAATTCAGACATTCAAAAGAAAGAGATCACTCTGGAATTAGGCAAATATACCATAGCAAGTGCATAGAACTGACTGATTTTACTTGGTTCAGAGGTAGAGACTTGATCAGAGTGCATTTTTAGAAAAGTGTGAACAGATGTTTGATGAAATGTTCTTTAGCAAATGCAAGCAAAATGAGATGGAGGGGCTGAAAGCTGAAGTCTGCAAAGTTCAAACTGCAAATAACACCCAGGTTTTGCATGGCAGCTGCTGAATCACAGGATAATTCAGGTGGAGGGGCCTCTGGAGGTTATCTGGTCCAACCACCTTCTCAGGGGAGGCTGATTTAAAATTTACACCAGGCACAGAAGTTACTAAGGAACAACAATTCCTGTCAGTTGCAGTGCAAACTAGAAGGCTTTAAAACACCAGAAGAGCCATGCTTCATCCTAAACACAGTATTTGGCTAAAAATAGGGCCAAATCCATTATAAGATAATTTTTAAAAATCCATTATAAAAAAAAATCCATTATAAGATAAATCCATCTGAATTTTTCTCAGTGAGGTTAATTAGACAGTAATGAAGGGGAGAACAAGCAGAATTTTGTTTGGTTTTTGTGGGAAAAAGGCCGAGTTGTGCTGACATCCTTTGGTAAGAACAAAGACTCTTTTTGAGAGAAGGTTTGTGCCTGCAGGTGTGTCAAAAGCATCTACCTCAGATTTGAACATCTTGGACATAAGGAGGGAAAATTAGAATCCCAGCTGCCTCTGGGACTGGGGAACTCTTCCTACTCAATGAAAAATTAACCAATGGCTGCATTTTATGAACAAAAACCCAAAGCCATTCATCCCCAGCTCCCTTGCCTTTCCCAAGGGCAGCCTTGGTGCTGAACCCCAAATTTGGTTCAGTGATTCTGGTGGATCCCATTTCAGAGCAGTGAGTGCACCTTGAAACTGAGCTGGAGCTCAGGGTGAAGGCAGCAGAGAGCTCAAACCTCTCAATACTCTGTTTAATGCGCTTTTTGTACATTATTATAAACACATTTTGATGGGACATTGCACCTCAAAATCAGGACGGTTCTGCAGCTCTGTGCATGACAATTCTTTTACAGTAACTCAGTGATTAAAAGGGTTCAGAAAGCTGAGCAGAATAAAGCACATTTCCAAACAGAAATGGGCAGCTGTAAATCTCCTCTAAAATTAGAGAATGAGGCTTTCTTTGAACCAGCATGAGCAGATGCTGTTTAAAGTTAAATAAGTGGCTATTCATCATAGCATTTGCATGGTATGTAAATAGTAATAATACATTAAAATAAATTTGATCTAAGGTTATGTCACCCAGAGCACACAGGACATTTGAGCATGAAGATTCATAAGCACTTTCTGTATTAAACTAAGGTTACAGGGTAATGTCCCCTGTTAGAAAATTCACCTGGAGTGGCAGCTGCAAGTTGTGCACCCAAACCATGTTCAATTTGCACAAAATGTCAAAGACATTTCCCACTTAATGTGCCAGATCTGTACCCTTGACTGCTACTTTCACTCTGGCTGAAGGAGGTATTTAAAATGTATATAATTCATAAAACAAGGAGCATCTGAAAGGATCTGAGGCCCAGGTTTCTATTAGTTATGCCTTTCAATTCATATTCCAGCCTACAGCTGAGCCTGCAGTTCTGGTTTAGGTGAGACATTTCTGCTTTCACACATTAAGGTCAATTTTTCTCAGATTTAGTGACAGCAAAGTTGTCTCTCTATGACTGATTTGGTTTTATCTGCTCTTTCTGGTGCTAAGTTTAATAAAACATAAAAAGAACTTAATAGACAACCATCAAAAAAGCCACATCTGACAATAAGATTAAGAAAAGACAAAACTTGATTTGTAACCTGAAGCATTTTTAAAGCATAACCCATGCACTAACCAGGCATTTTTCATCTTGGAACGACTTGGAGTTTATGCTAAAAGATTGTTTTTAAGTTGTCAAAAGGAGGACAGCTGTGGGACTGGAGCTGAAGAGCTGGAAAAAACAAAGAACCCAACTATTGCTGGCAGAATTTCAGAGAGGAGAACAGAATTTCATCTGCCAAAAGCTGGGACATGAACAACAGAAGTGGAGGCAGCAATTCAAAATTACTCCATTTTCACCTGGACCACAGGGAAAAACCAAACTCACACAAACAAAGTGCAAGATCAGCTGAAGGACAGAGTCAGAACCTGGACTTTTTATACTGTAGAGAAGTTCATTTTGCTTAGTCTGTAAATCAAAAATAGCCTGGTGCTATAAGCACCTTGTAAGAGAAAGCTTAATAAAGATACATAAATAATTAAATGCCGACACAGGAATTTCTAAACTAAGAAAAGAGAAAAAGGATCTTTGTTTTCTGCTGCAAAAATGCATAAAGGACAGGATTTGCAGGAGGAATAAAGCTGACTATTATAAATTAAGGATAATAGTGTAAAATACAATGACATATTTATCAGCCTTAGCTCTTTAGCCACAAGAACTGAAAATTGAAGTGGAGGGGAAAAAGAATTTTCAGAACTACTACTCCATCACTGCTCCAAAAAACATTTGAAACTGAGTTGTGTGGTTGGTGTGCTGGGAGGGTGCCTGGAAATCTGTGGCAGCAGAGGACAGAGGCAGGCAGGGCAGTGCTCTGCACTGGAGACAGGCCCAGCCTAGAGCCCCTATCAACTGGAGCCTAAGCTAAGCTTTCCTCTTGCTTTTCCTCCTTCAACCCTCTCATCTTTTTCCTTTTCTTCATTCCAAGACAGCCCTGCCTGTTCTATGACCTCTCCACATATTGCACTAACACTCTTTTGTCTCATCAGTATTTTATCTGCTCACAAGGGGAGCAGCTCATTGTAAATATTTGTAAACCTAATTTACCCTCAGTCTTTCAGTACCTGTGTGTCACCTCTTGTCTCACTTCAGGGGCAGACATTGCTAGAGACTGTTATTATAATATTGTATTCCATTAATTCTATTCTATTCTATTCTATTCTATTCTATTCTATTCTATTCTATTCTATTCTATTCTATTCTATTCTATTCTATTTTTAAAGGGGTCACAAGCTCCAAGCCTGATTCAAGGATTGCTTGGACAATGCCCTCAGACACAGGGTGGGAGTTTTGGGGTGTCTGTGCAGGAGCTGAACTTGCTGATTCTGATGGGTCCTTTCCAACCCAGGATATTCTATAATTCTATATATTATATAGGACTAAAGACCAGATAAATTACTTTTATGTACTTTTGGACTTGTACATTACAATTAACTAATGACTGTCAGTGATGATAACACTGCTGCCATTATCTGTTCTATAGTTAATTGGTTTAATACTATGAATATTTTGTGTTCATCCCTAAAAACTCCCATGCTGTTGGCTCTCCTTTCAGTGAAGAAGGCAGTGCAGGTTCTGGATGTATTTGTATGCATTTTAAGAACTTGTCCCCAAAGCATTTTGGATCACACATATTTCAATCTGGAGTAACCTGCTAGCAGTGGTTAAGCTGTTTCCCAGTGTGGCTTTATTCTTCTGTCTAACACTTGCATGGTGGCAAATCACCTGACATGAAATCGTCCACTGTTGCAGTGTGATGCCATTTCCTCTAAAACCTCTTCCCTTGAATTCTCTTTTTTAACTTGGATTTCAATGGCTCTAGTTAACCTTTCTACAAATTTCAAAAAAGGCTCTGATGGTAGCTGCTTAATCTTACTGTAGGGCTCAAAAGGCCCCTCAGGTTGGGGGGAAAAGAATGTTTTTCCAGCTGCTTCCTTTACTTTCTCGAGTGTTTGTACAGGAATTGCGGTAGCTTGGATTGAGGGTGAAGACCATTGGCCTTCACTGGAGAGATGCTCAATGGTAGTCCACTCAAGAGCAAAGTGGATTATTTTTAACTTCACACCATCCCTCAATCAATTCAGGAGGCTCCCCAAAAATCTTCCTGTCCCTCCCCAAAAAAATGAGAGTGGTAAAGAACAGGGAGGTAATGCTGTAACAACTTTTCTGCTGATGTTAGAGCTGTAGTTATTTTTACTATTGCAGTTTTCAAGCAGTGATGTGAAAGGCCTCAGAGCAGAGAGCCACTCCTACCTGTTGCACAATGGTTGTTAGTTCCAGGCACAGTTGAACAATGTTGTTTTTCAGCAGTGAATATTCTGTCACGCTGACAAACGGAGACCTGGGGCAGGGCAAGGACAGGTTTGTGCAGAATTAGGGACCACAATTTGCATTATAGGCAGATATATCTAATACAGGGCTGAGTTCTACAGCACAGAAATGCCAAATCACTTTAATCTCCAGCAGCAAGTTGCAAAACTTTTGTAATATACACCTTTGAAACAAAAATAATGCAGGCAGGATGCAAACTGGATTTTGGTCAGAACATCAGAAGTTCTCACTCTGATGGAGATTAGAAATAGGAGCTTTCAAATAACATAAGCAGCCCAGATTTTCTTTGTACTGCTTATTTAAAAAATGGCATTTCTGATATGACATCACTCCTCAGCAGCAATCAGCACCTTAATTCAGAGAGCCCAGTAATGCTCACTTACTCACAGCTTCCTGCATGCTCAGATTCTCTTCAGGCTTTCCAAATTCTGGCTGAATCTGACCCCGTTTGAATCTATAAGAGCTGACAAGGTCATAGCCTGAGAGAATATGACTGCTGGCATTAGGTTAGGAAGATGTCACCAGGATTATACAAATCCTGTAAAGGAGGGTGATTCACTCTCACTGTGATTTCTAAGGTGCCATTTAAATGTTCCAGAGCATTCCAATTCCAGAGAAAGCTATTCACTGCTAGAACTACAAAGAAAAACAAGCCAATGCTTGTTTTCTCCAAACAAGAAAAATTCTGGTTTGTGTCTTGGTTTCTGTCTTGCCACAGTCACAGAGATACTTTTAATCAAATTCTCAGTTGATAAATGTAAAACACCAATGCTGGTTGTTGAGCATTAACCATCACACCTGTACCTAACACATCCAATCTACTCCTGATAAATAAGAACATTTAATTTTCAGACTAAGCAAGTACTATCATTTATTTTGAACATTCTTAATTGATTTGCTCAGTTCCAGCTCTTCTGTGTCATTTTGATGGCTGAAAGACAGCTCAAACTCCACAAGGTTTCCTTACTTGCCCTTCATTCTAAAATTTCTGATATTACCAGTAGTGGCAGTGAGAATAGAACAGAAATATTCATTTCACACAAAAATCCAACTGAAAGAATCTCAAAAGGTACATAGAGAAAATTTTAACACTCTCCTGACAGAGAAAGGTACTAAATTTTGATTCCAATATTTCACAAATTTCCAAAAATTTAGAGCTAGAATTCCAGACCTGCCATTTTAATATTAAAATAAAAGAGTCCAAGAGGCAAAGAAAGAACAAATACAAAACTCCCCAAAGAATTATTCTCATGCCCAAGGGACTGAGGAGCAGTTAATTACCTGTCCAGCCAGGCGAGTAAGTTCTTGGCAGCACCAATCAGGTCAACTACAGAGGTAAGGAAATCGTTTGGCAGCCGTCTGGAGGCCCTGCCATCGTAGTGGCCACTCCTCCTCCTACCCGTTATGAAGTTCTGGAGGTTTTTGGCTGAGGCATTCAGCTTGTGAGACAGAGTTCTCAGGTTTTCAGTCTCCAAACCGTAATTCTGGGGGAAAGAAGAGGATGGATAGAGTGTGTGGTCAGCTGCACGAACCAAACTACTCGGATAACAAGCATAAAGATAGTTCAAATCCATTAAAAAATTCAAATTCACACAGAAAGTCTCAAACACACTGAGTTGAACCCAGATTTTTTGCAGCCACCACAGGATGTAGAACATGAGAGAATTTAATGAACATTTAAACCAAATCAACTCTCAGAGCCTGAATTGATTGCTCACTGGTAATTTCAACTATGCTTATATTACAGAGGGTGATCATGAATATCACACATTAAGATTTTTGCCTGGACTTCCTCCTCAAAGCAGACAATAAAGAATTGAAAGGTGACAGATGCCAACGTGGATATTTGTGCTAGAAATAATAATTTTCAACTTCAGAAAAGGGAAATAGGCTGACCAATAACAAGATTATAAACTGGGGTTGCATGGAAAGCAAACAAAGCACAAACAAACACTTGGTGAAGTGCTTGGACCTCTGACAGCTGGCACTGGGGACAGTGCCTTCCCTGCCAGCCATTCTCTCTGTCAAAGTTCACTCTCAGAAATAATTCAAGGCTTTGCCTCCAGCTTGGAGGGAAATCTAGGAGAAATGAAACACTTTGCTACCTTAGCTGACTGCAGAGAATTAGATTGAAAGACCAGGGAGAGAATTAATTTCATTGTTAGGCTGTATCACAGCTAAAACTTCGTGGTAGGGGCCAGAACATCCAGTTCAAGATTAAATTGCTACAGATGAGAAAAAACTCTCTTCAACTTTTTTTTTTTTTCGCCAAGAGCAAATACGACAGAATTAGCAACAGTGTAACCAAAGAAAATAATTCTCATTTTGAAAGGTTTAAAGAGCAAGCTCTATGTGATAGTAGCATGTCATCCGTTTAATATCACATCTCATTACAGCACTGAAGGAATTCCCTCCCCTGCTCTATTTTCCTCTTGACTTCCACTCATGCCAGGATGATGACTAAGTGGATGCACTGGGATGCCTTTTGCAGCTCTCAACCAGCTGGGCAGGGCCTGCTTTCCCCCAGAACAGGTTCCATTCTGCACACTCAGCAGCACACTGCAAGGATGATGAACTGGATCCTCCTGGTTGCTTATTCCCGTGGAAACAAGCAGGGAAAAAAACTCTCCCAATAATATTTTATTGCATAAAAGCTCTGGAAACCTGTCACTTAGCTTTTAAGAGGAGTTAAGTAGCAAAGGACACGGTTTGATCACTGAATCTATAAATACCACAGGGTATTTTAGATCCCAGCCAGTGTAATCAGCCAGAGAAATCTGCAAAACAGAGAGGACTGAGCAGGAAATGTGTGTGAGGAAATCCACCTAGGGAATGAGTGCTTTGCTTTATCTTGGAGTTTATTGCTTACATGCCAATGACAACCTCAATTAGTGTCAATATAAAATTTAAAACACAGCAAAATGTAGATAAAATGTATCCATAAAGACAATCAGAAGATGGAAGGAAATTTTTCAGCACAGTAGAAGCGCTGATGCAAGTCAGTGGTTTACCTGAGACTGAGTGGGGCACAATAAAGGGGAAAAGATAAAACTATTGTGAAAGTGACAGTAAATCAATGCCTTTGTAGAAGACAGAGACATTGGGTTGTTCTAGATTTAAGCGTGTCTAAATCCAAAATTTTAATTTTTAAATCAAACAACTCTAATCAACACATCCTGATGCTCTGCTGCCACCAAACCCCACTGTGGCAGGATTTGTGGAGAGGACTGAAGGAAGCTCTGACTTCTTTTGGGTTTCCAGGGTCAGCAGTCAAAGGGGTGAGGAAGGGAGGAGATTGTTCCAGAGGGGAAAAGAGCCAGAAAATGGGTAACCCCCCAAATTTAAACTGCATCAATTCTAATTCAGTGGCCATGTTTGAAAACCAAGAATTGTTGTTTGTGGGAATCAAAAAACCAGAAAAATTTAATCTGCAACCTGAAAAGAAACTTAGATTAAGGTAAAAATACAATAAACAGATATTAAACAAAAAAATCATAAACTTATATTTCTAACTATGTGTATTTCTAACTTATAACTATAAGAAAGAATATACCTTAAGTAAGTGAAAAACTGTGCCTATGAAATAGTAGAGTTTACAATGTAAGAGTGTAGTTGCATAGAATAAACTAAAAGTTTAGAAGTTATAAGAGAAAACATGTATAATGTAAAACAAAAGCCTATTAGACAAAAGTATCCACAATACAACAAAAATAAGTAAAAGTAATAAGTTTAAAAACCAAAATAAACCCTATAACAATTATATATTAATTTTAAAAAATTTACATTACCTTATAACAAAAAAACTTGTAACTACACAAACTATAACCAACTACTTACTCCTCTAAAACCTCACAACCTTTAAAACTAATATTTATCTAAACAAGAAATAATTCTTAATTCAACATTAGTTGAATTAGTCCCATCCCTTCCTTTTTCACAACCACAGTAATTTATGGCAATGATTAAGCAGGTGAGGAGCCTTGTGGACGGCACTGCCAAAATTCAGATCTCCTCTAATTCCTGCAGGCACCTCATCTCCACAGTGTCACTGAGAGAGTCCCAGAGCTGCCAGACTGAATCATGATCACAGCTGCCAGGCCAGACCTCAGCTCTCCCAGCCACACTTTCTGCTCCCCCTGAGTTAAATATGGGCTGCTCCTGTGAGCCACACCATGGAAATGATGCTCCTGAGCCTGGAAAACTCTGTCTCCTGGCAGGAGATTCAGGTGATTTCTTTCGTGCATTGTAAATCCCAGATATAACTACTGGTTTAAAAAGAAAGACAAAAAATAAAAGAGAAAAGCTCTAAAGGGGGTAAGAGGGTGCCATTAGCATAGGCAGGATAATTTTTCATCCCAAAAGCAGGGAAAAATAAACAATAAAAGGTTATTCCATTCCCTGGCTTTGTTTCATGATGCTTCAGGTTGTTCCATCATCAATGAGTCAATCAGTAGAAATGGATGTACAAGTTTAGAGAATGAATCCTGACTGCAAAAACCACCCCAGATGTTGCCTGTCTAGAACCACACAGCCACACAATTTGTCAAGTTATCCTGAAATCTGGATCAGGAAGCTGCTTAATGAGAATAGAAAGCTCCCTAAAGTCACTAATGCTCCATTTCAGAAAAAGGGACCTGGACAGGAGCACTGCAGAAAGTGCCAAACTAACAGCACACCTTGAACACAGAGAGAGATGGCTGGAAAATCTGTTAAATATTTAAGTTATTTCACACAAAAGCACAGCTCAAGCAGTAAGAACTTCTGTATCTGCACTGACAGCACTATTACCTGCACACCCTGAAAGAGCTGCACAGATTATCTGATTTATTCAGACACTGATCCCTGTCCCAGGCTGCAGCTCAGCAGCTCCCGGTGCCCCATTCCATGGCAGGAGCTGCAGAGGAGGATTTCAGGAGGCTGAGATCAGGGGCAGACAAGCTCATTAGGGAGGAATATCAGCAGCACAAGGCCAGGGTGGAGCTGTGCCTGCAGTGCCACTCCTCAGTGAGCGTGCAGCTGCTTTGGGGAAGGAGAACTCTGCTGGCAGCCTGCAGAGCACAGCTCTTAAATTTAGTTATTTCCCCTGGAATTCTCCATTTCCAGGCTCTCTGTCCTTGTTCCCTCTCTCCCCTGCTGGGCTGAGCTGCCGTGCTGGTGGCTGGGGTTGTTGGAGGTGGTGAGGGAGCAGATCCCCCCAGGCCTTTCACACCTGATGGGGTTTTCTGAAGAGCAGAAAACAGGTGGCTGTTGTCAGAAACTGTGGAATTCGGGTGACAGGAGAAAATGCCATTTTTTTCTGAGCAACCTGAATCAGACTCTTGTTTTTCAAAAAAGATACAATGAAAGAGAGAGGTTGTTGAATGCTCCCTATAGTCAAAATTGGAATTTTAAAAACTGAAATCTGCCTCCAAAAAGATGATCTTAAAAAAAGAATCTTACAACTGAAATCTGCCTCCTCCTCTTTTTAATTTCATAAACCCAAAATGCAGAAATAGCAAAATACAAATTCGCCAATGAACCTTCCTGCCCTGTGCCTGTGTCACAATTCCAGCTAAAAGCTCTGCCTGTTTTGTGCATTCTGGTTTGAAGTTCCATTTTTAGATAATTGAGAAAATTCTGTATCCATCTGACAATATAAAATCTGAGCTTTTTACATATCCAAAGAAGTGGAATGAAAAAAAAAAATCTTCAGCTGTGGCTTCAGGTGCTCTCATACCTTACTGCAGGTAAGCAATAACATCACAGGGAGGATTTTATGCTAATAAAGCAATCTGGGAGAATTTTAACTACTAAGACAAAAGAGACCAAATTATTGTAGCCAACATCAGGATTAAAAAAAAAAAAATGAATATAGTGGGGAAAAAATATCCAAGTGCTAATCAGTTTTTTGTTAACACCAGCACCCAAAGAGCAAAAGCCAAGCACAAAATACCTGCAGCATATGAAGAGTTTATTTCTTCAGTGGAAACCCTCATCCAGCATTTTTTTCTTACAGGTAGAGCTATAATGAAATTGTTTTGCTGTAATGTGACATACAGAGATAGAAATAATGTATGCACATTGAAATTTAATAGGCACGGGATGTAATTTTAACTAAATAGTTTATATTGCATAAGTAATGACTTTAACTTACCTTAAAAACAGATTTCTTTCTAATTATAGTAATTTTTCTTCATGTTGTCATTCGTGTGAGTAGTCAGTGTAATGTATCTAAATATATATATGTACAAATATACAAACACATGGGTACATACACAGCTTTTTCTGTAGGTGATACTTTGAAACTGTGTTACAATTTTCACTGAATATAAAAGAGAAATAAAAGGGCAGAGAGGAGATCTGACTGAGGAGGTGAAAGGAAGCAGCACTGACTGAAATTCAAGGACTTTACATGGAATTTGCAACATTCAAAGCATTTAAAACACCACAACCTAAACATTGAGCTGCAGTCCCATTTCCACATTTCATGCAAAAGCTTTAAGAATGCTCTAAATTATTAGCAATTTAAAAGCTCCATCTCCAGGGACTTCTTCCCCACTTCAGCCATTCTCAGACCAGCCATACATTGATTTATTGTGGCTGTGCAGCAGCTCAGCAGCTCCCTGGGGATGCTCTGCTCCCTCCCTGGTCCCTTCCAGGCTGCTCCTGGTCCCCAGGGCCTGGAGCCACCCCTGTCCCACCTGGGCTCAGTCCCAGCTCTGAGAGCCTTGGGAAAAGTCCCCAGAGGAGCTCTGGGCTCTGGGATTGTCCCCTGGGAACCCAGGTGGGATCTGCAGCTCCTGCTGGGCCAGGGCTCTGGCTGCTGCTCCATGGGAATCAGAATTTTGGGGACAGCGTGGAGCCAGGCAGCTCTTAATAAAGCCAGGCAAACACAGCCTGTTTGATTGTAAAAGCAAAAGTCACAGTTCATCATGCATTCTGATTTTAGCAAAAGTACTTCTGGCACATACATAGAATGAAAACTGTCAAAACACATTTTTTTTTCCTTTTAAATTTCCTTTCTGGAGGGATGTTTTTAAAGGTAAAGAGGCTTTGAAACAGTGAAAACTTCTGATTCTGAAAAACTTGTCTCTGTAATTTACTGAATTTTTGTGGTGAAGTTTTTATGATGCAACTTCAAACTGAAGGTACTGAAATAGCATAAAGTCCAAGTGCATTTCCACCAGGTGTGTCTGGTTTTCCTCTTGAAAAGGAATTTACAGGCTGGTCATTCTTTGTCTGAACAGCAATTTGAAAAAGGCCAAATAAATTTTAAATTAGAGATCCTATGAACCAGTGCAAAAGTTCAGGTCTAGAGACTGGGACCAAGAACTTAAAATCTCCTGAATGGTAAAAAAGGGACAATTATTATAATCTGATGCAAGTCATGACACCACTTGATAAAAAGTTAAAATAAATCAAAGAAAGTAAAAGTTTTGTTAAGGAGAATGTGGTAGATGTAGTTCACTCAATTTATAGATACACTGATATATTCAATAATTTATGTATTTTATATGTATATATAAAAACCTAGTGCTGTTGCTTTGAAAACTATAAATGTATTAGGAAAATAATTTCCATTCATGGCTGGGGAATGCAGCTCCAGTAAAATATGGCCCAAATTTGGTTCAGCTTTTTCTTTAAAAGCTTTTCTCCTTCTAAATCAGTAAATTAGCATAATAACATACCATAAATATATAATAAACCCCATCCTTCTGCCTCTCTTTAACAACATTTGCCCATCATTCCAGTTGCTTGCAGTATCACAGCACAGTTTATGTGCACAGATCGTGACATTTCATCAAAATAAAAGTATGGAGTTCATTAATAACTATGCTAATACTATGCAAATATGCAACATCATAGTACAAATTAGAGCCTATTATTTGAAACACCTCGATGCTTTTTTATGTGCAGCTTTCCTCCCCCTTGTTCTCCCTTCCATTATAATTATCCCACCTTGCTGGAGCAAATTGTGTCACAATTCTTTGTCTCCTGAGTCTGTAATTTGGAACGTGTCACAGAGCTCCTAAGCACTCCACACACCTTCCTATTATCTTGTAAATAGATAAATTAAGCAGATCTAGAAATAAGATTAAATATTTTAACCTATTTAAAAAATTAAGATCTGCATTATATTTTTTTGTCTGCAGAAGAAGGTTAGCATTTACATTGCAATTGAGATATCTATATATCTAGATACATAGATGTCTATATATATAGATATGTCATCAAGGATAATTAAGGTGTCCTAGAATGTTGGTTTTTTTTATTTTTAACAAATGTGATTTTTATTTCAGATAAGAATTAGAACTTGATAGTCTTTCCTTAAAAATTGGACTCAAAAAGATTGTAAGGCCAGCCATTGAAACAGGTATTTTTTCCAAATAAGGTTTTGAAATAAATTGTTAACTTTATGTTAAAGACTTCAGATGTTTATGTTTAAACTTTATGTTTAAGAGTCAGGTGACTGGGCTGCTGGTGAGAGCAAAGCAGCAGATGAGGTCAGAGATGGAGATGCAGATTTATTGTTCAAGGATCTCAGGTTATGTAAGGCTTGCCCCACTCTAGGCTGGCCTAAAGCTGCACAAGGCACCAGTTCCTGCCCTGGACTGATTAAGATGAGCAGGAATTAACAGGATCCCTGATCTCCTGCCTAAGCATTTTATAAAGAGCTTTTACCTGGCAGCTCTTCCACAGATCTCTGAGCAAACTGCACAAAGCCTCCTTGCTCTGCTTAATCCTAATGAAGCACCGTGGTTTCAATTGTGGAATAAACAAAAACTCCTCTAATTGGGTGAGCTTGAATAAACTGGAACATCTCCCTGGTTTGGGTGTGGAGGGCTGCACAGGGATCTACAGGGAGAGAGAGGAGCCAGGTGCCCAAACCACAACAATGTGTGAGGAAAGCAAACTCATTACACACAGAATAGATTTCAGAAATGTCCCACAGAATGAAACCAATCTGATCCACTGAGCAGCCTGACAGAGATATGTGTGCATATTCTGAAAAGGCATTTTACAGTTCTCTCTCACTGTCCCACAGAAGATCCAGCACATTGTGACACATCACCAATGCCATTTTTGGATAAGGTCTGCAAAAATGTGGGATCTGCTCTTCAGTTATGCAGACTCCCGACTGCCATAATGGTATGAAGCATAAAGAAAGTGCATTTATTTTTAAAGTTCCTGCCACTCTGAGTCTGCTGACCATGCTCAAGGAATGCCTTAATTACAATTTTCCCATGTATATTTTGGTTCTTTTCCTTTTTTCCCTCCCCCTTGAAGAAATTTTAATTAATGTCTGAAACCTCCTTATATTTTTCATAGTTTTAGAGGACTCATTCAGCAAGGCCCCTGATTTTAATTTCATTCTGTTTGTAAGTAATCTAAACACCAACCCAGCTATTTGGCTATCTAATGCCCATTCTCACCAAAGCTTTAAGAAAGGAAAATTTAAAGAGAGAAGAGCTCATATCTCATTTCAGTTTTAAAGTATAATAAATGATTATTTACGTATCTGAACCACCAATTGTTATTTCTGCAGTGATGAACCATTGAGATTCAGAAACAGGAGAATTGATCCAAACCTGTGACTTTATTTCTCTGGGAGAAGGCTTTTCCTGCACACCTCAGCAGCATCCCTTGGAGCTGCTCTCCCACTCTGATTCTAATTCACATTTTCTCCTCAGCTCTGACTTCACCAGGAGTTTAGATCTAAAATTTCTGGAAGAAAATCTGCATTTAAAAAAAAAATTTCTTTGTTTCTAAACGTATTTAATGCTTTCTCATACTTCTCTTTGGGCAAAACCTTAATACCCCAGCAGCATTAATTAACAAAACCTCCTCATGACCAGAGCAGCCTCCTCATGACCCTGCTGACAAAGTGGTGGGTGCATTGCAGCATCCACTCAGTGTTTGGCAGTGCCAAGCTGACATCTGGGCACGTTGAACATCTCAAACACCAGTGGGGAAATAAAGCTGTGGCAGATTTGCTTTCTGATGGGTGCAAAAGGGAGGCCCAGGAGGATGGAGGGGGGGTTTGGGTGTTTTGTGGCTTTTTTCCACATCCCCAGGATTATTGTTCCTGATATTTTATTTCGGTGTTAAGGATGGACTGATCTGCATATGGCTCCCATCACAAAACATATGCAAGCCAGACAGCCAGGGTGGCTTGACCTCTTCCATATGTGTAGGAAAAGAAGCTCTGAGCAATCTGCTGACTGGGGATGCTGTGATAAACAAACAAGAGCAAAGGATGGCAGGAGACGTTTCCTCCAAAACCATACTGGACCGTGATCTGCTGACTTCTAAATAGGATTGGCAATTCCTGCCTGCAGGAGTCATTAGGAGCCTGCTGCTGTTGCTCCCCAGCGTGCACTGGGCTACTGTTGATGTGTTCTGTCCCAGAAATACCTAAATCACACCCAAATTCCTCTCTGCATTCCCAGTTACCAATCCAGGGAACTCCAGTGGCAAGGATAAAGCATCTCAAGTGTTTGCTGTAAAGTTCAGTGCTCTTTTTTCATCTTTCTCTGCAGTGTCTAAAGGAGCTGTACATGTATAATGCACTGTTTAATAACCACAAACCTTTATTATTCATTACCAAAACCTTGTGATCAATTAAACTTTGCTATTTATTTCATAACAGCTTTGTCTAAGAACCAACCATCCAACCCTAGAAAGCCTCATTTCCTCATTTTTTTAAGTTTCTCTTAAAATGAATTTTAAGGCAGAAATGTAAGATTACAGAGAAAAAGAGATTCAGTACATAACACAAAATTAGAATTTGAATCAATGATTCATTATTAAAAATTCAGGGGATAAACTATAAGCTGGTCTTGGAAATCTTACATCAACACTGACCCTCTCACTTGGGTCAGATATTTAACTTAGATCCCTGCAGAAGCAGTAGCTCCACATGAAAACCACCCCAATTCTGGAGAAATGTTCCACATGTTCATAACAATTCAGAGCAGCATATAGAAATTAAATTAGTAACAAGATTCGTTTGAATGGGCATTAATGAGAGGATGAAAAAAGTTCATTTATCTATTTGGATTGTGAATTTGCTGAAGGCTGCTCAAGCAACTCAGTCAACAACAGTGACATGAATATGCATGTGCATGCTCAGATATTTGCATGCAGATGAATTTATCCCTGACAATAACTGATCACAGATAATTACTCAGGAATTCAGGCAGCTCATAGACACTGATAATGTAACACAGTGGCATGAAAAATATCTTACCAGGAATTTATGAAAGAAAACGCTCCTTGCAAATTAGAAAAGCAATTATTTGGTAGGGAAAAATGACCTCTTTTTGAACTTTCACTGAGCTACTCCCTGTATTTCCTTGGCACAGAGACTCTACAGGGTATAGTGCTTGCTACCATGCATTGCAGGGGACAGATTTCCAATCAGATTGATTTGAAAAGGGAAAAAGGGAACTGGTGCTTTCTGCAAGGGAAAGAAGTTTTTGCAAATGAAAGAAACAATGAATAAGGGCAACATAGTCCTTTCCAGTGGAAAGAAAGAGAAAGTCTTAGAAAAAAAAATTAAAAGCTAATTTTAAATGTTCATAATATTGTTTATACCTAAATATCTGAAATACCATTTAAGAAATTGTGCAATTATTTTTCATTAAAAGACTAAGAATTACCAGTGTATTTCATGTAGATTGTTAGAAAGAACAATTTATTTGATGGTTAAGACTTTCAGCACCTGAATAAACCAAGGAAATATCTGTCTATCACTGAGTTCTCGGGTTATCTTAAAGAAATTTAAATTTTGTTAGTGTAAAAACACTTTTTCCATTTACAGGGGAGAAGCTTATCTCTTCCTGCACTAGTGTGTATTATTCTTCCTTTTTGTTCTAAAAATAGACTCCTCTATGCTCTATAATCTAATATTCCCCTCCTATTTAACATAATTACCTAGGACTGAATCAATATTCCATTAGCTGGGTGCAGTCAATGGGCTGTCCCTCAGTGCCTGCAGCATTCCGAGGGTTCAGGCACAGATCTTCATCCACGCTGCTTTAGCATCCTCTGGAAGGAGTAAAAAACATTTTGGGGAGCAGTGGTGATGCCTCAGGTGTTGGCTTTTATATTTCTCAGATTCTGTGCTGCTTTAGTGTGTGGGTCTGGGCTTCATGTTATGGGATGGTGAGCTCTGTGCACAGAGCAGGGAGACAAAACAATTCCTGCTCCAGCTGGGGACCAAGGACAAATGATCCAAATCTCAGCCCAAGAGCACAAACACCGTGGGCTGGAGAGAGAAAAACAAGCAGGGTGGGACTGGATGGGCTAAAGCTGGAATGGGACAATTAACTCCAAAATGCAAAACTTATAAAAGTGTCAGACCTTGTGACTCATTGTGCATTTTGGGACCATTTTGGTTAATCTTGGGTGCAGCCCTGGCTGGGCTCTTGTGCTGCCCAAGGTGGATCCATTGAGGCCTCCTGAAAAATCCCTATTTTATTCTTGAATTCCATCTAGCCTCTGTTCTAGGGCAGCCTTCACAAGGCAGCAGTTCCACTGAAAAGGATTCATTTCCATGGTCTGCATCCTCTTCCTTCCCCTTTCTCCACGTGGCTCCCAGGACACCTGCACAGCCCCTCTGAGTGTCCCTGGCCCAGGGCTGGTGCCTCTCCCCAAGGATGAGGAGAATTTTCTCCCAGAATGTCACTCTGGGACCTTCTCAGCACTGGCAGGAATCCTCGTGGACTCAATTCCATTGATTTAGGCTGGGATTAGACAAAACTCTCAAAACTGAGAGGTGCTGTGGGGGTGGACCAGGCAACACAGCCACAGGAAACCTCACCTGCCTGGAGAATGACTCCCATGGGGATGGTTCTCCCACCCAAATAAAGTCGGGAATTCACACAGCTCTGGTAAAGACCTTTCATAAAGCTGCCAAGCCAAGATTATCAACCTCAGCTGGCTAATAGACTTAAATTATATATTAAAATGTTTCATGCAGGAGTGTACAATTAAGTGTTGCTATGATGCAATAGACCCAAACCCTCTGCTGGTTTCTGACCGAGCACAAAGCCCTCGGTGCTCCAAGCCATGATTTTAGAAAACCAATATTTTCCTTTCATATGCCCCACTTGAACTCTTATTTCTGTGTTTGCAATAAAAGATCAGA